>NC_058384.1:3227083-3549791 GCF_018350175.1 Felis catus
CGTGGAACCGCAGGACGTCTTGGAGCGGCTGTTAATCTGCCTTCCGTGTCCCCCCTGCCAACCTGAGGACCGTCACTTTGTTACTAGTTGACTTCTGCGGGGCGGTGGGGGCGGCGGTGTGTGTGCTCAGCGCCAACGGGGTCCATGCTCGCTGTTAACCTTTTTTCAAATTGGCAGTTTGAGAAGTGTTTGGAGGAACCCGGGTCCTTTAGGATAAAACCCAGGTCTCTCGGAAACTCTGAACTTCAGTTGATTCTCAAAATATCCTAAAGAACTAGCAGATTTTAAGAAGCTCTCGTGAGCTTTGACTGTCTGGGTCAGTGACCGGGGGATGTCAAGCCCAGCTCAAGTTAATGCCCGCGGGATGCTCTAAGTGCGTTAAACGCCACCGGAGAAGTCTGCCTTCTCTCCATCCTGTAATTTTTGACCCCTTTTTTTCCCCACAACCTACTACCGAAGTGTTCCCAGGTCGCAAGACAGCAATAATTAATATACACTTAAAAAATATTGTTCTTGGGGGATAGATTCCTCTTGATTAAAGAGGAAATAAACATTGTCTTCTGACCATGAAGATGTTCAGGGACTCCTCATTTTTCTTGAGAAGGAAGACTGACTTCCCCAGGTTAGGTCAGCGGTCTCTAGAGTCCACGTCTGTTCTGTCCAGACTCAACTGTGCTTCAGCTCTTCCAGAAAGCTCCCCCACTGCTGGGCCCATTTTCTTGGAAATGTACTTCTTACCCTTTTGCTTGGAGCCTTGGGCGCGCTACGTGCTTTCTTTCAAGTGCTCAAATTTCACACCTTCCTCAGCTTAAATGCCATCTTTTCTAGTGACTTTTTCATTTCCCCTTCTCCCACATCATTTATCTTCTCTTGTAGCATTTATTTGTGTCTGATATTCTGTCCTTGATTATGTATCTCCTAGAACGCAACTCTTTGAGGTCAGGAAGCAGGTCATCTCTCTGCCCTTGCATTCCCTTCCAGCACAACTTTTTAAAAGTTCTTGGAGCTTCAAAAATGCTTGAGTTAACTTTGAAAGAGCAGCCACTACAAGGCTGGGGATTCCAGAGTTCACTGGCAGCTTCTATGTGCATCATAATTCTTAGTCTTTACTGAAAAGAGCCAAAAAAAGTAAAAATGCATACAAAATGTTCTGTAGATGTTTGTTCAGTATATGTTACACAAGAATTACTGAATTATTTGGTGGAATTCAGCTGCTTTCGAGCATATGTATGTTTTCTACAGAACTGATTTGTGGTATTCTGTTGCTAATAAAATCTTTCCTAGTAATTTTGTGAATTTTGTTTTGCTTCTTAATGTGGAGACAACATGTGTTTAAAAATACTTAAAAATAAGTTGGATCCAGTACTGGAACCCAATATTGAGCCTTTTCTTTTTAAAGTCGTTTTTTGTTTTTTTTTTTAAGTTTATTTTTATTTTGAGAGAGACAGAGACAGCGCAGGTGGGGGAGGGGCAGAGAGGGAGGCAGAGAATCCCAAGCGGGCTCAGCGCTGAGAGTGCAGGGCTCAAACGCACAAAACCATGAGATCATGACCTGAGCCGAAACCAAGAGCTGGACGCTTAACCGACTGACCCACGCAGGTGCCCCGTGAGCTTTTTCTTTTTAATAGACTTTATTTTTTAGAGCCGTTCTGCTCACAGCAGAATTGAGTGGTAGGTACAGGGAGTTCCGGTACACTTTCCCCCATTAGCAACATCCCCCGCTAGCGTAGAACACTTGTTACCGTTGATGAACCCACACAGACACGTCATTGTCACCCAAGTCCATAGTTTGTATTAGGGTTCACTCTTGGTGGTGTGTGTTCTGTGGGTTTGGGACAGATGTATAGTGACATAGATCCACCACGCTAGGATCATTCAGAGTAGTTTTTACTGTTCTAGAAATTCTGTGTGCTCTGCCTCGTCCTCCTTCGCTCACTGCTAACCCCTGGCGGCCACTGCTTTTTTTTTTTTTTTTTTTTTTTTTACTGTCTCCATAATTTTGCTTTTTCCAGAATTGTCATGTAGTTGGAATCATGCAGTGCAGTATGAGCCCTTTCAGGTTGCCTTTTTTCACTTAGTAAGAATTCATTTGAGTTTCCTCCATGTCCTTTCATGGCTTGGTAGCTCATTTCTTTTCCCAAGTTTTATTTGTTTGGTTTTTAAGTAATCTCTGTGCCCAGTGCGGGGCTCCCAACTCAGGACCCTGAGATCAAGAGTTGCAGGCTCTACTAACCGAGCCAGCAAGGCACCGCACTCATTTCTTTTTAGCACTGAACAAATTCCATTGTCTAGATGTTCCACCACTTAGTCAACCCTTCCTTCATTCTGAAGGACATTCAAAAGGACACCTTAGTCCTTAGTCCTCATACCTGTGAGGAAAGCTGTTTTAACACCTTTTGTGTCGTCTCTTGTGTGGACATAAGTTTTCACCTCCTTAGAGTAAATACCAAGAAGTATGATGGCTGGATCGTATGGTAAGAATACGTTTAGTTCTGAAAGAAACTGCCAAATTATCTTCCAGAGTGGCCGTTTCCACCAGCGGTGAAGGAGAGTTCCCGTTGCTCCACACCCTCACCAGCATTTGGTGGTGTCAGTGTTCTGGATTTGGGCCGTTCTAAAAGGTGTGCGGTGGTATCTCATTGTTTCAATACACATTTCTCTGATGATATATGCTATGGAGCTTCTTTTCATGTGTTTATTTGCTATCCGCGTATCTTCATTAGTGAAGTGTCTGGTAAGGTCTTTGGCCTTTTTAAAAAAATTTTTCTTCTTGTAAGGTTTATTTATTTTTGAGAGAGAGCGAGTGAGCACGCACAGGCGAGCAGGGGAGGGGCAGAGAGAGGGAGACACAGAATCTGAACAGGCTCCAGGCTCTGAGCTGGCAGCACAGAGCTCTGCGGGGCTCGAACTCACAAACTGAGATCAGGACCTGAGCTGAAGTCAGACGCGTAACTGAGCCACAGGCGCCTCTGGCCATTTTTTTAATTGGGTTGTTTTCCTGTTGGTTTTTCAGAATATTGAGTTTTTAAAAATTGATTTTATTGTTCAACATGTCTATTTCTGTTCCCTGCTAGTATCTGGCTGTCCTAACTCACCGTGTTTTAGATCTGTTAGTTGCAAGGCATTGTGACTGTCTGGAATTCACAGGAACAAGATATGCTTTTTAACTTGTAGGAATTCATATGATAATGGGGAAGACCGGCAAACATAAGTAATGAATTTCAAAAATATTTATGATTGCTTACCTAAAGGTGGAAAGGAGCGAGCTCAGAGATTCGATTAAGTGGGAAAGGATGGGTCTATTCAGACCACGCTGGGAATTTAGCGTTTGAGTGGTGGACAGGGTCTTGGCAGATGGAGATGGAAAGGGTACAGCATAGAAGAGGGAAAGTACAAGGCTGTAGCAAACTGATGATGGTTTGGGGAGGCAACACTAAAGATAGTCTGGGACTGCCAGGTTGTAGAGGACTTTCATTGCCTGAGGCTGAGGCTGTCTTTTTTTTTTTTTAATTAAAAAAAATTTTTTTTTAATCTTTATTTATTTTTGAGAGACAGAGTGTGAGTAGGGGAGAAGCAGAGAGAGAGGGAGACACAGAATGCGAAGCAGGCTCCAGGCTCCAAGCTGTCAGCACAGAGCTGGACACGGGGCTCGAACTCACGAACTGTGAGGTCATGACCTGAGCCGAAGTCTGACGCTCAGCCGCCTGAGCCACCCAGGAGCCCCGAGGCTGTTGGTTTTTGTATACGTAGTAGGCAATCATTGGAGGGTTTGGAGAAGGGAGTGACATAACCCATCTGTGCTTTATCAAGAAGATGAACAATATCTTTAGCTCATTGGCAGCCAGCACCACGTCATGCTCTGCCTACCTGGCCCTTGAGAAGGTGTTTAAACTTTCAAAATTCCCTTTCAGAGGCCGCCAGTGCTGGCATGTCACGAAGGCCGGGATTCTACTTAATCTTGTACGATACTGAGCTTGGCGGCTGAATGTGTGTTTGTGAACATGCATGTCTATATGGGATGTTCTTTCTAATGGTATAATTTTTAGAAGTTCTCTTCACTGTGCTTAAAATGTTAAAGTTCACACTGTAAATTTGGGATTCGAAAGGGCTTGCTTGAAACCAGTTTTTCCCCTGTAGATTCAAAGGCTAACTTGTAAATTTGAACAACTTTCTCTTTCATTCACTGAACACCTTTTCGAACTCCTTCACGTCGGGCACTATGATAAGCTAAGAGTTGGAGAGAGAAGTATTCACCTTTTCTAGAAGCTTGGGTGTGACATGAAGACCGTATAGAAGTGCAGCATTGCATGCACCAGTGAGTGGTAGAACTTGGACTTAAAGCCATTCTAATTCAAAGTTCCTGCCTTTTCTAGTACTCTGCATGGAACCTGTGATTATCGTTTACCTTGCTACCTCTCCTTGAGAAGCACCTTGAGAGCTTTGAGAAATTCTTTTTACTCTTGACATAGGCATCAGTGTAGGGTGGAAGTTTGAGAACCCTGCTCTAATTCCGGACTAAAGGCTTAAATTCCTGTAGGTAGGTGGAAGCTAAGTGTAATTAACTTGCAGGACCAAAAAGTGGATTTTAATTGTTACCTTAATCCTGAGAAACAATTGAATAAAGAGGGGACATGGTGAGATGAAGATAGAAAAAGACTTAGGAGGAAGCTAGGATTTCAGCATTTCATTTTTGTGCATTTTAGCATATGGTAAGCATTTAGTCTTGGTTGAATGAATTAAGGAATAGATTCAGAATCGATAAACTGATTATCCCTTGAGTGTGGGGGTTAAATAGGATCACTAAAGAAGTTAGCACCTTCAAGAATTCAAAGTTCTAGAGTCTTCACATTTAATTTCTAAGTTTCTAAGGATAGCACTAACCTAACATTGTTATACTGTTAACCTTTTGTGGAAATTTCTGGGCCGTAGGACAGATCTACAGTGTATTTGGGATTGCTGTAAAGGAGCACCTGTTGGGTGTGCTTGGATGTATGGTGTTGAAGTGGCTGTAGGCTGTCTTGTTACCAGCCTGAGTTGAAAGGCGTTTGGTTAGAGCAAAAGTGTCAGAGCTTTGGAGAAGTATGGCTGCACCCTGGATGTACCTTTACAGAAATCTGTCCGCATTATGCGCTTGTGACTGGGCCCAGCAGAGAGAACATCACAGATCAATTTGGGAGAAGTACTTTTACAGAAAAGCTGTGCCTGAGAACCGGCGTGGCAGGCCTCTCCCCATGAAGACCAGCACAACCTCACCACCCCCACCCCCTCACCCCCTCACGCTCCACCCCCATGTGCCACTGACAAGAGTGTCTACTCTTGTCTACTGACAAGAGTGTTGCAAAGCTTCAGCTCTAGTGGAAACAGCATCAGGTCTCTTTTCGCAGGCAGACCAGAGTGGACCCTAGTTGAAACTCACCACACTGTGGCCAAGGTCCAAACACTCCCCACTCAGACGAGGAGAAATTCTGCAGAAGACTGATTTGAGAGAAAGAGCAGCCAAAACACAGCAGCGGAGTGCACACAGCATACACCAGAGACGCTTCCTGAAGCACCAGGCCTTAGATAGTATATGACCTCTTCTTAGGATAGGCATTACTCTAAGGAGTGGTGTGTTAGGCTTTCCTAAACCAGAGAAGAAGACAGAGCCCTAAGACAAAATGTCAAGATGGAGGAATTCATCTCAAAAGAAAGCAAGAAAAGGTCATGGCCAGGGATCTGATCGAAACAGATACAAGTAATATGCCTGATCCAGAATTTAAAACAATCTCAAGGATACTAGCTGGGCTTGAGAAAAGCATAGGAGACACCAGGGAGTCCCTTACCCCAGAGATAAAAGGTGTAAAAACTAGTCAGGCTGAAATAAAAAATACTGTAACAAAGATGTGAAACCAATTGGATGTGATGGAAGAAGATGAAGAATGAATCGGTGATACAGAAGATACAATTATGGAAAGTAAGCTGAAAAGAAGAGGGAAAGAAAAAATATTGGATCACGAATGTAGACTTAGGAAACTCAGTGACTCCATGAAGCATAATAACATTCGTATCATAGAAGTCTCAGAAGAATACAGGGAAAAGGGGGCAAAGGTTTATTTGAAGAAATCATTGCTGAAACCTTAAGTAATCTGGAGAAGGAAATATATCCAAATCCAGGGGAGGCACAGAGAACTCCCAATAAGATCAACAAAAGCAGGTCAACAACAAGACATACCACAGTTAAATTTGCACAATGAGATAAAGAAAAAAATTTATTTTTGTCATAAGTGAAATAGTTCCGTCTCTGGTCTCTCACTTTTGTTAATCTATTTCTTTATGTTGGTAGTTTTTTTTTTTTGTTTTTTTTTTTTTTAATTCTTAGCAACCAGCTTTTGATTTCACTTCTTTTTCTTTTTATTATTATGATTTTTCTGTTTCATTAAATTCAACTCTTTTATTCCTTCTGCTGATGCTGGGTTTAATTTGTTCCTATTTGGTTTCTAAAGGTGGAAGCTTAGGTTACTGATCTGAGATCTTACAGAGGTTTGGTGCTATCACTTTCCCTCTAAGTACTGCTTTATACTGCATCACACAAATTTTGATACGTCATGTTTTCATTTTCATTCAGTTCAAAGTACTTTCATTTCCCTTTTGATCTCTTTGATCCATGGCTCATTTAGAAGTGTGTTATTTAGTATCCAGATATTTGTAAATTTTCCAGAAGTTTTACTGCTTTTTAGTTTCCTTGTGAGCAGAGGAAAGGTTTTGTATGATTTGAATCCTTTTAAATTTGAGATTTTATGGCTCAGGATATAGTCTATCTTGGTAAGTCATTTGTGTGAGTTTGAAAAGAGTGTGTAGTCTTTTGTTCTTGGGTAGAATCATCTATAAAAATCAATCAGGTTGGCCAGATGTGTTTAGGTCTTTTGTGTCCTTACTGCTCTTCTGTTTAGTTGTTCTATCACTTGTGGAGAGAGACGTGATGAAATCTCCAATTACAGCTGTGGGTTTTTATGTTTCTCCTTTCAGCTCCTAGTTTTTGCCTTATTTATTTTGAAGCTCTATTATTCAATATAAATGTTCAGGATTGTTAATGTTCACTTGGTGAGTTAAGCACTTTATCATAATGAAATGAACCTTTTTATCCCTGGTAATATTCTTTGCTCTGAATTCTACTTTGATATTCATATGGCTGTTCTACCCTTTTTTTTTTTTTAATCAGTGTTAGCGTGATCTAGCTTCCATTTTTACTTTCAACCTAGCTAGCCTTTTTACTTAAACTCTTGCTTTTAAAAAAAAAATCCAATCTGACAGTCTGCTTTTTAATGGGATCGTTAAAGTCATTTCATTAATGTGGATGTAACATGGTTAGGTTTGAATCTACCATCTTCCAATTTTTTTTTTGTCCCATCTGTTCTTTCATTTTCCCTCTTTTTGTGCCATCTGTTGGATTAAGTTTTTATGGTGATATTTTATCTCTTTCATTGGTAAATTAGCGATATAGTTCAGTGCGTGTGTGTGTTCAGTGGTTGTTCAAGGGTTTACTGTGTACATCTTTAAATTATTGCCGTCTACCTTCAAACAGCATTAGAGCATTTAACATACAGTATAAGAACTTTGTAACTGTGCTTCCATTTCTCCTCTCAAAGCCTTGTGTTATTGTCATTTGTTTAACTTGTAAATATGTTATAAATTACGTATATTATTGTCATTTTTGCTTCAAATAGATAATTGTCTTCTAAGGAGATAATTGCCAGTTTTTGGTGGTCTGTATTCTTTTGTGTAGATCTAGATTTCCATTTGGTATCATTTTCTTTCGTCCTGAAGGAATTTCTTTAACATTCCTTGTAGTGCAGATCTACTTTATTTTACCTTTTTTTTTTTTTAAATGTATTTTCAAGTTAGCTAACATACAGTGTAGTCTTGGCTTCAGGAATAGATGCCAGTGATTCATCACTTGCATATAACACCCAGTGCTCATCTCAACAAGTGCCTTCCTTAATGCCCATCACCCTTCCCCTCCCACCCCCATCAACCTTCATTTTGTTTTCTGTATTTAAGTGATGTTTTCACTGGATGTAGAATTCTAGCCTGACAGCTTTTTTTTTCAGTTCCATTGTTTTCTCTCAGTTATTGTTCCATTGTCTTCTGGCTTGCATCATTTTCCACAAGAAGTCTCCTGTCATTATTACCTTTTTCCTCTTTGCAGTGTGACACTTTTAAGATTTTGTCCCTTGATGAGGATGTATTGGGGGGGGGGGGAGTTTCTTCGTGTTTCTGGTGCTTGAGGTTTAGTGACCTTTTTGATGGTGGGTTTATAGTTTTCATCAAATTTGGAAAATGTTGGCCAATAATTTTGAAATATGCCTATTCTCTCTTTTTGGAGATTGCTTTTGCATATATTAGGGTACTTAATGTTGTCCCACAGCCCACTGATGCTCTGTTCTTGCCCTTTCTGCCCCAGCCTTTTTTCTCTTGGTGCTTCATTTTAGATCATGT
Source organism: Felis catus (assembly GCF_018350175.1). NCBI lineage: Eukaryota > Metazoa > Chordata > Mammalia > Carnivora > Felidae > Felis > Felis catus. The sequence continues at coordinate 3,235,559 of NC_058384.1, forward strand.
CTATTGTGGATGTTTACATTAAGTAATACTTTCTGTGTCTGTCTATGAATCTCAGCATATTTCTCATCTCTAGAAGTTTGACTTAGTCTTTTTAAATATCTTCTGAGTCTGAGTCTTTCCTTGATGTGCTTATGCTTTCCTCTGTCTTCTTGGACATGGGGATTATAGCTAGAATAACTGATTTCGAGTCCTCATCTGGTAATTCCAACTTCTGTGTCATTTCCTGGTCTGTTTCTATTGGTTAGGGTCCCCCCCCGCCCCCCGCCTTATTATAGGTCACATTTTCCCACTTCTTTTGCATGCCTGACAATTTTTGACTGGATGCCAGATACTGTGAATTTCACTTTCTTGAGTACTGAATATTTTTTTGCATTCCTTTATATATTCTTGAGGCTTCCTTGTTCTAGGGTGCAGCTTAGTTATTTGGAAACAGTTTGATTCTTTTGAGGCTTGCTTTTGTTTATACAGGACCAGAATGAGTATTAGACAAGGGCTAATTTTACCCCCCCCCCCCATCCCGCCCCCCACTGAAGCAATCAACACCATTCCAAGTACTCTACTCAGTTCTCATATATTATAAGGCTTTTCCATTCTGGAGCTATTCCTGGCCTTCTGTAAGCTTTAGGGACTGTTTCCCTTCTCTTTTTCCAGTGATCCATTCCTTGGCCTCTGGTGGTTTCCTTACATGCTTACGCTGATCATATAAAGATTCAGGGAACCCACTGCAGATACCTGCATCTCTTTGCATCTCAGATCTTTTATCGGATCACCATTCGACCTGAAGCCTTCTATAGATAATCTTTTCAAACTCTCGTTAAGGGAGAGTTTATTTGTGGTGAACTCTGTTTTTCTAAAAACGTGTTTCATATCTAATGATAACTTCAGTGATCTATAATTATATGTTGACAGCTATTTTTGCTTAGAATTTTGAAGATATTCCAGACTTCTGGCTTTCACTGTTGTTGAAAAGTCATTTCTTTTTATTTATTCTATATAGGATTCACTGGTCCTCCTGATTCCAAAGAATTGGTGTGTCCAGGTCTGGGAAGTATCTTTCAGAATATTGCTTCTACCTTATCATTTAATGTTATATTCTGAGGGATTTGGAATAAACATATGTTGGCCCTTCTCCCTCTCTCGTCTCTAACTTTTTTAAGACTTTAGTTTTAAGTAATCTCTATACCCAATTGGGGGCTCAAACTCCCAGTCCCAAGATCAGGAGTTGGATGCTTCACCGACTGAGCCAGCCAGGCGCCCGTCTTGGCTGTAACTTCCAACTGCTCATTTCTTTTTCTCTGTCTTAGGTTCTGCAAGAGTTTTGGGGCTCTCTTTCTCTTTCTAGTATGCCATGTTACTTCTTTTTTGATTTGGTTTTTGTTGACTTTAGGTACAAAAGGACTATTTGCTGAGTGGATATGAAAAAGAATATTTGTAAGTTACAAAGAATCTTGGTGCAGTGAATACGTGTCTGCTCACCGTGGGGTTTTAGAGAAAGAACATTACTTTGGAGTCCTTGCGTTCCCATCCCTTTCCCTCTTAAACTACTGTTGGGTTTTTGTGTTTATGGTTTCCTTGTTTTATTCATAGTTTTGCTATACATGTTTGTATTCTTGGTATTATTTTGCTTAGTTTCACAGCCTTTTTAACTCTATGTAAATGTAATCATTCTGCGTGTATTTCTCCTTTTATTGTTTAGTGTCGTACTCTGGCGTTTTTCCATCTTGTTGCATATGCCACAGTTCTTATAACTCCATTGAGGTTTTTTCTCCGTTGAGTTCTCAATTTTACTTAATTTTTTATTCCATAAGTTCTCTAATTTTTGTCAAATCCGCTTGACCACTTTTCATTATTTTTGTGAAGTTTCTTCCTCATTAGCAAGCTAGAACTTTGATTTCTTTAAACCTATTAAACGTAATTTCTGTTCTCTGATCGTTTTCAGCATCTGAAGCTGATTCTGCTGGCTGTTGATCATGGTATCCTTGTTACAGTTTGTTATTTGACTGTGAGCTCATTTTCTTGGAGTTTCATCTTTGAGAACTCTTTGAGATTCTGGAGACTGTTTGGTGGTTTCTGTGGATTGTGTGGAGCATTACCAACCTGAGAAAAATTGATAAGAAATCCTTCCCTGGGTGTTTTCAGATAACGTAGCTTGAATTCTGGCCACCAGTTTGTGTGAAGGGAAATTTTCGGAATAGAGACTCACAGTCATGGTCAAAACGGGCAGCATTCATTATTGCTCCCGTCTTGCACACTGGGTGCTTTTCTCGCTGGCCTTGGTGCCGATGATACAGCCTGTGGAGTTCGGTGGGGGGGGGGCTCTTCTTAGCTTGCCTTGGCTCTGCCAGCCCTTGGCTTTACCTTCTGCCTCCGTGGATCTCAAGAGTCTCAGAAGAAGATCACGGTCACCGCAGTGGATTTGGTAGCTAATTTCCAAAATTCCTGCTGTCTCTTCGTGTTTGACGTTGCCGATTTCATTCAACAAGTGGTATTTTAACCATTATTTTCGGTCGTTGACAATAGAAGGGTCATTCCAGGAATCTAATCTTCTATACGTTGGAAGTGAAAGATAATTTTCAGGTTTTTTTCTATCCAGTTAAAGATCTGTCCCAAACTCAATCCCTGAGATTATTGTGTATTTGGACTCTTTTTGTGGACTTTCTCCCCCTTTCCCGTAGCAGTAGTTTTTGTAAAATTCATCAGTTTTTCCTGTTTGTGTGTGAAGTGTTCTTTCAGAGTAAGTCAGGCAATAAGATTAATTGCACAGAACCAGGCTTCGAACAGTCTGGGGAATCATGTATATCCTTAGGCCATCTGGCTTAATAAATCTTTACTCCTAAAGCCGTTGGGAAACATTTTATTAGGAGGGAGTACCTCAGACCCAGAAGCACATAAAATGTGTTTTATGATCAGGTTTTAGTTTATTTACTCTCGTGTGGTGGCTGTTTCTTTTTTTCTTCTGGCTTAGGCGTATCGTAGTATGAATATAATGTTATCTTTTACAAATACTTACAGTGAAAGCATGCGTGGCCTAACAGCACAGGTGACGGCTCTCCTGCGCTTGCCAGAGGTGACCGTGCAAGCCTTTGCGGAAGATGGAGTGACGTCAGAATGTGTGCTTCATGGCAAGCTCACTCCAGGTAAAATAACGTTACTGAAAATTTACTGATGTGATTGATTTGTAAGAGAATAATAAGCACGTATTGTAATTTCCTTTAACGTGGGAGAAAACCGCGACACCCAGTTGTAGTCGTCTTACATAAACATCTGGCAGCTACAGCTGCATGTGTAGTAACACCCGAATACTCGAGAACACATTTCCAGTGAACGAACCTTGGGTGGGTTTTTCCTTATTAAAAATGCTGTGCGTTTTTTATCTCTACACTACGTATATACTATATCTTTTAGTATTGAATGTTTAATATTGACTGTTCATATTTAGAAGGCAGAAATAATACACAGCTGTTATTTCTTTATAATCAGTAAGTTTTATTGGTGATGAATTTCGATTAGAATCTGAATAGTCTTACGAGTAGAAAAATCTGATTGTAGGGCCCCGAGTAATATCCAGAAAGTCTTACTTATTAATTCCGTTAACTTGAACAAGATCGTAATAGATAGTTTTGGTCATATCATAGAGCAGAAAACCATACCAGAGTAGCCATCAAATTGTGCATTTCAGTCTAGTGAAAGATGCTGCAGGCGCCTTTTCTGAAAATGAATTTCACAGCCATCCATCCTGGCGGGTAGACAGTAAAACATATGGGTCACGTGGCTATTTACAGTGCTACCCTCTTGAATATTGACAGTAGTGACAGTACTTACTGTCGTGCCAGGCACTGTAACAACTTCAACTGAGGTATTAGACTCTTCTAAGTAGACACTCTTCTGTGCAACTAAGAATCCAACAGGTTAAGTCACCTGCTCCCAGTTGTGCAGATAGCAAGTGGTGAAAATTATCTCTGAATCCATGTGTTCTGGGTCCCCATTGTGCCACGCTATTGCCTTAAACCGTGGAGGCTCCCGTAGCTGTAACCTGGTTTATCCAGCTGTGTACTTGGATGCGTGGTAGACCTCACAGATTTAAAAGTTACCATTGACCCAGCTGCTCAAGGGAAAATTCGAGTCTGTTCTTGATTCTTGTTTTACTTCCTCCCCATATCTTCATCAGCAAGCACAGCCTTTTAGTCCTGTCTCTAAGATGAATCTCTAGTCGGTCCATTTTTCTTCATTCACGGTCGCCGACCAGGCACAGGGTGTCGTCTCCGCACCTGTGTCCTGTGCTCCTTCTTGTCCCTTTTCTGCTTAGCAGCGAGGGTAACATTTGAAAACAGAAATCAGATAGGTTAAAAAGCTCCGATTACTTTACATTGTGTACATGATAAGATCCAAACATGGCAGGTGAGGGCTTCAGAAGGGCTTCTGGCATTTCCTATTGTCACACTAGTTATGTCTTCTCAGTTAGATTTTGAACTCTTCGGGGATAGACTCATGGGTTACGCTTTATGAGCCTCGGAGCGCCTCGTTTAACTCTTGAGGTATAACGTATTGAAAGTGTGAGCTGTGGAGTTAGGCTTGTGATGCACTTCTAGCCGCGGTATTTGTAGCCATCTGGCTGGGGACAGTTAGTTAACCGTGTGAAAGTTCAGTTGCTTTTTCTCTGTATTGGGGTGTGACAAGGACTAAATGAGATGGTCTGTTTTAGCATATAGCATGGTGCCTTTACCCAAATGTTTATTATTGAGATAATAGTTGTCTAATATATTTTACTAATCTTTGGACCACTGTGTCCTATAAATGGTTAGATTTCACTTTAGAGATAATGCGTCAAGTTACACATAATGAGCTATGTGTCATATGTGTAAAACATCTAACTTCTGTCTAGTTTTGTGGCGTACATCGAAATAAGCAGTGTTTTTGCTGTTTTCTTCTTCTTCTTCTAGGGAGAAACGCACTTGCTTGCATGGCTTGTGGTCCACAACTTGAGGTAGTAAACTTTCTCACAGGAGCGCGGTTGTCTGCATATCGATTCAATGGAGTGAGTCAGCAGCCTCCTGTCGTCCTGGCTATGAAGGAGTTCTCCTGGCAGAAGAGAACCGGGTTGTTAATCGGACTAGAGGAAGCAGAAGGGAGTGTTCTCTGCCTTTATGACCTTGGTGTGTCCAGAGTGGTTAAAGCCGTTGTTCTTCCTGGAAGGGTAGGTACTGTTTTTTGTTTTTAATATTTTTTTTTTTTTTAACGCTGATTTATTATTGAGAGACAGAGCATGAGCATAGGAGGGGCAGAGAGAGGGGGAGACACACAGTCCAAAGCAGGCTCCAGGCTCCGAGCTGTCAGCCCAGAGCCCAGTGCGGGGCTCGAGTTCACAAACCGTGAGATCATGACCTGAGCTGAAGTCAGACGCTTAACCGACTGAGCCACCCAGGCGCCCCGGGTAGGTACTGCTTAAGATTCGTGAGCATTCTGCTTTCAGAACTAAGCCCCTGCTGGTCACACAGGTGTGTTCGCTTTGTGAAAATTCATTGAGCTATACATTTTTATAATTCATTTACTTTTGTGGAATCGTTGTTTTTCATTAAAAGTTCAAAATACAGAGGTTAAAGGCAGTATGTTATCGAAAGAACATTAAGTTCTTGGGGCGCCTGGGGGGCTCAGTCGGTGAGGCGTCCGACTTCGCCTCAGGTCATGATCTCACGGTTCGTGGGTTCGAGCCCTGCGTTGGGCTCTGTGCTGACAGCTCAGAGCGTGAAGCCTGCTTTGGATTCTGTCTCCCTTGCTCTGCCCTTCTCCTGCTCACGTTCTGCCTCTCTCTCAAAAATAAATAAATATTAAAAAAAAAATTTAATAATGCTGTGGACTAGATGTCTAGATTATTATGGAGCCATTCAATAATTTATGCAATTACTTCATGCAATAATACAAAAATTTATAATAATATAAATCCCAACATTTGAGGTATTCTTTTAAATTTCCCCTGACTACTCAATATATGTCATTCATTTACTTTTTTATCTATAATAAAAATTAAATTTCTCTACAAAAAAAAAAATTTAAGAAAGAACGTTAAGTTCTTTCGATAAACAACAAATAGAACTTTTTATACTTGGTTAGAAAATTGCAAAGTGAAAATAGGGATGACCTAGTTGTTCTGATGCTCTTTTGTATGAAGAGGGTCATCTGTGTCTTGTCGTCTTCACTTGTGTTTTACGAGGACACTGAAAGTTTATATTAAAATATTCATTACTATAGTGTTTTTTCGGTTTGTTTTTTCTTTTTAATTTGAGACTGTAGCCTTGGAGCAGTAGGGGAAATATGTCTTCACTGTTGTTTAAGAGTTGAATGTTTGTTGTTGTTTTAAGAGTCCAATGATATTTAAATAATGGATTCATTTAAAAACATTTTGGGGGGGCACCTGGGTGGCCCAGTTGGTTAAGCGTCCGACTTCGGCTCAGGTCATGATCTCGCGGTTCGTGAGTTCGAGCCCTGCCTCGGGTTCTGTGCTGACAGCTCGCAGCCTGGAGCCTGCTTCGGATTCTGGGTCTCCCTCTCTCTCTCTCTGCCCCTCCCTTGCTTACGCACTCTCGCACTGTCTGTCTCTCTGTCTCAAGAATAAATACTAAAAGAAAAAGAAAAATAATTTTTTTTAACATTTATTCATTTTTGACAGAATGTGAGCAGGGGAGGGGCAGAGAGAGGGAGACACAGACTCCAAAGCAGGCTCCAGGCTCCGAGCTGTCAACACAGTGCCCGAGGCGGGGCTCGAACTCACAGACAGGGAGATCGTGACCTGAGTCAAAGTCAGTCCCTTAACTGAATGACCCAGGCGCCCCTAGAATAGAATTTTTAAAGCTAAAAGGGAGGTAAATGTCAAAATACAATGTTTTCACAGTTTGAGGAAACTGATGCAGTGGGCAGTGTTGGGGTCTGAAGTGGTCATAGCCTGGTATCTTAAATGTACTTACTTGCCAGTGTTGATTTTAAAGTCAGAATTAATTTAGCAGTTTATTGAGTGCTTACTGTCAAGCTGTGTCCTAAATTTTGGAGATAAATAGATAAATAGAACTTGGTCTATGCTGTTGAAAAAGCTAGTCATCTAGTGGGAAAAGACAGGTAATGAGATTACAGCCTAAATCCAGTAACTATTTTGTTTGATAAACTCAAGCACACAGAACATGGAAACACCTGGATGATTTCTGTTTATAGAGGTTGGACATTTTAGGCAAAGAGACCAGCATGTAAAAAGTCCTAGTGTGTGGAACATTTAGGAACTGGGCTTATTTAGAATGGCTGCGGGAGGGGACAGAGGAGGTGAGGTCTAGGAATGGTGAGGGTTGAGAGAGTGAATGGACGTGTTGCAGTTAGTGACCTCCACCTGAAGTCTTTGGTGGTCATTTTAAGTGCAAAGCAGAACTCTAGTATCAAAAGCTCGTTGGATCGGAGTAGTTCAGGTAGCTGATGATAAGGAACCGGACAGGGAAATGACCGTGGACGTGGAGAGGACGGAACAGGAGTAGAGTACACTCAGGAGGTAACACGGACCGGCCCTGCCGATCACTTGGATGAGAGCACTTGAGAAGGAACAAGCAGTGGGTAGGTTCCTGGTGGCTCCCTTGCGTGGATGCTTGGTGTCCCATAGAAGAGGGAATACAGAAGGGAAAGATTGGAGGGGAGTGATAGATACCTTCAGAAGAATTTGGTCAACTAGTTGATTTGGGGCCAGGGCCCAGTATCCCCTCTTAAATTTGTTTGCTTTTAAGTGTCTCATTTTAAAATTAATTAAGGTACCATTATCAGTTACGTGGTATTTGTATGAGGAATGCAAACTGAGTTGGATTTCTTGACCATTCTGAGAGGATTGAAGAGACTGGGCTTTAGTATTTGTCGACATTATTACCAGAAGTTAGACCAGAAAGACAATCCGTGAAATCACAGCTTTCAGAGTTAGAAACTCTGTAGAATGTTCTGTATACCAATGAGATATAGACAGCCAGGCTTTTTCTGTAATAATAAGTTACAGCCTGAAAAAAACTTTTTACTCTGACATGAATGCATAGCCCATTGATAGTAAATTTCCTCTTTTCTTTCTAGGACATTTATCAGTGTTACAATAGAAATCACTAAGTACTCAATTTTCATATGTCATACCCAATTTTTGTGAATTAATAGGAAACTGAAAGGAAGTGAACTAGCAAATAAAATACAGACTATTAGGTACAGACATTTAAAATTTGACCATGAGGGGCACCTGGGCGGCTCAGTCAGTCGAGCGTCTGACTTCGGCTCAGGTCATGATCTCACGGTTCGTGCGTTCGAGCCCTGCTCGCTCAGAGTCTGGAGTCTGCTTCAGATTCTGTGTCCCTCTCTCACTCTGTCCCTCCCCTGCTCATGTTCTATCTCTTTCTTCTCTCTCTCTCAAGAATAAGTAAACATTAAAAAATGTTTAAAAAAATAAATAAAAATAAAGGTTAGACCTCTTCAGGCTTTAAGGCATAAACAGGACTTTTATTTTTTATTTATTTATTTATTTATTTTACATTTTTTTTTCTCTGTTTTTATTTATTTTTGGGACAGAGAGAGACAGAGCATGAACGGGGGAGGGGCAGAGAGAGAGGGAGACACAGAATCGGAAACAGGCTCCAGGCTCTGAGCCATCAGCCCAGAGCCTGATGCGGGGCTCGAACTCACGGACCGCGAGATCGTGACCTGGCTGAAGTCGGACGCTTAACCGACTGCGCCACCCAGGCGCCCCAGGACTTTTATTTTTAAAGAGTAAACCCGTAAATTTTTCTTGAATGATTTCTTTTTACTCTTCCTCAGGAGAACAGGCTATATGATGAAGGAGTAGCTCGTTGACAGTTTTAAAGAGAAAAATCTAGGTTTGAGTTTAAATAACCCAAGTTAAACTTTGTAGGCTTCAGGGTGCTTCATCTTTAACAGGTACAATTACACATAATCCAATATCCAGGGTTACCGTGAGTGTTACGTGAACCAGTTAGTACAAGGCCTGGCATGTAAGTTTTCATAAACGTCGACTATTATTCCAGCTGCACATTTTATATGGTGAAATGATGGTGTCATTTCTATTGTACCTGAAGTTTTCATTATGTTACTCAGATCCACAAGTCAAATACAAATTTATAATTCTCTGTTAGAAAATGTTTAAATCTATTATAGCTAGTAACCTGCTCCAACCTCCAAATTGTTCTGTTGTTTCATTGTATTTTTTCACTTTCTGCTTCCAAGGTAACTGCCATCGAGCCTGTTATTAACCACGGTGGAGCCAGCGCAAGCACTCAGCATTTGCACCCCGGCCTGCGGTGGCTCTTCGGTGTGGCGGCCGTGGTGACGGACGTCGGACGGGTCCTCCTCATTGACTTGTGTTTGGATGACTCGTGCGGCCAGAATGAAGTGGATGCGTCAGGTAATTATTTGGAACCTCGGACTGAGCGCCTGCATATTCTGATGCAACGGACCGGTTTTCCTTTTTCTTTTTTGTTTTTAATGTTTATTTACTTTTGAGAGAGAGAGGGACAGAGTGCCAGCGGGGGAGGTGCAGAGAGAGAAGGAGACACAGAATACAAGGCAGGCTCCAGGCTCTGAGCTGTCAGCACAGAACCCGACGCAGGGCTCGAACCCATGAACCGCGAGATCAGGACCTGAGCCGAAGTCGGAAGCTTCGGACCCAGGCACCCCTCACGGACTGGTTTTTCTTAAACAGTGAAAAATATTTATATAGAAGCTTCTGTGTACCTTTGTTTCTTTCAGGGCTTGGACCTATTGTATTAGTGTTTTGGGGCACTGTGGAGACTTTTGTGTGAGTTACTCTGTTTATTGGTGAGGTACTAAAGTAGGTCTTGAAAGAGATTGAGGTCCAGATTTGCTTTAGATACACACTTGAACAATAGGTGTTATTACGTATACGCCAGGAGGAGGGCTGAACGTATAGAATCTTGATTGTTATCAGACAGTATAAAATTATCCAGTGTGTCGGATCTAGCACACTGTTTTTGGCACACTGATTACGTGTCTGCGGTAAGACCAAAGCAGAAATAAAGTGATATAATAGGAAATAACACGGTAATTGAAGGTTTTCTTTCACAGAATGACATCCTAAAATAGAATTAATGCTACTCAGATTTTTAAAAAGTGAAGAGAGACAATTTTTCTCCTTTAATACTGTTTTTATTTTATAAATCTCTTCTTTATCAAGTGCTTTCAGTTTTTTTATTTTTTTATTTTTTTTAATGTTGATTTATTTTTGAGAGAGGAAGAGAGACAAAGCATGAGTGGGGAAGGGGCAGAGAGAAAGAGAGACACAGAATCCAAAGCAGGCACCAGGCTCTGGGATGAGAGCAGAGAGCCTGATGCGGGGCTTGAACCCACAAACTGTGAGATCATGACCTGAGCCGAAGTTGGACGCTTGACCGACCGAGCCACCCAGGCACCCCTCTTTGTCTTTTTCTGGGGCTTTTATAAGATTGGTTTATGCAGGGAGGAGAGCTAATCTAAAAGCCTTTAAAAAATGTATGTATTATAAAGTTTCAGGAAAGGACCATTTAATCTTGAGAACATTCTTGATTTTTAAAGCAATCCTGTATTAGGGCAGATCTCTATCTATGGATCAGCTAAGAAAGATACAAACGATCATTATTTTTTTTTTTAACTTTTTTAATGTTTTATTTATTTTTGTGAGAGAGAGAGACAGAGCATGAGGCGGTGAGGGGCAGAGTGAGCGAAGGACATAGAATCCAAAACAGGCTCCAGGCTCTGAGCTGTCAGCACAGCGCCCAATGCAAGGCTCAAACCCACAAGCCTCAAGATCATATCCTGAGCGGAAGTCAGATGGCTTAACTGACTCAGCCACCCAGGTGCCCCGAGGTCTAATCTTCTTTAAAAGGACTTACTACTACAAATGATCATTGTTTTATCCCAATTTATAATGAGCATAACTAATGAAAATTGTCAGTGTGTAGTAAAACTGATTGTAACTGCAAGTAGTAAAAATATTTAACCAGAAATTTAAATTTTTTTTTTCAACGTTTATTTATTTTTGGGACAGAGAGAGAGAGAGCATGAACGAGGGAGGGGCAGAGAGAGAGGGAGACACAGAATCGGAAACAGGCTCCAGGCTCTGAGCCATCAGCCCAGAGCCCGACGCGGGGCTCGAACTCACGGACCACGAGATCGTGACCTGGCTGAAGTCGGACGCTTAACCGACTGTGCCACCCAGGCGCCCCATTTAACCAGAAATTTAAAAGCCAAATCAGATTTCTGAACATTTTAAATTTTACCAATTTATGTAGTATGACTTAAAAATACTTGATTTGGCAGAAATAATGGCTACATGTACACTTAAAAAAAAATAATCCTGGGAGTGTCTGGGTGGCTTGGTTGGTTAAGCGTCCAACTTCAGCTCAGGTCATGATCTCATGGTTCATGAGTTCAGGCCCCACATCGGGCTCTGTGCTGACAGCTCAGAGCTTGGAGCCTGCTTCAGATTCTCTCTCTCTCTCTCTCTCTCTCTCTCTCTCTGTGCCCCTACCCTGCTTGTACTCTGTCTCTCTCTCTCAAAAATAAATAAACATTAAAAAATTTAAAAACCTCACAATGATAAAAACTGTATCTGTAATTTTGATATGTACAAAGATCTGATAAACTCTGGGTAAAGTTAATGAAAAGAATTGACTCGCAGAAATCATAGTAACTGAAAGTGAATTTATAGAATATTATAAAATGCTTAAACTGCTCTTTACAGAAAATTGGTAGAGGAGTTAAATGGTCTTGATGGGGTTTTGTTTCAGAGTTTTGTAGATAACATCCTTCTAGATGTGAGGCCAATCAATATGATTGTATTCATAATTAAAGCTCTCTTCAGACCAAAATAGTAAAGGTAGAACATCCTTTATTTCAGAAGTCCACAACCAGTAGTGGAATTCAGGGCAAGGATAGTTTTTATAATGGAATTCTTTGGATCGTGATCAGAGATTGGAATCATTTCTCAGTTACAAGAATTATAAAGCCATTGAATAAAAAATTGGGGTTTAATGCAAAATTGGTTTTTTTGCTTATAAAAGATAAATAGTTGGCACAAAAACAGACACATAGACCAATGGAATAGAATAGAAACCCTAGAACTGGACCCACAAACGTATGGCCAACTCATCTTTGACAAAGCAGGAAAGAACATCCAATGGAAAAAAGACAGCCTCTTTAACAAATGGTGCTGGGAGAACTGGACAGCAACATGCAGAAGGTTGAAACTAGACCACTTTCTCACACCATTCACAAAAATAAACTCAAAATGGATAAAGGACCTAAATGTGAGACAGGAAACCATCAAAACCCTAGAGGAGAAAGCAGGAAAAGACCTCTCTGACCTCAGCCGTAGCAATCTCTTACTCGACACATCCCCAAAGGCAAGGGAATTAAAAGCAAAAGTGAATTACTGGGACCTTATGAAGATAAAAAGCTTCTGCACAGCAAAGGAAACAACCAACAAAACTAAAAGGCAACCAACGGAATGGGAAAAGATATTCACAAATGACATATCGGACAAAGGGCTAGTATCCAAAATCTATAAAGAGCTCACCAAACTCCACACCCGAAAAACAAATAACCCAGTGAAGAAATGGGCAGAAAACATGAATAGACACTTCTCTAAAGAAGACATCCGGATGGCCAACAGGCACATGAAAAGATGTTCAGCGTCGCTCCTTATCAGGGAAATACAAATCAAAACCACATTCAGGTATCACCTCACGCCAGTCAGAGTGGCCAAAATGAACAAATCAGGAGACTATAGATGCTGGCGAGGATGTGGAGAAACGGGAACCCTCTTGCACTGTTGGTGGGAATGCCAATTGGTGCAGCCGCTCTGGAAAGCAGTGTGGAGGTTCCTCAGAAAATTAAAAATAGACCTACCCTATGACCCAGCAATAGCACTGCTAGGAATTTATCCAAGGGATACAGGAGTACTGATGCATAGGGCCACTTGTACACCAATGTTCTTAGCAGCACTCTCAACAATAGCCAAATTGTGGAAAGAGCCTAAATGTCCATCAACTGATGAATGGATAAAGAAATTGTGGTTTATATACACAATGGAATATTACGTGGCAATGAGAAAAAATGAAATATGGCCTTTTGTAGCAACGTGGATGGAACTGGAGAGTGTGATGCTAAGTGAAATAAGCCATACAGAGAAAGACAGATACCATATGGTTTCACTCTTATGTGGACCCTGAGAAATTAACAGGAACCCATGGGGGAGGGGAAGGAAAAAAAAAAAAACAGGTTAGAGTGGGAGAGAGCCAAAGCATAAGAGACTCTTAAAAACTGAGAACAAACTGAGGGTTGATGGGGGGTGGGAGGGAGGAGAGGGTGGGTGATGGGTATTGAGGAGGGCACCTTTTGGGATGAGCACTGGGTGTTGTATGGAAACCAATTTGTCAATAAATTTCATATAAAAAAATAAAAAATAAAAAAAAATAATAAAATATTAAAATATGAAAAAAGATAAATAGTTATGATTATAACTATTTGGACTTCATTGTATACACGTAACATAGAAAATGAAATTTCTGATGTTTATTATACTATAAATACTGTTTTATAATATTTTCAACCTTAATGGTATCGTACATCTTTCCACATCAGTAGAGTCTATCTTACTCTCTTGAGTAAGAGTAAGTTTACGTTTTTCCATTGTATGAGCTATTTATTTTGGCAAAATTTAGTCGCTTGCTCTTTGGAAAAATAATCAGAAGTGGAAGGGATCAGGAGGGTAATCGTTCAAGTACAATACATGATTTTTCCCCTCTTCATAACAACAGCATTGAGGGAATCTGCCCTTTCACAAGGGTTATATCACTACATGGGCCTGAGTATTTTTCCTTTTTATGAAAGATTTCAGACATCTTCTGGTAGATAGAAGAATATAAGAATTTCCACGTCCATCAACCTAAATTCAAGTTTGATTTCAGAACTTACCATGAGTGTCTTTTTTTCGTTTCCTTCTCTCCCACCTTTGCTTCTGAATTAATTTAAAGCAGATAATGGCTGTTTCACTATATAGTCACAATGCCATTACCAGTCCAGACTACATTAATAATAACTCCTTGGTGTAATCTAGTAACTAATCCGTAAGTCAGATTGCTATGATGGCCTCTAGGGCAACTTTTTGCATTTGTATTGTTTGAGTCTGGATCTAAATAAGGTCCATGCATCACATGTGAGTTACGTCTCATATCCTTGAACACAGAGTGGTCGTCCCTCTCACCTCTCCTTTTCTATTTGTAGTACCACTGCCTTGCTGAAGAAGTTAATCTGGTAGAATGCCCCACATTTTTGAATTATCGGAGTGTTTACACGTGGTGTCATTTACATTTTGCATTTTCTGCGAACGTAAGTTAGCTCTGACTAGAGTCAGATGTGACATCTGGCAGGGATACCTCAGAAGTGCTGGGTGTTTCATACTGTGTCCTGTCAGGAGGCACGTCGTGTCTCGTTTCACCTTTAGTGATCAGTAGGTCCAGGGGATGACCGCATGATTCTCCTTGGTAGAGTTTCCCCTCAACCTTTGTACCGGTGATTCTCAACCAGGGGTGACGTTTGCCCTCTAGGGGATCTTTGATGATGTCTCAGGACATTTTTGGTTGTAGCTCCTGGAGGGAGATGGTGTTAGTGACATCTGGTAGACAGAGGCCCGGGATGCAGTTTACCATCCCACAGCGCATAGGACCGTTCCTCAGCAAAGACTGATCTGATCCCGAGCGTCAGTAGAGCCAGTGTTGAAAACCCTACTTAAATTCATTGTTTCATCCATTCATAGAGCGTGTTTTGTTTTGTTTTAATTTCTTAATGTTTATTTTTGAGAGAGAAACAGAGTGCAAGCTAGGGAGGGGCAGAGAGAGACAAGGAGACCCAGAAACTGAAGCAGGCTCCAGGCTCTGAGCTGTCAGCACAGAGCCTGACATGGGACTCGAACTCACAGGACTGCGAGATCACGACCCGCACCGAAGTCGGACGCTCAGCCGACTGAGCCACCCAGGCAGCCCTCATCCATGGAGATTGTTACCTCAATCTCTTCATTCATTAGGGGAAACAAAAATGATGATTTTGAAATTCTGTTAATCTAAGGAAGAAGTTTCTCATTAACTAGGGCTGTTTGTTTACCCTGAAATACAGTTCGTACAGAAAAGGCAGGATAAATGCTTACTATTTCTTTAAGTACTAATTTTCAGAGTAAGGAGCTGGTACTCAGGGACTTAAAATGGTTTATAGTAAGGTCTTTTGTAGGTGAGCAGGATAGGAACTCATGAAGTTTTATGGGTGTGTGTTTACTTACTTACTTGTTTCGTTCATTCATTTTCATTGTTTTTTTGATGTTCAAAATGTTATTTTTTACTAATGAAAGCCCCTTCGTTTAGTCTGACAAATCCCCTTTAGACTATGATAGCTTCCTCTGTTTCCGGCACGAGATGAACTAGGCTCATCTTATGTATTTCCTGCCCCAGACCTGGAACCGGCCACTGCTCCAAAGGGAATATTTAGGTTCTTAGTTCTAAATTTAAATAAAGAAACCATCAGCTTTGTTTCTGATTAGTAAGGAAATCGTTCAATACTTCAAAAAGAAGAGCATACTTCTGAGAATATTTGAAAACGTACCATGAGATTTTTTTAAAAAATTACACAACTAAATGTATTTTGAAAATCGTAGCATTTGAACAGATACAGGTGGCCGTCATATAGTTCAGCCTGCTTTGTCATCATGGATCTTGTCGTAATTGACCACAGTGGTCTTCGGGTGAAGCTTGCCTAGCAGGTGACCCGTTCGCTTTTGTGCTCTTTACGATTTGTTAATCTTACTCCCTTTGTGTCTCCAGACCTTGAAGTCGTCACCGGCATCCCAGCTGAGGTGCCGCACATCAGAGAGACCGTGATGCGGGCAGGGCGCCATCTGGGTCTCCAGCTCGCAAGCCCGTCCGGGACAGCTGCGTCGGCGCTCTGTTACATCGGCAGGACTAACCAGCTGGCCGTGGGCTTTTCCGATGGCTATCTAGCTCTGTGGAATATGAAAAGCATGAAAAGAGAGTAAGTACAACTTTTTTCTCGTTTGTTCATTGGTAGCTGCTTTCTGAATATAGCTTGTACTCAGGTATTACTATTTTAAAATTAGCGTAAAGAGAAAAAGTAGGATAGGTGACCAGTTGAGTGTGAATAATTCCTTGCTGCGTGAAATCACAGCTTGATATAAAGGAATGACTTAGCACGTGAATTTAGGTCGAGTCTTTTGGTGTACATTTAAAAGGCATTTCAGTTATTGTGTGCCATTTGCTAGTAAAACACCACTCTGTAAAGGTAAGCGATATATTCACGGGGTACGAATTCTGTCCAGAGTACTTTCCTTATAACCACACATGTAAAGCTAATGGTAGAAGTTCTTGGTTGACGGAAAAACAGAGACTTTTTTAAAATCAACGTTAAAAGATACCATGTTTTGAAATTTTTATCCTGTTTAAATTTCCCTCAATTGTATCGATACTTTTTAAATTGGTATTTTTGGCGTTCAGATTGCTGAAGGCACGTGGCTGGCTCAGGCAGTAGGGCGTGCGGCTCTTAATCTTGAGGTTGTGAGTTTGAGCCCCACGTTGGGTGTGGAGATTATGTTAAAAAAAAAATTCATAAAAAGTCCTTAAAATGCTGTGGAATTGACCCTTTATTGAGGGAAGTAGCCCTTTACTGAGGAAGATAGCAAATAGGCATTACAGACTTCTAGTCTCTATACAGAGTTAAGCGGATGCCCATTTTTCTCCCAAGTTGTTAATTTGATATTTCTTCGTTTTTTTTCAAGGCCTATTGGAATATTTTCTTGAGCAATTTATCTTGCCAAAAAGTCAACAGTAGTCACCCTTCCAAACTTTCTGTTCCGTTATTCTCGCCAAGAAATTGGTACCTACCGGGCTCGTCTTGGTAATCAGTGTATGCCCTATGCCACGTTTGAAGCGGACGAGAAAAGAGAGGAGGAAACTAACGAGGTTCTCTCATCTCAAACCAGGCCCTTTGCTCACTGTTGCGTTCTTTGATAATATCAGAGAATGACAAGCCCTTGAAGTAACTTCCGTCCTTGCACCTCCTCAGAGCCCTTTCTTTTGGTTTGGGTTTTGCAAGGTACCCATGATGAGGTGGTGGTGCTGTTGCCTGGTGGCCCCCTCGGGAAGGCCACCTTGGCTCTCTGCACGGAGAACCTTTTCCCAGCTCTTGTCTTTTAATTGCTCCCGAGAGCCTGGAGACCGGCCTCTCCGGCTCTTCCCCAGCACCAGCCGGCCTCTCGGGGCTGATTTCTAGGTGCTTTACGGGAGCCCCTTGGGCTCTTGCCGCTCCGGTGTCGCGATGGGGAAACTGGCCCGGGGCGAGCAGCCGAGGTGACGCGCTGTGTCGGGGTTTCAGCGCCCATGGCTGCCTCCCCGGGGAGCAGCACACGGTGGCACTCGCGGGGCTGGAAGGCGCCCTTGTAGTGGTTTTAGCCCTTCCAGCGCCGCGCCCACGGTCGGCCGTGACCTGGTACGCCCTGTGTATCTTTGAAGATGAGACAGTTGCGTGAACGGCAGTTGCTCTAACCCGAGATTGTCCCAAGACCCCTGATTCTTTCTTCAGGAAACCACCAGTTAACAGTATGACGCAGATCACTTTTTGTGCCTGTTGTAGGTACTACACTCAGTTGGAAGGTGGACGAGTTCCCGTGTACGCGCTTACTTTTCAAGAGCCGGAGAACGACCCTCGTAATTGCTGTTACCTGTGGGCTGTTCAGTCTACACAGGACAGGTAAGCGTGAGATGTGTTTTTAAAAACATTTGCCAGCGATGCGGCAGCAGTTAATTTCTATTGGAAAGTTTCATAGTACGTTGTCTCCGTTCGGTGCAAACGACATAGTTCAGTGGATTAGCAAGTGGTGGTTGAAATGATCTTGAAGGTGAAGGGATTGTTTCCACGTGGTTGAGTGAGTTCTGAGCTGGCGGTAAGGACACTGTGCTCGTCTCTCTGCCTGCCGTACCCGGGAGTGAGCCAGTGCGCTGAGTAGGCGACGGCCTCGCTGCCTTACACCGGGGTCTGCGGCCTCCCGTGTTCTCGCGTCCCACCATCTTTCTCTGTTGTGTGTGCCTCTCATTTTTATCGACCCCGACTCTGTTCTCTGGTCCTCCTGTTTGCCTGGCCCAGTGTACTCCTAGCATTCATTTGGTTAGTTTTCACTCTATCACACGGTCTAACTTTGTCCCAAGTATAGCTCGCGAGAAACCTTGCAGCTGAATTCCATCCGTTTAGCTTGCTCATTTCCAGGGTTAGAGTGGCAGAAGTATTGATTTCCTCATCTTTTTCCTTGATGTTTCATTCCTTCTTGATCGCTGAAACAGTCAAGCTTGTGGGATAAAGCCCATGACGGTGGTGACCCGTTGTTCCCGGTACTTTCTCCCAAGTCCATCCCACCTTGGGCTCTAGGTACCTGAATTGGGGTCTCTTGGGGTTTTTGTATTAGACATTCCCACTTCGTGGTTTTGTCTTACCTTCTTACTCTGTGGTGAGTGATGGAAACGAAGAATTGATTTGCCACTTTTGTAATTTGTCCATCCTGAAAAAATAGTGAAATGGAAATACAGAGACCGCTATTGGGCTCTCCCTCATGGGGTCCGGTCCATGTTTCCATCCATCTGAGTGCAGTGGGGCGGCAGCAGTTTGATGGGTTCACAGTCTTCTGGACTGTTCAAGCAGGGCTCTGGGGGATGGGGAATGCAAGGGGACTTTCATCTAAACGATTGTTGTATTTATTTTTCCTCCTAGGATTGCCTCTTAGGATGAGTTTGGTTATTATTCTTTTTTTTTTTTTTTTTTCAACGTTTATTTATTTTTGGGACAGAGAGAGACAGAGCATGAACGGGGGAGGGGCAGAGAGAGAGGGAGACACAGAATCGGAAACAGGCTCCAGGCTCTGAGCCATCAGCCCAGAGCCTGACGCGGGGCTCGAACTCACGGACTGCGAGATCGTGACCTGGCTGAAGTCGGACGCTTAACTGACTGCGCCACCCAGGCGCCCCAATTCTTTAAAAAATTTTTTAACATTCATTTTTGGGAGAGAAAGAGAGAGCATGAGTGAGTGGGGAGGGGCCGAAAGAGAGGGAGACACAGAATCCGAAGCAGGCTCCAGGCTCTGAGCTGTCAGCACAGAGCCCGACGCGGGGCTCGAATTCACAGACCAAGAGATCATGATCCAAGCTGAAGTTGGATGCTTAACCAACTGAGCCACCCAGGCACCCTGGCTTATTATTCTTTATGTGTTTTTTTTTATTTTGCTTTTTCTCAATTTTCCACACTAAGGTCTAGAGTGTTTTCCTCTTATTTTGGAACTTGGTGAATAAGTCTGCGTTCTTTTTTACCATACCACTCTTGATTCTTGTAGTATTATCAGTAGGTGATGCCCACTCTGTTCTTATAATCAGGAAGCTGTGTGAATATTCTCTGCTCCTGATTTTCTTGTGTAAAATCCTCATGAACTGTATGCACTTCCCTGAGTCCTGTTTTGACGTAGTTTTCAGACCCCTATAGTTGACTCTTCGACTCACCCCCACCCTGCCCCCACCGTCAAAAATCCACCTATAACTTTTGACTCCCCCAGAACTACACTACTAATAGCTTACTGTTGACCAGAAGCCTTACTGATAATATCAACAGTCAATTAGCACATATTTTGTGTGTTATATGTGTACATACAGACTGTACCAATGTCTAATTTTTTTTTTTTTTTTTTTTTTAAATTTTTTTTTTTTCAACGTTTATTTATTTTTGGGACAGAGAGAGACAGAGCATGAACGGGGGAGGGGCAGAGAGAGAGGGAGACACAGAATCGGAAACAGGCTCCAGGCTCTGAGCCGTCAGCCCAGAGCCCGACGCGGGGCTCGAACTCACGGACCGCGAGATCGTGACCTGGCTGAAGTCGGACGCTTAACCGACTGCGCCACCCAGGCGCCCCTAATTTTTGGCTTAATTTTTCCAGTATACCTATGCTGTGTGGTTCATCTACGTTTTTTTCAAATTGTCACAGATCTCCAAAAAATCTCCCTTTGTATTTATTGAAAACAATCTGTGTGCAATCTGCACAGTTCAAACCCATGTTGTTGGAGGGTCAACTGCATTTGCACTTGAAGCACAAATGAATCACAGTTTAAAATGTGGGCAGAATATACTGTTTTCTGTTTCTCTTAGAGTGATGCCCTGCATTTACTTACCTTGATTACCTACAACACACTGAGTAACACATGGGAATAACTCTCTAGTGACTTTTAAACCACTGTCTAGTAGTCTATTCCTTTAATAGGACAAGGTTAATTTATTTGGTAATTTGGATTATTTGTTCCTACGTGATTTACTTTGCATTTGTCAGTATTACTGATGTGAGATATTTTTGAGAATGGTATTTTTGTGGTCTTCTGGTCTTTGACTTAATCGGTCGTGGGCCTCTTTGAGAATCTGGTGAAGGCTGTGATATATATTCGTATGTGTGTGTGATATGACTTAAAGCAGGATTCCTGACCTGAGGTCTGTGGGGAGACAAAGAGCAGTCTGTGAGCTCCCGTTGTAAACAGGATTATTTACATTTGTTTATGCGTGTCTGAGTATCACATACGCTCTGTGTAGAGGTGTTGTTTGTACGTGTGTGATTTGTGTACGTATACGTGTATCATTTATGTGTGTGTACATGTGTGTCTTTTTTATGTATTGTTCACATCACATATAAACAGATGGAAATAATCTTGTTTACAACTCATGGGAGCTCACAGACTGCTCGTCGTCTCCCCGCAGACCTCAGGTCAGGAATCCTGCTTTAAGCCATTCTTAGGCTACTCTCTCACTTTACGAAGGTGTGTGATTAATTTAACAAAGGCTCTTCTTCCATCCCCTGGTCATGGACTTTACCAGCATCTTACTGGTATTGTAAGCAGGTGAAAATAATACAAATTTAGATTGAAAGTCTAAATCGGAAGGACAGATGGTATGGTCCTTCCTTTTTGTCCCCAGAGTGAGTACTTAAACAGGGTAAAAAAGGGAAGAGAAGCATCACTGTGGAGTGACTGTGCCACCATGGGATGACACAGGCGTAGGTCTTAGCTGTTGCCACAGAGCTCATCGATTATGATAAAAGCCACGTTAATTTTGTAATATGGAAAATTGAGTGGAAAAACTGTCTGGTGTCCCTTTAATGGTGGTTGTATCCAGTTTATCCTGTTTAGTATTTGGTCTTTTCGAGGTTATTTGTCTTTGTTTCACGTCCGCGTGTTTATTCATTCAACATAATTATCGAGCATTTACTGTGTGCTGGTGACAGTTGGAGATATGTAGCGATGCATAACCAATAAATCTCTGTTCTTCTAGATGTTATATTTCAGTGAGTATATTTCGTAAGTATATGAGTGCGCATATTTAACATAATTTCAGGTAGTGATGTTAAATACAGAAAAGTAAAGCTGGGAGAGGAGATACAGAATGTGTGTGATGTAGGGAACTGCTATTTCAGATTGTGTAGTTAGGGAGATGTGGACGAAGTCGGTTGGGACAGGGAGGGAGGAGAGCCATGGGAAGATCTGGGGGAAAGATTGCAAAGGCCTTAGAAAAACGTCACAAGGAAAAGCAACAAGAGCAGGAAAGGGTAGAACGCAGAGTCGTCACGGGCGAGGTCAGAAAAGTAGAACTGGTCTCTAAAGGGCCATGGAGGTCAGGATAATGTGACTATTTGAGTTTGGTCTGGCTGTACCAGACCAATGAAATCTCTTTCTGGTGGTAGGGTCTATCTAAGCATTAGTAGTTTTTCAAAACTCCTCTGGTGATTCTAATAATAAGCAACCAAGGTAGAGAACCCCTAGCCCAGAGTGAGACTAGCTAGAGAAAAGAAGAAGCTGGGAAGCCTTCTGCCCTCAGAGATGATTGAAGGTTGGGAAGCAGGGGGCAGAACCGCCGGCAGAGGACTACGGGTAGTGTAGTGTGGGGACCATTAAGACAGTGTGGTATCCTTGGAAGCCAGGTAAAGCAGGCGTTCTAAGAAAGACGGGCCCGAGAGAAGAAGAATTCAAATTCAGACAGTATGGAAGTCTGTGCTCTTAACATTTACCGCATGCTGTACTTGAGCAGTGCACAGCTGGTTCGGCATCTGCTTTATGTCCGTACCGTGTAGCCCTCCTGCTGTGGTACAGGGCAACCCCGTCATTTCAGCCAGAAGCCTCCCAGGATGGAGGGAGAGACCAGGAAGGAGGAGCAGAGAACGTGCTGTCCCGTGCCGAGGGCTTTCTGTGGTTGCCGTGGGATAGTTCTGTTTACATCTGTTGCCTGGAACTTGGGCCTCCTGCACCCAGCCGCAAAGGAGGCTGGGAAATGTGGCATATTTTAGGCAGCCATGTGCCTAACGAACACTTCCCTATGAAAGAAGGGCAGAGGGAATGTTGACCCAACAGCTGTAGTCTCCGCCACGTAAGGGGTCACCTAAAGTTTGCAAATCACATCAGCTTGAGCTAATTAGAATTAGTTAAAAATAAAAATCAGGGGTGCCTGGGTCGTTCAGTCAGTTAAGCGTCCCACTTGGGCTCAGGTCATGATCTCGCGGTTCGTGAGTTCAAGCCCCACGTCGGGCTCTGTGCTGACAGCCCGGAGCCCGGAGCCTGCTTCGGATTCTGTGTCTCCCTCTCTTTGCTCTGCTCTCCGCCACTCGCTCTATCCTCCTTTGCTCACGCTCTGTCTCTCTCAAAAGTAAATAAAAGATTAAAAAAATTTTTTTCTAATAAAAATAAAAATCAGTTATTGTTTCAGAGTACTGCATTTTGTGAAAACGACCAAGTAAAAGTAAGTTCTTCACAATGATCTTAGTTTTGTCACGTGCAGCGTTGCATACTGGACAGTAAGAGATGCTTAATGTATGAATGTGATATTTAGCGTTTCTTCTCAGTTAATCTCTGTTTCTTTCAGTGAAGGGGACGTTTTGAGTTTACACCTGCTTCAGCTGGCCTTTGGTGATAGAAAGTGTTTGGCATCGGGACAAATCTTGTATGAGGTAAATGGTACTGGGGATGCGGGTTCGTTATTACCATTTTGTCACTGTTTTGCCTTTTTTAGTCTTTGTCTGAAGATATTAACATATTGAAAAGTTTTTCTTCTATTCAAGTGAATAATGTATTCATAATATAACAGAAAGAGTGTTAGAGTAGAGATCACAAGACTAGCTGTTTTACCCGGGTAGCACTCTTAACTTCCCCAGGTATCGTTGTCCTCTAAAATGAGATTAGACAAGACTCATCTTGTGACCTAATTGGTACCAGAGAAAAACAGCTCCACCTTGTTGCACTAATACCAAGGCAGTAAGCCATGAGGTGACTTTATAAACGGTCTCAGGGTGCCGGCCTGGCTCAATTAGTAGAGCACGCGACTCTTGATCTCGGGGTTGTGAGTTCAGGCCCCACGTTGGGTGTAGAGATTACCTAAAAATAAAATCTTAAAAAAATAAATTAAAAAATTTTTAAATGTTTATTTTGGAGAGGGAGCGCAAGCGAGGAGGGGTCGGGGGTGGAGAGAGAGGGGGACAGAGGATCCAAAGTGGGCTCTGCGCTGGCAGCAGCCAGCCCGATGCAGGGCTCGAACTCACAGACCGTGAGATCGTGACCTGAAGTTGGACGCTCAACTGACTCGGCCACCCGGGCGCCCCAAAATTAAAAACAAATTTTTTTTAAACGGTCTTGCCACTTAACAATTGTAAACGCGGGTAAACGCATTGGACTTTCAGATGACTGTTTTTCCAGCTGAGTTGTAGAGGAAGAAGTGCCGTGCTGCTGATGGCAGTGTGGTCAACCCTCACGTTCCTTTCTGTGGAACAGGCTTTCTTAACCTCGTGTTTGAGGATACGTGGACGGGCTTTAAAGAATCCACGAAGTCTCTGAATTCTGTGTGACATTTTTGTCATCAGTGGATGTTTCTGGGGAGAAAGTCTCATAGCTTTTGTTAGATTCTTACAGAGATTGATGGGCAAAAACAAAGTGAAGAGCTGCTGCTCTAGAGCGAGAATTGCACTGAGAACACAGGAACAGGTTTGCCGGCCTGGAGCGTGTCTGTGTGTAATTTTGATGGTCAGTCCAGTTTATGCTGCAGCCCAAAGTACAGGGTTCCCACGTCTGATAACGGCTTTGGATTTGTTGGTGACTATTTTCGAGACACTAAATTTAGCCTCGTGTGTTGTGTGCTATGTAAAATTTCAGAGCCCTTTTCAGTGATTTGTTCTCTTTATTCTTTAACTTTTTGTGTTTCCTTTGTATTGTGTGAAAAATGTTTAAATCTGGAGAACGCTTATTTTTTATTTTTTAAAGTTTATTCTGAGAAAGAGTGGGAGGGGCAGAGAGAGAGGGAGAAAGAGAGAATCCCAAGCAGACTCCGTACTGTCAGCACAGAGCCTGATGTGGGGCTTGAACTCACAGACCGTGAGATCATGACCTGAGTCAAACCAAGAGTCGGCTGCTTAACTGACCGAACCACCCAGGCGTCCCAGATTTGGAGAATTCTTAACTTTTGAATGACTTTTTGCCTAGAATTCTATTAAGATTTGCGTGTGTTTTATCTTTCAGGGGCTAGAGTACTGTGAAGAGAGATACACACTGGACCTCACGGGTGGCATGTTTCCTTTGAGGGGACAGACTAGTAATACCAAGCTGTTGGGCTGCCAGAGTATAGAGAAATTTCGATATCATGGCGACAGAGAGGAAGGTATGAGTGAAGGTCAGTTAAAAAGTGCTCTTAATATATATCAAGTGCAATGCCTGATTTTAAGATTTATCTTGACGTAAGATTTATGACAGTTACTGCTTTTTAGAGTTCATACTCCTGGCAGTTAACAAATTGAGATACTAATTATGGAAATTTACTTAGGTCTGTCTGAGCTCCTAGGTATTTCTTACTCTCCACATTGCCGTACGGAACTCAAGAATGGAGTAGATTCGGAGACCCTTGATGAAGGGGCCTTGTATTTTCGTCCACCTCTCTCTAAACGGACAAAAATGGCCTCTGGTTTTGACCAGAATGAAGAGGCTGTGAATAATGCTTCCCTCTGTGTATTTTTGAGACCTGCCTTGGATGCCTTTAATTTTTCTGTTTCCTTTCGTGTCCTCCCTTCTTCCTGGTAAACAAGCCTTGCTTAGTCACGGTTGCAGAGAGTTTAGAATCCAGCGCGGATTCGGATCCCAGCGGTGTCACTAGTTGTGACCTTTGACAAATTATGTAACATTTCTGAGCCTCCCTCTCCCCATCCGTGAGTGGAATAATACAGTTGTACGTTCTGCAGCAGGCAGTCGGGAGGATTGAGTGGGACCGTGGGAGGGGTCCGTGCAGTCCCGGGAATTGCACTAGGGCCTTATTTGTGTCGGCGGTCTTACTGGGGTTCATCCTCAGGGGCACTTCATCCGTCCTGAGCGTGTCTTCTGTTCTTGTCCCACGTCTGTAGGTGGTCCAGTCATCACATCGAGCTCCAAATGCCCCAGGCAGAGCTCTCCACCTCTTCTCACTGTCCCCGCCCCTCTTCCGCTTTGTTTCCTGTTTGTTGGGTCTCAGACGTTTGCTTCTTTCTCTCCTGTTGTTTTCTCTCACTTTGTTTCTGACTTTCCATCCCACAGCCACCATCCAAGTCCTTGTCTTTCCTCCCTTTACCGTAAGGCTGGCTCAGTCCTTCTCAGCTAGAATTCCTCTGAGGAATTAAGCCCAGCGCCTAGGCCGCCCGTCGTGGCTGTTGAGATTCTCTGGTATTAACTGTGTTCCGTTGTTGGGACAATACTCATCCAAGTCATTTTCTGCTTTCTACCTCCACTGCATCAAAGTTGCCAAAGCGTTAAGTGAGAGTAAGCCAGGATAGAACTTTTCTGATGCGTACTTTTTAATAAGATCTTCTTGAAATAGGAAAACAGTTAAGATACAAGTGAATGTCACTCTCCTTACAGAATGAACGATAGAAGTGTGCTCTGATAGATCAAATAGCAGTTGAGACTCCTTAATTTGTGAGAAAACGTTGCTGAAATTTTATTCGGGGTAATTTTACTTTGCAATGATTTGTTCCATTTTTTAAAACTACGTGCTTTTCTTTCAGCGCTGTCTCCTGACACCAGTGTTTCAGTCTTTACCTGGCAGGTGAATGTATATGGACAAGGGAAGCCTTCTGTGTACCTGGGGCTTTTTGACATAAATCGTTGGTATCATGCGCAAATGCCAGACTCGCTAAGGTATGATTTCTCTCTCTTTTTCTCTTTCTCGTATTTGTATGTGTAGCCGCTCGGTGACTTCATGATTTTGTAAAATTTTCTTGTAGATCAGGAGAGTATCTGCATAGTTGCTCCTATTTTGCATTGTGGTCACTGGATTCTGTCGTGAGTAAGGCTTCCCCACACTACATCTTGGATGTGCTGGTGCACGAGAGAAGCTTGAGTCGAGGAGTGCCTCCCTCGTTCCCACCTCCTGAGCAGTTTTTTAGCCCAAGTACTTACAATTTTGGTATGTGTTTCCTTAACATGACCTTTCAAGAAAAATCACACGTGTCTGTGTGTTGGTGCGAAATACGTATATGTATAGTATGCGTGTGCATATACATACGGTACATATACAGCGTGTGGTATGCACTGCAGGTAATTACCTGCTCATGTCTCATTACCGATAGTTAATATATGGGCAGCTGAGGAAATTCATTTGATACGTACATGAGAAATGTAATACTTAGATGTTATGTAAAGAAAGTATCACTATTTTGAATTTGTTAGAAAAGATAAATATTACTTACGGTGCAGCTTGGTATCTTGCCAGGATAGGAGAATTATTTTATTTATGTATTTTTTAACGTTTATTTATTTTGTGAGAGTATGCATATGCAGTCAGGGGAGGGGCAGAGAGAGGGAGAGAGAGAATACCAGACAGGCTCCGTGCTGCTAAGAGCCCAACGTGGCCCACGGACCGCGAGATCATGACCGGAGCCGAAATCAAGAGTCAGACACTTAACCGACTGAGCCACCCGGGCGCCCCGTTTTTAAATTTATTATATGCAATGATCTTGATAACCTTGCCTACCAGCCTCTTGTTAGGATAAGTTTTGTTGTATTAGTGCCCTCTAAAAATCTAATATGTGAGCGGATATTTTTTCATCTTTTTCTTTTTAGATGCCACTTGTTTATTAAACTCAGGAATTGTTCGTATAACTTGTAACGGCTTTCACAAGGAGGTAGGTGGCAACTGACGCTGTGGACAGAGTGTCTTATCGGGCTAAAGTCAGGTCGTGGATGCGAGCTGCATTTAGCGTTAATTGTACAGACTGTTGTTTCAGCTCAAGTGGAAGGTCCCGCTAGGTTTGTGACGTCGGCAGCTAGTGCCGTTAGTTACCGACAGCCTGTTCTGGCAATCCGCCAGAAGAGGCGTTGGGTTGTTTTTAGCAGCTTTGTGTGGACGTCGGCTACTTGAACCTTAAGGAGAATAGTGAAGTAGGTCGGTGCCTTAACCACATCCCTTTTTGTCCGTCCTCTTAATTCTCCTCTTTCTCCTCAGGAAGCTTATGAATAAATGAAGTAACGCAAAGAAGGTACCTAGGACAGTGCCTGGCAGAGTGGGCGATGACTGATGTTGAAAAATACTTTTCTGGGGAAACACAAAATGGCAGATTTTTAAATGGATGATCAGCTAGATGTGCATGAATGCCGTATTCATACTTGATATTAGATCCTTTCCCATCAGATCGGGAGGAACCAACTGCCGGGGGCAGTGAGCGGGCCTGGGCGGGGGGGTGTGCATTTAGATCTGTCACCAAGTCTGTCAGCTTTAGGGAAGGAGTAGGGTTATCTTTCATAAAAAGAAAAAGCGACCTACAATCTCCTCATCAGTAATATTTATAACTAATAAGCATTGGTTTAGCTCAAGAACCTTATAAACCCTGTTCCTTGCCAGAAGTGTAAAAGTGGAGTCTTTTGCAATTTCCATTCAGCGTCTTTTAGTTTTATTCAGAATATTAAGTGTAAAGTAAGGTGATTAGCTTATTAATTCTTCTTAAATTTGATTAAGTTGTGTATTTTTTGATGTTTATTAATCGATCTTTACAGACTTTGACTTTTTTAAAGAAATCAGGGCCATCTCTCAGTGAATTCATACCTGATGGTTATAATCGATGTCTTATGGCTGGCCTTCTGTCACCGAGACTTGTTGATATTCAGCCTTCCAACTTAACTCAGGTGAGGTGATTTCTAACTCTTGTTTATTTTGGGTCATAGATTATTAGCTTCTATTGTAATAAAAGTCTACTAGATCATTTCTGCGAAGGTAGGTTAGGTGATGTAACGCTCACTCTGCGTGATCCGTAGCTGTGGTCTTGGGTGTGGCTTACGTCACATACTCCCAGGACTCATTAGCCGTAACTCGGCCCCGGGTTCACTTAGCTGTATGGGAGGATATGGGACAGGAGGCACCCCATGGCGGCCTCAGGCTTGTCCTGAGTGGAAGCTGTTAAAACAGACTGGGGGCCATTTTCTGGCCCCTGTGAGAACAGCACTGGTGCAAGAGCGTGAGACCAGGCGAGTCAGGGATTGAAACTGCCTTTCCGTGCCAAATGCTTCAGCTTGGTGATAGCAGAGAGCTAACTGTTCGTCATCCTCAAGGACTTGGGTGCTCTAAGTGCTCCATTTAACCCTTTTACTTTAGGAAACTTCATACTGATTATTGTTTTTCTAATTGCATACTGTCAAATTAAGGCAATATCTTAAAACTTTGACATGAGAGGGGGTGCCTGGGGGGTTCAGTCGGTTAAGCGTCCGACATCGGCTCAGGTCATGATCTCACAGTCTGTGAGTTCGAGCCCCGTGTCATGCTCTGTGCTGACAGCTCGGAGCCTGGAGCCTGCTTCAGATTCTGTGTGTGTGTGTCTCTCTCTCTGCCCCTCCCCCACTTGTGCTCCTGTCTTTCTCTCAAAAGTAAACATTAAAAAAAAATTAAAAAAAAAAAAAAACTTTGACATGAGAAAAAATTACCTATAATTCAGCCATGTGGACAAAACAGCATTTAGTGTTTTCTATGATTATTTTAAACCTGGTATTCCAACTCATTTGGGTATTTTCTCCCCAATTATATAAATAATACGTGAATAATTTGAATTTAGCAAATTGGCTAAAGTGTATAGAGGCACATAAATAGTGACATTTTGTGGACCATTCCTAGAACAGGCCAGATGACACTGTATTCTTTAGTGATGCATACGCAGAGGTAAAACAAAAAGAAAAGCAAGAAAATGATTCCTTCGGAAGGCAGGGGAGCAGTAGTGGTCACCGTGGGAGATGGTAGGGGGAGGTGGGACTTGCTTCTGATCAGGGAGGAGGAGAGGGCGGTTTCCAGGGGGCTGGCAGTCGCCTCCGTCTAGACCCGGGTCATGGTCTGGGTCATCATCTGTTTGTTTGTGTATATGGTTATGAGGACTTTTTAACTTGTAGCCTTTTTTTCGTATACCTCTTTACATATCCTTTAGTATACATGCAGTACACGAATTGCGTGATGTGTATGCCATTTCATATTATTGGCTGATCATTAGTTACATATTTATAGGTTTTACCATTTTTTACTGGGCTGTCTATAGAAATTCTTTATGAAATACACATTTACCCTTTTTGTCAGAAATTTTACAGGTATTTCCCCTGCTGTTTTCTTCTCGATTGTCTTACAGTGTCTTTTGCTACATACAAATTAATATTTTTGTGGTCAAATGTATTTTATAGCTCTGGCTTAAAAAAAAATCTTCCTAACACTTAAAACGTCTCTTTAACATTTAAAGCTTTAATTCATCTTTGTGTATCAAATCACAAAGATAGGATTTTTTTCTTTTTTCCCAGATGATGTTTAGTCTAGCTGTCCTATACCACTTATGAAACAGAACACAGAATGTCCTTTTCCCATGCTACTGAAATACCACATTTATTTGATTTCCTATGTCTGCATGTACTGGGTTTTGTTTCTGGGTTTTAATTTTGTCCTATTCATTTCATTTATTTCTATGCCATTTTAATATACTGCTTTAATATTTGCTAATGCAGCCCTCTTTTTTCTGTAATTTTTGGTCAGTTCATAGGCAGTTTTTTGTATTAGTTACAAGATGATTTTATCCAGTACCTCCATTGGAATTCTTTTTGGAAATTTATTATATTCGCATACTAAATTTAGAGAGAATTGACATCTTTATCAGATCCAAGTCTAAATGGTGCATCTTCCCATTTATCCACGGTTGGTTTTACATCTGTGAGCAAGAGTTTATGGTTATTTTCCTACGGACTTCTTTCTGTTTTCATCCGTAAGTGTTCTCTAGTTTTGCTCATTGTGAGTAGAACCTTTTTCCTATATTCATTTCCAAATGGTTGTTGCTAGCACATAAAAATGCAATTGACTTTTGTGTCTTCACTTAATAACTACTTAACTGAATTAGAATCTCTTAGATTTTCAGGGTACGCAGTCGGCAGCAAATCTAGACTCCATTTCGTTTCCCACTCTTGTTTATTTTCTCATACTTGGTAGAACCTCCACAGACTGGAAAAGTAATGGTACCAGCAGACATTCTTGTTTTGTCCCTGATTGTAATGTAAATGCTTTAGTGAGTCTCCTTTTAGAATTGTGCTTTTCTTCATTTGGGGGAACCTTTATCATATCGTAGCCCCCTGTATTCCTGTGTGACTCATCTGTTTATTCATGCAATTCGTTGTTAAAAGAATGGATGAATGAAATTCATCGAGTTCTTTGATATTAAACGTGACTTACGATATTTTAAGTAACACATTTATTAAGACATAACTCCTATACTTTACATCACCTGTTTAAAGTGGCTAATTTAGTGGTTTTGAATAAATTCCTGGAATTGTGCGCCCGGCCCCACATTCGGTTTTAGAACATTTTTCTCGCCTCCACAAAAACCCCCATACTGTTTCCTTGCCCTCCGTCCCCCAGCCTTTGATAACCGTTGATCCGCTTTCTGTCTTTGCAGACTTACTTATTCTAGAAACTTCACATTTGTATGAATTTCAGGTTCACTGTGTGGTAGCAGACACCAGTACTTCGTCCTGTTTGATGTCTGTACAGGATTGTGCCACGTTTTGTCCATCCGTTCTTTAGTCGGTGGGCATTTGGCTTGTTTCAGTGTGGGACTATGACAAGTAACGTGTCGTGTACACTTTTGGTGTGGGCGTGTGTCTTCATTTCTCTTGGGTGTGCAATTGCCGGGTCGCGAGGTGACTCCGTATTTACGACTGTTTCCCCAAGTGGCTTTTACCGTGTTACATCCCCGCCACCGGTGTGCGAGGATGGTAGTTAGTTCACGTCACCAGCTGTGTGTTCTTGTCTGGCTTTTTGTTGAGAGCCACCTAGTGAGTTAGGAGTTTTTAAGCCTTTATCCGTTTGTATTATTGAACTTGCTATCTCTGAGTCTGCGGTCAGTGGTCCTTTATCTTCATTTCTTACTTCTTTTTCTTCTTTTAACGTGTGTGGTTTAGGAAGAACAGTTAGAAGCTATACTGTCAGCAGCAATCCATACGAGTTCGCTGGGACTTTTGACTGGATGTATCAAAAAGTGGATAGCAGAAGGTAAGATTTCAGTTTTTAACAAATAGAAAATTACTTTTGTATTTTAAAATTTTTAAATTATTCAGTTTGGGGAGGGGTGAAGCTTTATTTTGAGATAATTGCACATTGACATTGTAGCTTTAAGACATTATGTAGAGGTCCCGTGTACCCTTTCAGCACCACCTTCCCCCGGCAGGGTCTGGGAGACCTCTGGTACGGCACCTCAGTCAGGACCCCCACGTTGCCCTTTTCATAGCCTCGCCTGCCTCCCCCGATCCCCACCCCTAACCCCTGGCAGCCACCAATCTGTTCTCTACTTCCATAATTTTGTCATTTCAAAAATGTTCATGGGGCGCCTGGGTGGCTCAGTCGGTGAAGTGTCTGACTTTGGCTCAGGTTATGATCTCACGGTTTGTGAGTTCGAGCCCCGCATCGGGCTCTGTGCGGACAGCTCGGAGCCTGGAGCCTGCTTCGGATTATTTGTCTCCCTCTTCTGTCTCCCCACTCGCGTACTCTCTCTCTCAAAAATAAACATTTTAAAAAAAGTTCATAAATGTAATTATATAGTACATAATCTTTGGGATTGACTCTTTCACTCAGCAAAATTCTCTGGAAATTTCTTCCCAGTTGCGTGTATCCCCCTTTTTACAAGCATATACTCCACATACACATTATTTTTGTTCTGAGTCATTTGAGAATAAGTTGAGGACACCATGTTTCTTTACTTGTGAGTAACATTTCAGTATTATTTCCAGAAACAAGAACTTTGATTACCAAACCACTTTGTACTTCTAAAAATCAGGAACACCTTGATACACGTGCGATTATCTGATCTCCAGACCTTACTGGGATCTTGTCAGTCATGTCAGTCACGTCCTTTGTAGCATTTATAGGGGTAGGGAATCCAGAATATACTCTGTGTTTAGGTTTTGTGTCTTTTTGATTTCTCTTTATCTTGTATAATTAATTCCTAGGCCTTTATCTTTGAAGAAAAGACTTTGACTTCTTTAAAAAATATAAGCCTGTTATTTCGTAGACAGCCTCCCAAGGTATATTTGTTCATCTTTCCCCAGGACTAGATTCAGGCTCACATGTTTCGCAGCAGCACTCCGTAAATTGACGCGCTCCCTGCCGTTTCATGAGGGTGTGGCGCCACTTTGTCTCTGTTACTGTTGAACTTAACCTTGCTCGTTTGGTCAGGGTGGCTGCTCTCTTTTCCCGCTGAAGTTACTGATTCTTTGTTTGTAATTAATAATTCTTTATTTTTTCCGTTGATATTTGCAAATAAGAACAACCAAATTCTGCTGCTAATCTGCGCTTTGTGCTCGAATGGACATGGAATAAAGTGATTTTCACAAAAGAGGAATTTGACAGACTATGTAAGTATTACATTAAAAAATTAACCTTGGTTTGCGTGTTAAGTACCTGACAACTTTTCATCAGTTTGAAGTTGTGAACTTTTTAAAGAACTGTCTGAAGAAAAGTATTTCTTTTTATTTTTATTTATTTTTTTTAATTTTTTTTTTAACTAAAAAAAAATTTTTTTTTAACGTTTTATTTATTTTTGAGACAGACAGAGACAGAGCATGAACGGGGGAGGGGCAGAGAGAGAGAGGGAGACACAGAATCAGAAGCAAGCTCCAGGCTCTGAGCCATCAGCCCAGAGCCCGATGCGGGGCTCGAACTCACGGACCGTGAGATCGTGACCTGAGCCGAAGTCGGACGCCCAACCGACTGAGCCACCCAGGCACCCCAAGTATTTCTTTTTAAATTGGGGTGACAATTACTGTTTTTGTTTGATTTTTAAAGATTTTTTTTGGTGGGGGGGCGCCTGCGTGGCTCAGTCAGTTGAGCTTGATTTCGGCTCAGGTCACGATCCCAGGGTTGTGGGTTCGATCCCCGTGGCAGGCTCCACGCTGACCGTGGAGCCTGCTTAGGATTCTCTCTCTGTCTCCTCTGCCCCCTCCCCCACTTGCACTCTCTCTCCCTAAAACAAAACTGTTTTGAAAATTAAAAAAGCTCTTATTTTTAATTTCCACACCCAACGTGGGGCTCAATCTCACAACCTCCAGATCAAGAGTCACACGCTTGCCCCAACCGTGTCGGGCTCTGTGCCGTCAGCTCGGAGCCTGGAGTCTGCTTGGGATTCTGTGTCTCCCTCTCTCTCTCTCTCTGCCCCTCCCCCACTCACACTCTGTCTCTGTCAAAAAATGAATAAACGTTAAAAAAGAAAAAGAGAGAGGGTCACACACTCCACCACCACTGCGCCAGCCAGGTACCCTGACAAAATTCTTTTTTGAGCAAGATTTTGCAACAGATTGTCAAACTGGCAGCATGTTAGTGTGTGTACAGGACCGAGTTTCAGGATTATATCTTATTTTTGATCTTACAAGATTAATTTATAAAACATGCTGATGATGGAGTTAGAATATGCCAGGTAACTTCAGAAGCTCCTCTGTTTTTTCATTTTCCATGTAAATATATTTATGACTATAAAAAGGCTGAATAGGAGGGCAAAGAACTCCTCTGTCTTCTACGAGCAGATGTTTTTATCAGTCATTCAAAGTCCTTTTTCTTAACAGTTTTGCGTATTCACTGTACATTGAGTTGTGTGGTGTCCTGTGAATATCAAACGCTATACCTAATTAGTGCAAAAATAATGGAATAATGTGATTGCCCTGTATATGAAAGTAAAATTTAAGTTTTAGATGTATATGTCTTTGTTATTTGTATCATCGTGTTAGTGATGAATGAACAAATGGACTTCTTAAGTAAATTACTCTTCGTAGAAGATTTTTAAGTTTTTTAGGAAGACGTGAGGTTCTATAGTATTTTTAGGGCATACTTAATGAAATAACAAACATGAAATAATTTTAAATATTTTGGCAATCACTTAGTATAGTTGAAGTGAGGGACAAACACTGGATAATTCAGAGTCAGGGTAAAAATGTACTTTTTTGAAAGGAAAATATTTTTAGAACTCGTTATGGTTATGTAATTCATGTAAGAAAATTTCAAATCCGTTCACAAATTGTATGCCTTCATTATACTTAGAGTATAATGTGGTGCTTCAGGCTTGAACTTGGTAACTCAGCCATTATTGCTGCCTTCAACTTCCGTTATTGGTTTAATGGGTTTTTTTTTTTTAAACCTAATGTAATTAAAATACAAAGCATAATATTTTAAACGTCGGAAGTAGAGCGTATCATTTGAGGAAGGGTTTCTGCTTAAGATACTTGTTGTGTGGTTAGTCACCCATGAAATATTAATGAGATTAAATTTTATCTAAAAGATGTGACGAGTCGCAACTAAAATACCCATTTTTTCCCCAAAAAATGAATTTATAAACTCCATCTTGAGTTTGAAATGAAAAGACAGCCAAATCTACAACGAATTGTAACAAGCATGCAATTTATTGTCATAAGTCTTCATCTGAGGCTCCAGTTCGCTGTCTCGCTTCTGAAGACTGGAGGTGGAAGGAGTGCCCTTACAAAATACTAGTCACAAAACAACGCTGTACGTAAAACATCTGCCGTAAAGGACTTACTTGAAGGAGAAGTGTTTAATGAACTAATTTCCAGTGAATCTGAAGTTGACTCTAGATCACCTTCCCCTCTTCACATATTGCTTATTACTCCGTCCTGCCTCTTAAAAAAATAGTAATTTGGATTTGTCTCTTCTGGGGTTCTTGAGGTCGTGTGCCGTTTCAACCTTGTGTTTGGCGAATCTCACAATGTATAGACTAAGTCTGTGGCCGATACGAGTTTGAGAAACCTTGCATTTGCGATTTTAATTCATACTTATTGTGTCAAAACGCATCTTGTATTTTATCCTTGGAAGGTACACCATTATTTGATGGCTCGTGTCGCTTCATCGATTCGCAAACCATACAGTCCCTCCAGCAGTGCCGTTTGCTTCTTAGCAACCTTAATTCGGTCTTAAACTGTTTCACGAGAGAGGCCCAAGACATCACCGAGAGAGGTGTGCGCTTTATCTTTTGTAAATGAATTTTTATTTCAATTTTACTTCTTGGCTTCGAGAAAGAATAAACCTCCGTGTCTTAGATACATCATTGTGCAGAGGCTCTTGTTTTGTAACGAAAACTACAGAATGTTATTCGATGTGCCGTGAGCTCCTGCTTAAATAAGCTTGGGAAATTTGGGTTAAACTTTCTGATTGTTGAGGCAGAGTACATACTGACGGTAGAGTTTCGAATTCTTATTCGTTTTTATTCACAGAGGTCACTGTAAATTTTTTGTTTCTGTTTGCCATTTAAACAAAACACGCAGTTTCATTTAAAGGCCTGGTTTGAGCAGCCTATGTTAATATTACTGTACTAGTTTGTATTAATGTCTAAATTTGGCTTCTGAAACTAGGTAGATGGAAGCATAGCTAAGGTGGAGGCATTTCCCTAAAATGTCTGCTTAGTAAGTTACTTATTTTAGCATTTTGGAGATTACTTGTTCAAGCGAAGTGTGTTCAGAAATACACATATACCGTTAAAAGTCTCCGAATCATTAGTTTTTGAGAACCGTCGAGTGTCTTGATTTTTCGTTTGTGATTGACAAATTGCAAGTTGCACATCTGGTGTTCGACCTCCCCGCAGGCCTTCTGGACCTCCACAGGAAGTGCCTGGTCACCCGGCTCATCTGCCGGTACACACAAGTGGTGCTTTGGTTCTGCCGCTCCGGGCTGCTACCAGAGGGCTTAGGTAAAAGATTTACGTGACCTGTGGATGGGCGTGGACGCGGTCTTAAATCCTTATAACTTGCTTGTTCTGGGGGTTTCAGATTTCCTTTCTCCCACCACCTCACTTACGTTTTCTCCTGTTCTCACCTCCGAACGTTCTTCCTCACTTTGTGTCTGGAGAGCCTCGCCCCGTGCCGTTCCCAGGTGTCCACACACTATTTATTGGGCTGAATGACACGAAACTTGGCTTCCGATAAAGGGTCCAGCGATATCACCAGCTCTGTTTAGATCCATTCATCCGTGGGTTTTCTATTCTAATTTGCTGATCTTTTTCTCCTTAAGAGTTCTTTTAATATAGTTATTAACCAGTATTATTTGCCATCTGTTCAATGTCTCCTTTTAGCTAATAATTTATGCCAGTACCAAGAATTTGAGGATTTGACTTTTGCCATGTTTGTCTAGAGCACTTCCAAAGCCTCTAACTTCTTGCACGTCCGGGGCACACGTTAGATTCTGTTTAGAAGTGCTTCTGTCCTGTGCGTAATTGCTTTGATCTTACGCTTTCTTTATGCTCTTTGATTTTTACTTAAATAGTCGCCGTTGCTGGCTTTCAGATGATCATTTGTGATTAAGGGAGTAGAATCATTTTCTGGAATGGCTTTTCCAGAGTTTTAAGCCAGCACCCTTGTTTTTTCAGACTGTCACGAGAGACTCTGTTTTCTCATTTGTGTATCTGCTGATTTATTTACTTCATTTAAGTAAATTTATTACTTAAATTGAGGAGACCTTCAGATTAAACATCATCATATGATTTTAGTAAAACGTTAATATGTGTAACCTTAAGTATCGTTGGGAAGTTTTGGAAATCTTACCAGCCTTCCCCCCCCCCCCCACCAATATTTAGATGATGCCGTGCACCTGCCCCGCTTATGCTACAACTACCCCGTCATCCAGAACTACTACACCAGCCGTCGACAGAAGTGTGAGCGTCTGTCCAGGTACAGTATATCCGGAACCTTCCAGAACATTTTAAGAATCACTTTCGTAAGAAGTCTCCCTACCTCAGAACAGAATTCGTCGTGCTACAAGAGCTGAAATCGTGGAATTCTTAAGTATGGTGACAGGATTTGTTGCCAGCCTTATTATTTTAGTTGTAACGTTTGCTTGTCTGCCTTGACCTAAGGGTTACCACCTTTACTCTATAACTCAGTATTTCCTAATTTAAAGTAGTTCCCACAATTGGTTTATCAGAGGAGATTCTGTAGTGTAAGCGTGTATTTTTCCTGAGAATTTGTATTCAGGAAAAGACTAGAAGCTCCGAGTCCTCAAAACATAAAACATACCACCAGTTAGGCATGTTACGTTATTTCCACTAACAGCTGTGGTTCGACACTTCACCCACTTTTTTCTGTTTTTCTTATTTCCTTTATTTCTTTTGAAAACACGTGACTGTTTGCCTCATTGGTTCCTTTGAAATAAAGAAGTAGAGGGGCGCCTGGGTGGCGCAGTCGGTTAAGCGTCCGGCTTCAGCCAGGTCACGATCTCGCGGTCCGTGAGTTCGAGCCCCGCGTCAGGCTCTGGGCTGATGGCTCAGAGCCTGGAGCCTGTTTCCGATTCTGTGTCTCCCTCTCTCTCTGCCCCTCCCCCGTTCATGCTCTGTCTCTCTCTGTCCCAAAAATAAATAAACGTTGAAAAAAAAAATTTGAAATAAAGAAGTAGAAGTACTAGAAGCAAGAGCAGTGAGTGAGCCTCGGTTCTGCCTCAGGACTTAGAGCGCCTTCTCCCTTGGGCCAGAGCGGCTCCGTGGTAGCATAGCCCGCAGCACTGACCGCGCTGGCTCACGCAGGCACAGGCGCAAGGTCACGGTCACCCAGAGATCAGTGCCTTTGGTGCGTGGCAAGTGTGGAGTCCGGTGCTTAAGAACTAATCTCGGAGACGAGCGCGGACTTGGGAGACTTACTAGGCATATCTGAAAATTCTGGATCTGTTATTGCTAAGAGTGAGTGTCCCTGAGCGGGTTTGCTAAGCTTTCTGGTCCTGTTTGTCACAAAGTTACGCAGTCAGTATGGCTGCAGACTGAGCAGCTGCCCGCCCCCAGGAGCAGTGTTCTTCGAGGAGGAGGCAGGCACTGTGTCTGCCTCTCGCCTCGTAGGCGCACAGCGAGGCAGTGGTGAAGAGATCGCTGGGGCCAGAACCCCCTGGGTGATGAAACTGAGGGCCTGGCTCTTTCACCCTGAACTGCAGCACGTTTTCACCAACGTTTCACCAACGAGGGCTGCCGTGCTCTCTCGGGCTGTAAAACCCAGAATCGCTTCAGGCACCTGGTGGGCGGGACCCGGTTCTCCTCGGGACCTGACCTTCACACACTGGCTTGTTGGTGCCCCAGCCAGAGGCGTCTTCGGGGTCTAGCTGGTTCTTGATGACTAGAGCTCACCTGGTGCTAAACAGGGCCCTGTTGTCGACTCTCTGGATTGTTGGGATCGTGATGCTTATTCTGATAATACTAAGTAATTATTTAGATAAAACTAAATTATTTAGGTAATACTAAATAAGTTAATACTAAGTAATCGTGAATGTTGCCCTTCTTGCAGAGGGAAGTGGAATCCTGATTACTTGATGATTGACGGAATGGTTTCTCAGTTAGGAGATGGCGTGGAGAAGCTGTGGAAACGGGATGAAGGAGGCACAGGAAAATACCCCCCCACCAGTCTACACGTAAGTGCCCGACAACAGAGTTGGGGGGAGGGTGGTCGTGCTTAGCCCTATATTTCACACCTGGCACAGGCTCGGGAAACCAAGGAGCCTGAGTGAACGAATACATAAAGCACACCGGATGTTTTATCCTTTTGTAGGCACTGCTGGACATATACCTCCTAGACGACGTTACCGAAGCGAGCAAACA
This sequence comes from Felis catus, assembly GCF_018350175.1. Classification (NCBI taxonomy): domain Eukaryota; kingdom Metazoa; phylum Chordata; class Mammalia; order Carnivora; family Felidae; genus Felis; species Felis catus. The sequence goes on from NC_058384.1 coordinate 3,274,773, forward strand.
CGCTGTCGTATCCTTTAAGCGCTGTCAAGTAATTCACACGTTACCCGAATCCTCAGATTTGAGAGTGGTGGGAACCTCGCACATCTAAAACCAGTCTCCAGTTCACATCTGAAACTTCTCTAAAGGAAGGTTTCCTAACCTGGGGTCCGTTGGTGGGGTTCAGAGGGTCTGTCGCGGACCTGAAACCATGCAGAACTGTGTTTGGTGTTCAGTTTTCTAGGGATAGCGTCCACAGTTCTCCTCGACCGGACCATGTGTCCCAGATGTTCCCAGCGTTAGAACAACGGCTCCAAAACATGGCCGGCCAGATGCTCTTTCTTAGTGAGGTCAACTTCTGTGTTCAGTACGAATACATGAGAAGTTAGCTTAATATTACCTTAGGTATTGGCTGGCTTGGAGCCCGGTGGTCTTTGCAGTAATATTTTTGTGCTAACGTCAGTTTCTTTACCTAAAAACGTGTAGTTCCATTCGTGATTTATAACAGAGATGATGCGCTTGCTTAAGCTGCTGGGTTTTGCTGCCTAACTGGAATTTTGTCTGTGGCTCTGCTTCTTCAGTTTGCCCGTAAGCCACTGGCTTCCTTAAGCAAGTGTGCTTAGTTCATCTCCTTCGTGGTGGTACTTGCTGTTGAGAACGAGTGAGGTCGGTTGTAGGACTGGCTAGGCCCACGTTTCATAAAACTACCACGGTTGGTTATCCGTCCGGGCTTTCCGAATGCCAGACGCAGCCCCTTCGAGCCTCTTTGCTGTTGCTGCCTAACACAATTAGACGTGTGGGAGTTTTCTTCTTGTTTATTGCCCTTAATCCTCTTTTTTAAAGACCATTTATTTGTTACTCGATATCATGTATTCCTTCCCCAACAAAACAGATGCTTGCATCGAATCATTTCCGACCGCCTTTGCCATTTCTTGGGGCCAGGTCAAACTTATCCAAGGGTTTTGGCTGATAGATCATAATGACTATGGGGTAAGTCTGTTCGCTTAGAATGTCAACGTTCGTAAACTATTAGGATTTTAGAAAGAAATACGTAGCTGGATTAAATGTGATGTTACAGATACGATACAGTCTGCTTTTAGAGGTAATTTAAGGACTCCGTTCAATCAGTGCCTTTACCAAGCACTATTTATCCAGTGAGGATACAAAGATAAAACAGTTTCGAACCCCAGGTTCCGTACTATCCAAAGAAGGAAAGAAATAATAAGCGATTGCTAGTAGCGCAAATACGGAGCATTGTTCTGTTGGAGATACACTAGGTGTGTTGCTGTAGGAGGCAGAGTTCGGCATTGATGCGTGACGGTGGTGGTGGAAAGTTTTTTATAATAGCTTAAATGAGGCCTCAAAAGAATGAAGCTTTTACTTAAAACACACCATGTGTTCAAGTAGACCTTTACAGGTTGCACTTAAACTGCTTTTTGTGGCTGTAGCATTGCCTGTCTTTGTAAAGGTCGGCTACCTTGTCTAAACGCAGCGCGTCACGTTTGTATTTAGCGACTCTCATGTCCTCTTTGCAGAGCGGCTTGGACCTTCTGTTTCACCCAAGTACTGCAAAACCTGTGTCGTGGCAGCATTCAAAGATTATTCAAGCCTTCATGAGCCAGGGTGAGCACAGACAAGCCCTCAGGTACATTCAGACCATGAAGCCGACGGTGTCCAGCGGCGATGACGTCATCCTTCACCTCACTGTTCTGCTTTCTAACAGGTGAGACCGCATTTTGAAACCAGTCAGACTCTGGATTATACGTCAGTAAATCAGCGGTGTATAATCTCGCTTCGGTCGTATCACGTCATATTCATTCTTAGGGTTCTTCATCTCTTGGCGTTAGGAAGAAATGTGCAAAAACCTTTTGTCATAGGAAAGGATGAATAAGGAGTAACGGGAAACAAAGCTGAGGTTTAAAGTTCCATCTGTTGCCAGGGCGCCTGGGTGGCTCACTCAGGTCGTGATCTCACGGTGCTCCGTGTCGAGCTTGCCACTGTCAGTGCGGAGCTTGCTGGGGATTCTCTCTCTCCCTCGCTCTCTGCCCCTCCCCCACTCACACGCATGTGCTCTCTCACACTTGAAAAAATACTTGATTAAAAAAATTATATCTGTTGCTAATTGGCTGTATTGGCAGTCGGCCACATGGACGGTTGGGGTTTGAGTAGCTGAAGAGGGGCCAAAAATAGAGAGGAAGGATGAAGTCATCCTGAGTTGTAAAATCAGGTTGGGTAATCTTACATACTTGAACCAGATTTGAGCACGAGATATCTTTGCATTGCCTCTTGCCTTTGCCTTATTTTAACGTTCTCTAATCAGTGTGGTATTTGCCGTTTATGTTACAGCAATATATGTATATATTGCTGCAGTTATTTGATCTGTCACATTTGTAACAACAAGTTAAATGGCATGATTGGAAATACAACGATCTCATTATTGGGTTTCCTTGTTAACCAAATTAGTTGGGGAAGTTGCTGGGAGCTAATGTTTCTTACTTGGTTGTAACTGTTTTACACAACTCTTTTTTTTATTTTCCAGTTCTATCGATTGGCCGCTTTTATATTTTTAGAAAATGGTCACTTTACTCACCACAAATTGTCCTTAATGAACCAAACACCACTTCAGTGCCAGCACTCTGGGAGTTAATGTTTTCTTTGTTCTCTTGGGTTAAACAATGCATCTCTGAGAGGGTTGAATCTCTGCATCTCAGATAGAAGACAAGTTCTGTAGTGTAATCGTGGGTTGGTTAGACAGGTAGAAACTGCCAGTGTCCTCAAAACTAATGAATTAGGAAGTACTTGTTGAAATGAAATAATTTGGGTTAGCCAGAAGCATTTGGCTGGCTGAATAAATGTGCAGTGAACATTAGAACAAAAAGAAAGGGTTGCCTGGGGGCTCAGTCGGTTAAGCGTCAGGCTTTGGCTCAGGTCGTGATCCCACGATTTTGTGGGTTCGAACCCCACAATGGGCTCCGTGCTGACAGCTCAGAGCCTGGAGCCTGCTTCGGAATCTGTGTCTCACTCTCTCTCTCTGCCCCTTCCCTGCTTGTACTCTCTCTCTCAAAAGTAAACTTTAAAAAAATTTTTTTAAAAAAGAAAAAAATTTTAAAAAGCTAACGGTGATAAATGTTTATTCAATAAATGGGTTCATTATATGCTGACAAGTGCTTTTCAAAAGGTGGGGGGAGGGCTTAAGTAGGGGTGGGAATGGGAAGAAACAGATATGTGTTTGCTTGTGTGTGTCCAGAACTTCTTAGGAAGGATACATGAGAAATTGTTAGTGATGATTGGGCACCAAGAAGCAGCTTAGGAGGCTGGGAGTCCACTGTGTATCCTTTTGAACCTTGTCAAAGCATGTAAGTATCTTACTGTTGAAAAACAAAAAGCCCCATATTCTCATGACCCTCCCTCCACATGGCTTCGAGCTGCAGAGATACAGGCTCCCCACGTGCCCTCACTCTCCTCCGCAATTTTACTGAAGAGTTTGGCCTTCACTGTGACAGGCTGTTTCAGGAGCTTTCCCTTCCCCCGGAACCTTGTAGCAGTCCTGTCACTGTAGCAGTGAAGGGGGCCGCTCCAGGCTTCTGTTGGGCAGCGTGGACCCATTGAACACCCCCCACCCCCTTTAAAAATACAAGTGGCCTACTATACGTCTTTCTGCAACATACTTTTATCACCTAGGTCATTTGGAACTTATTTCAGAATAGTACAAAAAGAGCTTCCTTATTTTTGTTGCATAGTAATTCGGTGTGATGGACCAGTATTTATTCAATTTCCTCCCCTTAGTGAACATTTACGTGTTTTGCCATTTTAAACATTGCTACGAGTAACTGCACGTTTTGCACAAGCACAGATGCAGCTCATAAGGTATAAAATCCTACAAGTGGGATTGCTTGGTGAAAGGACATTTGCAGTTATAATTTTGGGAGATGTGGCACATTGCCCTCCATGAGGGTTAGGCCGCTTTACCCCGCGTCACCTTACCCTGTGTCCTTTAGTTGGAAGAAGTTTTAAGAAAATTATTTGCTTGATAGTCATATTCCTGTGTCCTTGCCATGTTTTTATTCTGCCCGCCTCCCCCCACTCCAGTCCTGAAAGCCGCCAGCCCCTCCAAAAATTCCAAGTGCTAGATTAATTACTGTCAGATTTAGTGCGGATCTTTCAAGACGTTTTGTTATCTTAGGAAGTACGAAATAAGTCTGTAAGTGTTTATAGGCTTTGTTCATTGGTTAGTTTTTTTAAATAATTAATAATAATTAATGTTCATACTGTTGTAAGCTTGCTTTTTTTTTTTTTTTAACTTAACAGTATATCATGGGAAACACTGCTTATCCAATGGTCTTACTGCCCGTGGAAGGACAGCCTCATGGCCCCCACATGATGTCCAAAAATGCCTAGTTGAACCCGTGTTCTCTAATCAGATCTTGCTTTATCGATTAGTCACGATATTTTTTTACTGAGTGAAGCAAGCCCATCACCGGCCCATAAACACTGTTCCATGGTCCCACTGCTCTCATGCTGGGTGTCTGTTCCACGGGAGCCGGCTTTTTTCTGCCACACCACACTACTCTTCTTCTGTCCAGACCACATTAGCTTATGTCTTCTGACTCCTGTGTACTTACTTAGCTTTTCTATTTTACACGTAAGTAATGGTCCCGAACAGCATCACGTGAAGCCTTCTCGTTGATATTAGCAAACTTCATTATGTAATAAGTTTTTGTTTTTTTTTAATTTTTTTTCAACTTTTTTAAATTTATTTTTTGGGACAGAGAGAGACAGAGCATGAACGGGGGAGGGGCAGAGAGAGAGGGAGACACAGAATCGGAAACAGGCTCCAGGCTCCGAGCCATCAGCCCAGAGCCTGACGCGGGGCTCGAACTCATGGACCTTGAGATCGTGACCTGGCTGAAGTCGGACGCTTAACCGACTGCGCCATCCAGGCGCCCCTGTAATAAGTTTTTTTTTTATTAACTTGTTTTATTTTTTATTTTTTAAAATTTACATCCAAATTAGTTAGCATATTGTGCAGCAGTGATTTCAGGAGTAGATTCCTTAGTGCCCCTTACCCATTTAGCCCATCCCCCCTCCCACTACCCCTCCCGTAACCCAGTTTGTTCTCCATATTTATGAGTCTCTTCTGTTTTGTCCCCCTTCCTGTTTTTATATATTTTTTTGTTTCCCTTCCCTTACGTTCATCTGTTTCGTCTCTTAAAGTCCTCATATGAGTGAAGTCTTACGATTTTTGTTTTTCTCTACTTTCACTTAGCATAATACCCTCCAGTTCCATCCACGTAGTTGCAAATGGCAAGATTTCACTCATTTTGATTGCCGAGTAAAACTCCATTGTATATATATCCCACCTCTTCTTTATCCTCATCCATTGATGGACATTTGGGCTCTTTACTTCCTTTGGCTGTTGTCGATAGTGCTGCTATACAAACATAGGGGTGCACGTGTCCCTTCGAAACAGCACACCTGTATCCCATGGAGAAATGCCTAGTAGTGCAATTGCTGGGTCGCAGGGTAGTTCTAGTTTTAGTTTTTTGAGGACCCTCCATACTGTTTTCCAGAGTGGCTGCACCAGCTTGCATTCCCTTCTTTTTTTTTTTTTTTTTATGAGAGACCAGGAGAGTGAGCAGGGGAGAGGCAGAGAGGGGGGAGAGAATCCCAAGCAGGCTCTCTGCTGTCAGTGCAGTGCCCATTGCAGGGCTCAAGCTCACGAACAGGGAGATCATGACCGGAGCCGAAACCAAGAATCTGACTCTTTACCGACTCGGCCACCCAGGTGCCCACGATGATGAGTATTTCATAAAAGCTTAAAGTACTTGTAAATTATATACACAGAGCGTGATGAGGTTCTGTGGGTGGAGCGCTTATTTTGAATACCTCAAACAGCTTTTCTAACACGGAATCGTGCTGAACGCCGGTTTCAGGTACGTGGTGGAGGCCTGGACTTTCCTGCGGCAGCACTCCGCCGGCCTCAACGTGGAGGAGCTCCTCAGGCACGCATACGAGGTCTGCCAGGACGCGGGCCTGATGGAGGATTTGCTGCAGCTGCCTTTCACCGACACAGAGCAGGTGATGACCCCCAGCAGCAGCTCGGCAGAAGTCCCGGATATGCTGGCGGCTCACGACTGTGTTTGGTTCTTCCTAGGAGTGCTTGGTGAGATTTTTGCAGTCCAGCACCAGTGTTCGAAATCAGGAGTTCCTTCTAGTTCACTACCTGCAGCGTGCCAATTACGCCTCTGCCCTGAGGCTGAACCAAACTCTGAAGGCCAATCTCACGGTATGGTTCAACTTGTTTCATTATGGGGGACAAGAGAAGAAGGAAAACTGGTGACTTTGTTGTATAAGAGTTTGTACTTTGGGGGCGCCTGCGTGGCTCAGTCAGTGAAGCGTCCCGACTTGGGCTCAGGTCACGGTCTCGTGGTTCGTGAGTTCGAGCCCCGCGTGGGACTCTGTGCTGACATCCTGGAGCCTGCTTCGGATTCCGTGTCTCCCACTCTGTCTGCTCCTCCCCCGCTCACACTCTGTCCCTCTCTGTCTCTCAAAAATGAATAAATGTTAAAAAACAACAGAGTTTATACTGTGGTAACCACTGGGGTTTTTATATAACCTTGAGCTTGGAGAATTCCTCTTGTTAACTTCTGTAGCAGATTGGGAGCAGGGAATTAGTACTTACCTGATTCTCTCATAAGTACGTCATTTCTCTTTGGCTAACTACCCACACTTCTTGCGAGACTAACCACCCCACTCGGAGAATAGGAGGCAGGGGTGGAGGGGCAGTAGGAGTTAACACCGTGCAAAGAGCATGGGCCTTAGGGGTCCGATTGATTCTTCTTTGTGCTCTGTGCTTGAAACACATTCTCTGAGCCTTGGTTCCTTACCTGTAAAATGTCAAGGTCTCTTCGTGGGGATGCGCAGAGGTGTGTCTGAAGGGACATGGTGCCTGACCCAGGTAGACCCTTGGTGAATGATAACCATTGTTTTAGTAGTTGTGAAGGATTGAGGCCAGTGGACAGGGACTGCTAATGTAGTTAGGTGTATGTCAGAGGTCCTGGGTTGGGAAGAATGGATATGAAGGGAGGAGGAAGATACTCTTAGGTATGCAGAATTTATTTTAAATGCTAAGTACGTAAACGTAACGCTTAATGTTTTTGAATATTAAATTTTTACCAATTACGGCATATTCAATAGAATGATCGGGATCCTCTTTTGCGGGAGAGATCAGAGGTTCGGAATGCTATAATAGACCAATATGGGAAAGTCCTTCCTAAAATCCAGCGAAAATTAGCCTTTGAGCAAGCCAAGCCTTACCATCTGTCCACATCACCAGTTCTTCAAGAAGGTAAGATTTCATTGAAAACTATCAGAAAGTATCGGGTGAGAAAGGATATCAAATGATTACCTTCTGAACCATTGTTAGCTTCTGTTTAGCTCACTTTTGCTTTGATTCGTTACAGTAGTTTTGTGGGTTTTTTTTTTTTTTTTTTTTTTTTTTACTGGCCACTTGAGCTGCCCCCCCTGCTCCCCGTCCCCCAACATAAAAGTTTTCTTGGAAGTTTGTATAGTTTATTTAGCAGTGTAGTACAGAGTAAAAGAACTCGTTTTATTTCATTTGGACACTCCTGTCCAACTTTTAGAGAACATGTCGGATAATATTTTTACTGCCTCCTAAAAGCCCAAGTTGTTGAATCTCGCTGCATAGATGTTGTTAAACTAAGTATAACTCTGAACTACTCTTCTCTCATGACCCCTGTTTTCCAGTCACTCTTTCATTATTAGTCTGGTAAAATCCTGGCATCAGAGATGAAATTGACTTTGCGTTCTTTGTTTCACAGTTTCTAGACCCAAACCATTATCGACTGTCACAAAGCAGACCGGAACAGGGACTGTGTTAACAAGATCTACCTTCATCAGTAGCGTGTTGTCTAAAATTGGAGAGGTTTGGGCAAACAGCGACCCTAAAGACGGCACATCAGCCTGCAGCAGGTACTCTCTCCTCACACCCCGTGACAGCCCGGCTTCTTGTTAATCCTCCCTGGATGTCAGAAGCTGTCATCAGCAGTCCAGCCTTAGCGTTTATTAGTGTGTCTAAAAAGGAGAAACTTGTATGTTGACTATTTTTATTGTAAGAAGGATTCTTTTTGTCTTTAAATTTAAAGGCATTTATATTTCTTATTATTTGTAGCTGAACGGAAACGTACAGAGTAAAAAGCGAAAGCCCTCCTTTCCTCTCTAATCCCTTCTTGTTTTTTTTTTTAGTTTATTTATTTTGAGACAGAGAGAATGCGTGCAAGCATGGGAAGAGAGAGAATGTGTGCAAGCGTGGGAGGGGCAGAGAGAGAGGGAGAGAGAGAATCCCAGGCAGGCTCCGCGCTGTCAGCACAGAGCCCGACGCGGAGCTCTGTCCCATGAACCGTGAGGTCATGACCTGAGCCAAAATCAAGAGTCGAATGCTCAACCGACTGAGCCACCCAGGAGCCCCTAATCCTACCTTCTTCAAGCATATTTTAATGTAATACTCTTTGTAATACATAATCCAAAGTTAAATTTTTATTTTCTTTGTAGTCCTAAAACAGAAGGACCATCTCCTTCTCTCCCACATGCAAAAATGCCTGAGGCATTTGTTGGAACACCAATTTTAAAAACGTCACAAAAAGTTTCGAGGTAAGACTTAACTGAATCATTTTTAAGTCACAATGTTACACAATAATTGCACTGTAATTTTTAATTAACTTTAAAACTTTACATGATTTTAAATTCTTGAATGAGTTTTCGTGCATGCTTCTAATTTTTTTCTAACTTGGTAAGTTGTGTAGTAATTTTAGGAAACTTTACACCAGCTGCTAGCCTACTTAGAAATTTTGCTGAATGACATCAGACTGCTTAAAGAAGCAAACTTTGTTTTATTACAATCATGAGCTAAGTAAACTGTTAACTTGCTTTCTGTAATATAAGTTCCTGGTTGACCTGTGACTCAAAGTCGTTTTTATAATTTGTGACTAATTCGGTTGGCTCATCGAAACTTTCTCCTAAAATGCCCACTAAAATGCCTTACGTGGCTTCAGATGCAATAATGTTTGTACATCTTCACCTGTGGTATTAGGAAAGTAAATAGTTAAGTTGAAGTTTTGCATCCAAGATGAAATTGCGATTGTATTTCATTGAAAATGTTGGATTGTCGGAAAAAGTATTCATATCCTCAAGAGTGGAGAACAAACAGGTGTCTCTTAATGTTTGGTTCTTTGTCTTTAATACACCATGCTCATGATTGTTGTAAATTTCTGATCTTTTACATTTTATCAAGAACAGAATTACATTATTTTAGGAGAATAAAATCTGAATTTAAGGTACTCAGAAGAAGTTAGTAATTTACAAACGGGGTCTAAGCTATTTATAATAAAGTGGGCATATTTTCAAAGCTTGACCAGGGTTTTCTGTTTTGGGGGGTTAGATTTAATTAGGTGGAGGTGGTGTTCTTTTAATTACCGTGAAGGTTATCTCAAATAAAAGTCATTATTATTGTCATTCTGTTTTCCTATCAGTAGTTCCACTTTTTCCCCCACAAGTCAACTTTTTCTCAGCCCCTTTGTACTTTAATAGATCTGGGGTTCAAGAAGGGAGCAGTAATAAAGGTTTTCAGACTCATGACTAATGGCCTAACGACCTAAAGAAAAAGAAGTATTGAGACTCCTTCAAAGCTATGATTAACTCAGAAGGAAGAAAGTCAATTGAGGTGTGAATACTTATTTTTATAGAAACCATTCCATTCCCTAATTCTGTGTTTCAAACTGGTTTGCATTAGTGGGTAGTGAGTAAATTTAACGGATTGTGACTAGCATTTCTTTCAACGAAACAGAAGAGGTCGTATCAGTGGGCACTGCATATAGCGAGGCTAAGTGTTAGTCTGTGTAGTTTATGTTTTGTGTGTGTGTGACCTGAAATGCATTACTTATTTGTATCATGGTAAAAAATTGTGGAAATCCTAAGAACTACATTTTTAAAGAAAATATCATAATCAAAAAATGCTTTTTCTTGATAACTGTTTTAGTAGAATTTCAATATATTTGGTCTTACACTTATTAGTATAAGAATTTTGTGTTTACTCGATAGGTAACTTTGTTGCACAGGCTGTGTTTTTGAGAATCATTCATAAACAGGCACCTCGAACATAAATATTGACACAGTGCAAAGGCACGTAGCAAAAGATCTATGGGGGATAGTTCAGCATAAAAGTGAGCAAACAGTTTACAGATAAAGATTTTGAATACAAATGAGGCAGAGAAGGAAGAGAAGAATTAGGAGAGGCAAGAAAATGTCTAGTGGCCTGACTGGGTATTTTTGATTTGGTGGAAATCTCAAGGCTGTGCTTATTAGTAAGCATTATTTATTAAGCTAATACTTCGAATCCAACGAATGTTTCCCACTGGGTAACAGGTTGGGTCTTAAAGCCCCATCTGTGAACTATGTTCATCTACCATCACAGTCATGAAAGTCTCACTTGAATGTAGAGGACAGAAGGGCAAGGACGGGGGTGGGTAATTCCTGGGCACCAGACAGGCACTACCTTCCGGTTCTTCTCAGCTGAACCACAGAGTCATTTGGGGGAATTAAAAATGTTTTCTTTTTATTGCTACAAAATATAACCATCAAATAGACTGTTGATGAGGAAATTGGGGAAGGAGCGGCTTATGCAAATAAATGGTCTATCAGAATTTGTAACCTGAATTTTCACTTTTGAATTTAAAGTCTTTATCTGTAAATTAAGTTTTTAAGCTGTTGGGACTATGCGTGCTTAATACAAATTCTTGGTGAGATTAGCGTTATCATTTGTATAAACTATGTCCAGGACATCACAGAAAATGATTCAGCAGAATCTTGAGATTCCATTTTGTCACTGCCCTCATTAATTTGAAAAAATAAGTAAGGTTTTTGTGTGTGTTGGTGATCATTCTTACCTTGCAATAAAAACCAAAAAGGTCAAGCAAACCAGTGTTCATTATGTAGGTCATATGTAGAGAAAAGGAATTTTTACGTGTTCATAAAAATGAATTCTAGCAAATGGATCTGTCTACAAGTTAGTTATCCGGATCTTTCTGTGTACTGTGTGTGTGTGCTGTGATTACAGACCGCCGGATTCGGTCGTTCATCCCGTGCCCCAGCCGTCTCAGCATTTGGGATTTATTCAGCAAACCCCCCCAAGGTCTCCTTTATACCGAGCGTCCAGTTCATTGCCAGTAAGGTCACAACAGAAAGGATCGAGTCAGAGCTCTCCCAGAGCTTCGGAATTCCGCGTACTTGAAACTCCCTTTGTAGTGAAGGTGAGTGTTAGGTACCTCGCATTTGCGGGGAAGCTGGAAGCTGGGAAGCTTTCACCTTCCAAGTAGAAGGGAGAAGGAAGCTGTTTATAACTGGTATCTCTGGGTAATTGGCAGCTTTAAATCTTTTGGGGGGAGTTACCTTTCCAAACTGTTTATTATATTTTTACATCTTAAACAGACTTTTACTAAATTTACCTTGTGCGCTTAATTGAGGTTAACAATTACATTGTTGTTCCGAGAGTAACGCAAGTCTCTGTGGTTATTAAAAGTTGAAACCTGTAAGTTAAAACCTCTGGAAAAAGGTTTCACGTTGTTGGGTTTGCTCCCCCCACCCCCGCCCCCGCCACTCCTTCTCTGCTGCTGTTTGCTCTTTTTCCTTATATCAGATGCTTTTAGTTCTTAGGTTTGTTTTTATTTATTTACATTCTCTCCTTTGGTGAAACTGTAAATTGTTACTCCTTGCTAGCAGCATATCTGCCTTGAATTCCTTTTCCCCCACATCTCTGTTAAGTCATGAGTTGGGAAACCACAACAGTAGACCTGCGGTGGCAGGGAACGGGCACCTGCTTCCGTCCCGCTGTCACAGTGGTCAGCTGTGTGCTGGCACCTAGCCCATCATCCTGCCGAGTCCCACAGGCTCCCTGCCGTTGTTTTTGTCAGTTGTTTCTGGATATTCCACATTGAGAGTAAAGCCAGGGGATTCTTAAGTTTCAAAGTGAATAAAATAGTTCAATAAATGCCAGTCCAAAAATAGTTATTAAAAGCACTTGAAAAGAAGGTGGATAAGCTAATTAAGTTCCTGACATTTAATCTGTAGGATACTGTGATTCTTGTTTTCTTTCTTTCTTTCTCTCTTTTCCTTTTCTTTTTTCTTTTCTTTCAATGTTTATTCTGGGAGAGAGAGCGTGCACACACGAAGTGGGTGAGTGGGGTGGGTGGGGGTGGCAGAAGGAGGGAAGAGAGAGAATCTTAAGCAGGCTCCACGTGGAGCCCCCCTCGGGACAAACCTGAGACCATGATCTGAGCCAAAATCAAGATTCCAACGCTCAACTGAGCCACTCAGGTGGCGCCCCCCCCCCCTTTTTTCCCTTAAACTTGTTTTTGTTACTTTGTTTTTATCCATAAAAAAAATCACATTTTGGGGCACCCGGGTGGCTCAGTTGGTTAAGTGTCTGACTTCGGCTCAGGTCACGATCTCATGGCTCATTAGCTCAAGCCCTGCATTGGGCTCTGTGCTGACAGCTCAGAGCCTGGAGCCTGCTTCAGATTCTGTCTCTTTCTCTCTGTCCCTCCTCCACTCATGCTCTCTCTCTCTCTCTCTCTCTCTCTTGCTCTCTCTCTCGCTCTCTCAAATATAAACATTAAAAAAATTTTTGTTAAAAATCACATTCCATATTCTATCATGTAGTTATTTTGTGCCTGCTACCAAAAATAATCTAGGAAAAAAATCTATGTAATAATTGAAATCTGATGGAATTTAGTAATCTAATGGGATACACCAGTTTGCTAGTCCTTTAGAGGAGAAGTTAAGTGAAGGAATTATTTCTGCTAAACAGTTTCTGTGCTAATTATTTTTATTGATTATAGTAAATCCTCAGAGGATTCTCAGAAGTAATCAGTTACTGTTGGATTCATGTGATGAAATTATATTTTTCGTGAAACAGTCTTAAAGTCAGGCTCATCTGTATTAACTTGCTGTAATTAAGCCTAGTTCTTTTCATTGCATGCTATCATTTCTCTTCGCCTAGCTAATGTTTTGTAAGCAACCATTAAATAATTTATCTCTATGCTGTATTTTTGTTTTTAAGTTTATTTATTTTGAGAGAGAGAGAGCACGTGCATGCGGGGGAGGGGCAGAGAAGGAAGGAGAGAGAGGGAAAGGGAGCGGGAGTAGAGAGAGAATCCCAAGCAGGCTCCACTCCGTCAGCGTAGAGCCTGATATGGGGCTTGAACTCACAGACCGTGAGATCGTGACCTGAGCCGGAATCAAGAGTCGGACACCTAATCGACTGAACCAGCCAGGCACCCCTACACTGTATTTTTTAAGTGGAACTTCAACTGGGAATAACCAAGGCCTTTAGAATGATTGTGGGTGCAGTTTAATGTCTTGTAGCCTTATGTTATAGAAACCTCTGAGTAGAATTTTGTATTTTCTTCCCGGTAATCCATAATAAAAGTTTTTATTGATGTGTTTATTGGAGATGAGCATATATAGCCACTGCTGTGACTTGGTTGACCCTGTCTGTCCTTCTGTAAGTGTCTTTTACAAACACTAACGGTGCAATCCCATTTGTTCCTTGTCACAGAAAGCTAAAACTCTGGCCATGTCAGTCGCTTCCTCTGGATTTGCCGAGTTCACTCCTCAGTCCATCCTAAGGTCTGGTCTTCGAACATCACCTTTACCGTCTCCGTCTCTGTCGCCTGGAAGGTCCCTTTCCCCTCCTCTGCGACTTAAAGAAACTAGAATTTCATTCATGGAAGAAGGCGTGGCCACAAAACGGACTGCTGAAGTAAGCCTGTTAATAGTTGGAACAAAAAAGACTTAATAAGAATATATTAGCTTTTACAAGTAAAACGATAAATCCATTTAAATAATACCACTCCAGAGTTTTGTATGCACTCTCGCAGAGTGTCATGAAATCAGAAAACATTAGTTCAGAAAGAAACTCATGGTATTGGCCGAGCCAAACCCATCATTTACAAGTGAAGAAAATACAGCCCAGAAGCACCAAGTAAATTGCCTAGAATCAAATAGCTATTTGGTGGCAGAAACCTCCTAATTCTTAGTCCATGTTTTGTTTCTTACCTTATTCATCCTCTCTCTTACTGAGACCTTAATTGGTTGTTTAGGCAGGTATGTTGTCAGACTTCCACTGTGGTTGATAGGACACCATTTGGTAGCAGTGGGCCATCTTGCCTCCTGTGTTTACTAGTCTTTTGGAAAAACTGCCTTGTTACCAGTTAGGGAAACATTCACAGCCATGTATCTGTATCTGGAAAGATGGATTTAGAGCGAGTGTTGACTGAGGAGAGAATCTAGACAAATACCAAAATTGGAGAGGGTGGAGAGCTGAGACTCGACTGCGACTTCTTTTTACTAGTCAGTATTTTTTTTCCAAAACCTCTTACTTGACAGGGGGCAGACGAGAGCAGAATAAGACTATCTTTTACGTCACCTTTCCATAAATGTGGAGTTCCGGCAGAAAACAGACGGCTGAAGAGCGAAGACAGGACAGCAGCCTTTTCCCCGAATAGTCCCGAAAAGGACCATCGGGAAATGGATGTGAGATCGGAGGACACGGCCTCACAGAGTTTGGAGAAACTGGACACGAGCAAAGAAAGTAGCGGTACCTCAACCAGGTCGGACCAGACCACCTTGGAGTACCAGGACGCGCCATCCCCAGGAGACTTGGAAGATCTTTTTGTGGCCTCAAAGCCAGTGAGCCCTCCCACAGAATTAATTGCTAATTTGACTGAACAGACAGAGAAGGACAGTGATCCAGACGTTCTTGAATCAGAAATAACTCCTCCAGACCTGGAGAAACAAACGGGTAAGAACTCATTTCCCGATATGCACAAGATTTGTAATAGAATTCTTCCATTGTAAGAAAAGCATCGGGATTGAACAGTCATGATCACAGCGGACTAGCTTGTAGGCACAATGCGCGCAGGTGACGTCAGGCCCTCTTACGGCTCTGAGAAGTAACAATACGAACTCTGCAGACTAGATTGGTACGGTTTTTAACTTGTCCAGCACCCTCAACTTTCTAGAAAGCTGCTCAGAAACCAGGTCGTTCGTTCGTGCTCTTCACTGTCCCCACTGCCAAAATAATCTCTGGGCGATCAAAACAAATCTCCAAGGGCCCATGAATTTATAGCTTTATGTTTATCCATCGGAAAGATTTTGAGCCCCTAACGCATGTGCAGCAGGTGGGCTCTTTCTGTGTGGGTTCATTGCTGAGAGTCAGATAGTGAGTGAGGCAGACATGGCCTTGCCCGTCGGTAACTTAGAGCCTAGTGGACTATAGATAAACGAACAAACACTTAGACTGTTGTTTAATACATGCTATCGTAGGCAGCATGGAAGGGGCCGGGGGAGAGAGGAGAGAGACTTGGCTTAAGATTGCATCAGAAATTTAGCCCATTTTTGTATGTTTCGACCCCCTGCGCATTTAAAGGTAACTCCTGACTTTAAAACTGTTAATCTAAATACTTCTATAGAAATCTGTGTCCTAGTGGTTTCTTTGGGGCTCTGATGTCTGTTTCCCAAACACAGGCATTGGCAATTGCTCTAAGGGCCTAGGGCTGTCCCCGTGAATAGCATCTGTCACTTTGGATGTGCTCGGTTCCACTAAAATATCTGAATGATAAAACATGAAGATGTTCATGGCAGTATCTTCATCGATGATTCCCGAAAAGATCAGGCAGTCTCAAATAGAAACTTCTGTTCTCATGGGGGATCGTGAGGCACAAACTGTAGAGTAAAACTGACTACATTTGAATCTCAGCTCCTTACTAGGCCTGGGATAAGATGTGACTGCATGCCTTTGTTTCTTTGTCTGTGAAATGGGGGGACAGTTCAACCACTTTGACTGTTGAGGACTAAGTGCGTCGATCTGTGTACAGCACTTACACGTTAAGCCAGAAGTGAGAGGTGTGGATTAAGGGGGCTCTTGGACTGGGCTCAGAGAACTCGAAGGATCTGTGGCATTCTGATGCCGGGGAGTAAACCTAACGGTATAAAAAAGCGGAGCCACCAAACGTGTTCGAAAGTAATCGTCCAGGAAGGACTGTGAGGAATCGCTAAACATTTGGCATAAATCATTGTAAGTGGTCTCCACCGTGTGATTTCCAGGCCCTTTGGAAGAGGCGGAGGCACAGGACCTCTTAGTCGCAGAGGCAGAACTTTCCGAGTTCAGTCACCTGAGCCCCGTTCAAGGAGTCGAAGCTTCCCTCAGTGTACCAGCGGCCCACGAAGGGTAAGTTAGTGGAGAAAAGTTCCCATGTTAAGAAAGTGTAATAAAACGGTGAACCGGTTGTTTAATATTCGTGCGTAGATGAGCTTTTATTTTAGATCTTGGACATTCCCATTTCAGTAACGGTTTCTGTTAGGAAGGACATTCTTTGGGTCCAGTGTGTGCTACTTGGTAGTTACCGTGAATCCTAGAATGAGACTCCACATTTCCTGAATTTATGAAGTCATGATGAATTGAGGCAGATCTCCTCTCACATGCTTTGGTGATCCCATTTTTGTTGAGGACCAGAGTTGGATTTCCAGCCGTGTGTTCCTCCACACCCGTTTCCGGTGGCTTCAGGCCGATGAGGTGCGTCTGCTGTAGCACAGGATGGAGTGTAGGAGAGGCAGTGCTGTTTTTGCCATCCTGTGAATCCGAGACTCCGCCGGCCGAGTTTCTGGTTTTGAATGACTGCCTGAACCACCGTGCCCCCCCCCCCCCACCAGTTTTATTCGGCGTTTGCACATTTGGGCGGCGTTCCTAGGTGGTGTCGGGGAGGGTGGGGCGGTGTCCTAGATGGTGTTGGGCAGTGGTGCTCAGTGTGCTCCAACAGACTGAGGCCGGTTCCTGGTTGGTTCACGGTCTGCGACAAGACAGACAGGCAGCTTGTATGAGAATATCGGTCAGTGCACCACGTCCCTTC
The DNA here is from genome assembly GCF_018350175.1 of Felis catus. Lineage (NCBI taxonomy): Eukaryota > Metazoa > Chordata > Mammalia > Carnivora > Felidae > Felis > Felis catus. The sequence goes on from NC_058384.1 coordinate 3,291,731, forward strand.
TTGGACGTCACCGAACTGACCAGTGAAGTGATTGACCTGGCAGAAGCTCTTCATCGGGTCGCAAGGCGGACACCTCGCACATCAGGACCCTGAGCAACACTGTTACAGAGGAAACAGAAAGTGGCAGCTTTGATCTCGAAGTCGTAAGGGTGAATTAGCGTGCACACAGTGTGATCATGTCATGCTGTCCATGGTTCATCACCCTGTCGGGCCTGCTGGAGTTCACAGAGCACCCACGAAAACCAGTATCATGAAGGTCGCGTCTCCTACATGACCTCAGTCGCGTGCTGCCCTTCCGAGAAGAGAGATCCTGATTAGCTGGAATCTTTGCCAGGCTTTCATAGAAAAATGGGAGGACATAAGATGAAAGGATTGTCTAGATTGTCTTATTATCTCATTCTCATGTTTCTTGAGTTTTAATGAAAATATTTATTGCAGTGGGTTAGATGGTTAATTACAAAAGTTACAAAGCAAGGCGCAGTCACGTGACAAGAAACTTTGTGGTCACCGTGGGTAATAATCTGGGCGGATAGTCCCCATCATGACAAGCTGTGTCCTTTTTAAATATAAATTTATCAGCCGTTGGTTCTTGGTTAGCTTAACGTTATGAGATGAGTCTTAAAAATACACCTATGAAATAAATATATATAATATTCCAAATGCATGCTTTTTCTTGCATTTATTTTTTAATTTTATTTGTCCCCTCTTACAAAGGCAGCATGCTTTAGTTGGGTTTGGGGGAAAGGCCAGCTCAGCATAGGAAGGGATCGCTGTCCCCATATTTGCAGAACTTAACTTTCATCAAGTGATACAGGTCCCATCGGTCTCCCACTGTTTTATCATCCTCTTTTTAGATGACACTAAAACACCGAAACTGACTTTACTGAGTATATAGGAGATACTCCATAATACCTGGTAGACTTATTTAAGGATGTGCCCACAGTAATTTAAAAACTGGCATAAGTGTAAATTTATATTGATCGGCATGCCACTGTTGCCAACAGAGTAAAATATTAGAAAACAGGAATACCGAATCCAGCACTGCTTGTTTCTGAATTCACCTACAAATTTTACAGTGTTCTTCAAAATGAACTTGGGTGGTTCATTCATAATGAAAACCTCAGTTTTCATTACCAAAATGACATGTGGCAGAGGGAGCAGGATTATTAACACAGGTAAGAGCAGGTGGGGGCCTTCGCACACGCTCACGGACGTACTTCTGTTTCTGAAGGAAAATCGTCGCCCTGAAATCCCGGGTACCAGTTCTAGACGAAGGGGTAGTGTCTGTCGCCGCCTGTTCCTCTTCACTCAGAGCAGGTAACAGTACACGTGTATATTTTCTTGCCTTCAGAATTCTTTTGTTTTAGTGTTTTAGGAGTGTTCTGTTCCTAGAACAAAGGAATCTGTTATCTAGATTTTCTTATCACAGTTCTTCCTTTTTGGTCAGATTCCGTAGCTAAGGGAAGTGAGTCTCTCTGAAGGCATTCTGTGGTCTGACAGTAGAAGTCTTAGGATGGTTTTTGTGGACATATTTTCCTTCAGAACATCAAAGAGAGGAAAATAAGTTCTCAATCCCCAGCCAGACTGCATATCTGCTTTTTGATCTCCTGGGACTGAGGTGTGTCTACACAGGGCAACTTCTGGTTTTGTGTTTGTAATAACTTAAGGCCAAAATTGGCTTTTTACTATTAGAAAATAATCACAAACAACTGCATTTACTCTAGGGAAGTTAACGAATATATAGACTTCATTTGATACATTTTTTTTAATCCAATGACTTTTTTTTTTTAAGTGCCTCCTCTTAGACCCTGGTTGTATAGAGATGAGAGAGGAACATTTTCCTCAGCTTCCAGCTGGGTTTGGGGAAAGCAGGCATCTTGAACTTAGCATTTTGCGTGATCACCTAACAGTACTATGTTATGATGTTGCTGCTGACTCTGGAGCCCATGCTGTTAACTATAATACCGCCTGCCCGTCTCATTATGAATAGGGATTAGGACAGACTTGAAAAAACTTGTTTTTTTCCCCTCATTAAGAATGTAATATGTCTTCTTTTAAGTTTATTTTTGAGAGAGAGTGGGGGAGGGGCAGAGAGAGAGAGGGAATCCCAAGCAGGCTCCACACTGTCAGTGCAAAACCTGATATGGGACTCGATTCCACCATCCACGAGATCATGACCTGAGCTGAAACCAAGAGTCTGTCCCTTAACCAACCGAGCCCCCCCAGGTGCCCCTAGGATGTAATCTACTTTTATTGTAAAATAATGAGGAGAGCACAGCCAAGTAAAGTAGAAATCCCCATAACCTGGTTATCTACTTTAAGGACCCATTATTGGCAATTTAAAGGATCTTTCCTGGATTTGTGTGTGTGTGCATATTTTCCTGCGTATGTGGGAAGAGAAGGTAAATGTGGAGGCTTTGCTTGGACTCATAACCTAGTTCCGCACTTAATATGTAAAGGCTATGGGCTGTACCTCCCATTGCTTTGTCTATAAAATATTTATACCTTTAAGTGTTAATAAAAGCTCAATTAAAAAATGAAGGCTCAATAAATGTTGTCTATAATTATAAAACGTCACCAGTTTATTACCGAAACAACTTTCTTTTTCAGTTAGCACTAAACTTCTGACTTTTTCCTATGTCATTAATATAGATTAACCCTGTCCTTTTTAACAGTCGTGGTCGTGTTCCCTCGTATGGATGTTCTTGGTGGGCTTAACTCATGCTTATTGATGAACATTCGGGCTGATCGCCATTTCTGTTTTGCCATTTCATTTCTGCCTTGAATTTTTTTGTGTGTCCATATCTTGGCACATTTTGTGTCAGTAGTTCTCTTCAGTAGTTCCAAACCATGAGCTTCCCAGGCAGGTCAAGGATTATGCACAGATTTCTAGGATTTTCTCCAGGGAAGGTTATTCGCGCTTCCACACACCTACCGTTGGAAGGTAAAGTGCATGCTTCCCCCATTCCTCTGCCGGATGGACAGGTGACAGCTGCCTTCATTTTGTTTTATAAGCTGTCTTTGCGTCTTTGGGGTGCTGCTGGCCCCATTATCTATTAAAAGTGTGAAAATATTTTTTGTTTTTTTTCTTTAAACCTTTTTATTGATTTTTGTTAAATTCTAAAGGCTTTTAAGTTAGACACCCCCCCACCCCACCCCCCCGCCCACCTGCCGCAAAGTGTTTGGGATTTTGTGTCATTCACAAACCCAAATGGCATATAAATAACTATGAGTGCTAGTAAGTCTTTGGCAAAGATAAAGAGGATTTTTGTTTTGTTTTGTTTTGTTTAGATGAGCTGTCGCCCTCCCTCAACTCCCCTCTAGCTTTTCTAAGTGGTAGAGTGTATTTGTGGTCATTTGGATGCTTTCTGCCAAAAGAGATCTAGTCTTTTTCCAGCGAGATAAAGCCCTGATTGCATGTCCCTCGCGTCATTCTGTAACCGCTCGGCGGGGATAGCTGGTTGCCACTAGTCACCTGATGAAGTTTCCAGGCTAATTGAATGGAGAACAAACATCTGAGCCCCTCAGAGCAGTCGTGTTCATACTGAAGTTTCAGAGTAAGAGCAAGAATTCTATCCAAGTTGAAAAGAACCCGGGCAGGGGCACCTGAGTGGTTCACTCGGTTGAGGGTCCGACTTCAGCTCAGGTCGTGATCTCACAGTTCCTGGGTTCCAGCCCCACGTCAGGCTGTGTGCTGACAGCTCGGAGCCTGGAACCTGCTTCGGATTCTGTGTCTCCCTCTCTCTCTGCCCCTCCCCACTCCCGCTGTCAAAGCAAGTATGTGTTGTTTAAACCGAATGGATACCGAAGAGATGGGATTCACGTGTAAACCCTCACTGGCTTTTCCCGTCAGATGTCAGAAGCTGTGTGGCAATATGTCTGGTTTTCAAGGAAACAGTCTCCAGTGCAACACGGCCCTAACCTTTCTGTGGCTTCTCACATAGTGTGCTGTGTATCTTTCTGGTTTTCTTTCCGTCTAAAACCTGGAGGATTAACTCTCGTTTGTCTTTCAGCTGCGTCTGACGTCCATGGTGACACTGGGGACCTGGGGCTTGTTGCCTCCGAAAGTCCCGTTACCTCCGGTCATAAGTCTGACCAAGAAATAGCACTGACCTTAAAAGAAGATCATGAAGTAGCAGCCGGTGTGCTGAAAGCAAGTGTTGACTTTCCAGAAGAAAAGCCTCCTGTCTCTGACGGTCCTCCGGATACTCAAGAAATTCATGTAAAGACATTAATTTTTTACTTGTTAGTTGTGGTTTAGTTAGGTTTCAAACCGTAGTTTAAACCTAATGTATACGTTTACCTGACTGCTATCTAAAAGCCTCTTTATGATAACGTGCGTGGAAAAAAAAGGTGTGACTGTTTTGTGGAATATGAAAGAATAAATCCTTTAAGTGAGAAATTGTTTTTCATGAAAACCAAAAGGCTATGTGAAGTCACAATTTTAACAATTTAAATTACAAAAAAGATTTTTTTTAATGTTTATTTTTGAGAGCGAGAGTACGAGCGTGGGAGGGGCACAGAGAGGGAGACACAGAATCCGAAGCAGGCTCCAGGCTGCGAGCTGTCAGCACAGAGCCTGACGTGGGGCTCGAACTCATGAGCCATTGACATCATGTCCTGAGCCAAAGTCGGACGCTCAACCGACTGAGCCACCCAGGCACCCCTAACAGTTTAATTTTTGCTTAGTATCTGGTTCAAATGAAAGGTCTTTTAGCCATGAGAAAACAGACCCTGGCTACTCCAGAGACAAGTATGGCATCAAAACTACTCAGAGCCTATATTTGAAAATAATTGAATACAGTTAAATAGAACTTTTTCCCCCATGCATACTTGTACGAGAATGATAACCAGTTGGCTGGGGTTTAACCTCTATACCCTTGAGAAAGGATTTCTTTCTTTTTTTTTTTTTTTAATTCTTTTTTTTTTTTTTTTGGTATTTAATACGACTTGCTTTCTAAAAATTCCGTCACGTTTCTTTTACAATCAATGGGCAACCTTTGTACGATAAATGAATTTAAGATAAAGCAAAAACACCTCTAATTTATAGAAATGTGACTGGGTCGTATTTGGGAAGTTTCTTAACTCACAATAGTGTGGTGCTTATCCGTATTCGTATTCGTGAGTATTCTCACTGTAACATAGGTGGCCATAGTTCCCATTCTTTCAGCTGGGAAGCTAATAAAACTGTGGGTGTGGTGTGAGTGGGAGCCCGCGTCTCTGGGTGCTTGCAGTCTCTCCTCGCTGAATGTTTGGGGAGTGGGAAAATGTCATTGTCTAGGTGGGTGGGAATGTTCTACCTTCTTGGTCAGGAGATCTCTCTGTTACTTTCTACCTCCTCCTTTTTCTCCCCTTCCCTTACCAAAAGGTAAATGCAAGGACCATTCCTTCTTCCACCAAACCCTTGCAAGAGAGGTACTGAACTTGAAAGCCTTAGGAATTTCATGGTTTATGCAGCCCCAGCAAAGGCAAGAGGATTGAGTCTAGCCCAAGGGAGCTTATGTAGGTGAACTCTTCTTCAACCTTATGGGGATCGTGCTGTTTAGAAAAAGTGTGGCTAGTTAGGTAATGTGGGGATTCCCATTAAAATGCGATTTGGGGGTTGTTTCTCTCTGGTTAATTTTTTTTTTCCTTGGGTGAGAACAGAATAAGTCCTTTAAGTTCTTCTCACAGCTGTTGTTAGCATCGTGATAATTTTCAAGGTTTTATAAAGACTGTCTTTTTTTAGCTAGGGAAATGTGGGATTTCTATTTTAATTCCATTCAGAATCTCAAAATCTTTTTTTGTCTAGTTATTTTGACTGAGTAATAATGTCTGATGGCTTAAATGGACGTTTTATAAAATAAACCCATAAGCATAGGCCAGATTAAATGTAGTTTATGTTTAACAGCTCATAAACCAAGGGTGAGATGATGATTTAAAACCTTTGTGCTTTAGCTTCAACTAAATGCGTGAAAATCCTTTAACCCTTCTCTTATCTTTAATTCATTTTAGGTGATTGAACATGAAAAGCTTGGAGTTCAAGATTCGGGACACGAGGCTAACGATCTTTCATTTAATGAGTTGTATCCCTCAGGGGCCCTTAAGCTCCAGTATAACTTTGATACCATTGAGCGGCAGTTCTGTGACTTGCCTGATAATAAAGACTCCGCTGAGTGTGACGTTGCCGAAGTAGATGGGGAACTTTTTGGGGCGCAGAGCAACTTTACCTTGATACTGGAAGGTGAAGAAGGAGAGTTTGAGACAGGTGATTCTGCCGCATCTAACGTGTTAGCTACAGCGGCGAACACGGCAGCGGAGGAAAAACCCGCGTGCGACGGGGAGAATGATGGTCGCCGACACGCCGCAGATTTCGCGTCTGTCACCGCGAGTGACCAGGAGTCCCAGAAGCTGGAGACGTTACCATATGTGCCTGAACCCATTAAAGTAGCCATTGCAGAAAATTTATTAGATGTGATTAAAGACACAAGAAGTAAAGAAATTACTTCAGATACAGTGGAACCACCGTCCATTCACGACAACTTACCTTTAATAAGCCAGAAGGTAATGTGTCCCAGCAAGGTAGTCAGATCTACGCCGAAGACCGTGCAGGAAACCAGTACACTGACCGTAAGCGTGAGCCAGACGCATGACATGATTTCCTCTAGAACGCGCACGAGAGGACAGCGCGTCCAAAACCTGAGTGTCAGACCAGCTCAGCAGGAGGAGTCCGCGGATGTCGCCACCCCTGGCACCCCGGGGCTTTCGGGCGGGAGGAGAGCGAGGAGAACGAAGGACCTCTCTGGGGCTTCCGAAAGTGCCTGTTCTGACGTCAGAGGAGCGTCTCTGAACCAGCAAGTACCCCAAAATTCTGTTACTCCTCGGAGAGGACGGAAAAGAAAAGATCACCAAGACACTTCAGAAAGTGATCATCCTCTGGCACGGGAGCCACCGGCCACTCCGGGTGGCTCGCTCGGGAGGTTAAAATCCTCTCCGCTGCTGGAGCCAGCAGCTGAGGAAGTTAAGCTTTCATCTGTCACCAAAAAGACCCCTAGAAGAATTAAAAAAGCGGTGGAGAATGACGACAGTGTTGAAATGGTAGATCTAGGCGTAAAAGTTAGTAAAGGAGCACGTTCTGGCGGAAGCACCAGAAAACTGAGAAGTGCTAAACTAGGGGCTTCTGAAACCACGGGATATAAGCAAGATGGAGAAAGTAAGCTTTCACCTGTTACAAAAAAGACTCCTAGAGGCATTAAAAAAGCAGTAGAAAATGCCGACAGTGTTGAAATGGCCGATAAAGATGTAAAAGTCAGTAAAGGAGCACGTTCTGGCGGAAGCACCAGAAAACTGAGAAGTGCTAACGTCGGCTCTTCCAGAAGTGTAGGATGCAAACCAGATCCCATGTGCATTGAAGAGGCACCGCCTGTTCAGCACAACAACAAGGCCAAAAAGAGAGAAGTCAGCACGCCGGATGTTCTGGAAGACCGTCAGCGTGACACATCCCAGCTGGCTCTTGAAACCGAATCGGATCTGCCTAGGAAACGGGGAAGGCCGAGAAAAAAACCACCCGAAGATGTGGGGTCTAAGGCCACTAAGGAAGTGAGGAGTCCCAAGAAGACGCAGACTCCCAGCCGCCAAAGGAGGTCCGCCAGGAGCACCCCAGCCAGAGGTGGCAAGGCTGACGCCGGGAAGCCAGCTTTAGAAAAGTCCGTTTCCGTGCCAGCGGAGGAACTCGCCACGGTGACCAGCGCAAAGAGGAAGCTTACAAAAAGGACCGAAAATCAAAGCCAGACACGTGCATTACGCTTAATATCGGAAAAATGCACGGGCGAAGACCCAAAGGAACCGGGTGACCCAGAAGCCAAAGTGCCCGCCGCGGTGGCCGTGACCCAGTCCGCGCGCGGCAGGAGGACTAGGGCCAGCAAGGCCGTCTCACTGCTGGACCCTTCGGAACCAGAAACGGAGTTTGTCTTTTCTCCTCCTGTGTCAAAGGCTCCAAGGAAAGAGAAAGGTACTTTTACTTGTGTTCAAAGCACAATTTTCATCTCACACAACGTCTTCTATTTTCAGCACAGTTCAAGACTGTAATTGGTTATTTCTCCTGAAAATGATTAGTAGTTATAGAGAAGTCCTCCCTGTTCCAAAGAAGAAAACAGTCTTGGTCTTTTAATAGTAAAATTTAAAGATTTTCTATTTCAAGGCTTATCGTAGATTCAAGAACTTTCTGGTCCAGTAGGACTCTTTAAATCCTATAATGCACTTGTCATGGGTTTTATCTTTTAGAATAGTATCCTCTCGTCATTCTGCCGTCACTGACTTCAGTGCAGCCGTGTTTGGCTCGTGACCCAGCTGATATCTGCAACCTCAGATTGTTTGGAGGGAGGGGAAGGAAGGAGTGGTAACATTTTGTCATTTAGGACGCAGATTACCTAAATGCGTGCTCCCGGTAGCCCCTCCCCTCCCAGTTGGCTCGGCTGCCTGTCCAGCCTGCCTCATTGCGCCGATGAGGCACTGTTGGGTTGGTACAGGGCACACCTTCCCAAAGGGGTGATGAGAACCTCTTACTATGTAGGTCTAAAGCATGGGTCTACATAGAATAACAAAGAGATTACGATGTCTCCGTGCTGTTAAGATTTGGAGGGGGATTTTTCAGTAAAGCGGGCAATCAAGACAAAGGATCTAAAAGGTGCTGTGGCCCGACAGACCTGGTGCGGGAGTTCTTTGCAAATGTGATAGAAGCAGTTGTTTACCTAAGGTTTAAGATGTTAATTTCAGCAAAGCAGCTCAGGGACTTGTGAGTGAAGTAGGTGACTGTGTTGTTGTATTTATTTAAACCTTTTCATCATACAAACGCAGTGAGGAACGACCCATATTGTTAGACGCCTCCTGACTCGAGGAAGGCCATGGGGAGATAAGCCATTTAAAAATCTGCAAACTGAAATTTTCTATATTCAGCATTCACTGCACAAGCACTTCTTTAATTTCCATATTTACGCAGTAATCCATTATATTAACATAGCTTGAGCCCAGGAAAGGGCGCTTGTCCTCATTTTTTAAAAATAATTTGAGGGGTGCCTGGGTGGCTGTCTCTGTTAAGCGATCAACTCTTGACTTTGGCTCAGGTCACGATCTCATGGTTCGTGAGATCGAGCCCCGCATTTGGCTCTCTGCTGACAGCATGGAGCCTGCTTGGGATTTTCTCTCTCTCTCTCTCCCCCTCTCTCTCAAAATAAAGAAACTTAAAAAAAAAATAAAAATAATTTGTGGTTGGGGCGCCTGGGGGGCTCATTCTGTTAAGCATCTGACTGGCTCGGGTCATGATCTCACGGTTTCTGAGTTGAAGCCTCACATTGGGCCCTCCACTGTCAGCATGGAGCCCGCTTTGGATCCTCATCTCCCTCTCTCTGCCCCTCCTCCTCTCTCTCTCTCTCTCTCTCTCTCAAAAATAAATAGACATTAAAAAAAATAATTTGTGGTTGTAGAAGGTCTCCTCTGCCCCCTCCCAGTGTTTTAAAGTCAGATCTTTGATTTTGCGGTCCTGTGTAATTCAGTTCTTCCTGGTGTTAGGAAAGGTGGGCCACACCCATACTCTGCCCAGAACAGAACAGAACCGAACGCTCCTCGCAGCTCACGTTACGAAGCTGCTCTGTTAGAGCTCAAATTACTGAAAGGCAGCAGTGTGGGGAGCAGAAGGTCATTAACACAAGTCTTTTCTGCTTTCCTCGTGACTTAGAACAGTGCAGCCAACACCGAAGTTGTGTGTTGTTCTGGTACAGACGGCAGACATCTCAGGAATTCTGAGTTTTGTCACCTTTGCAGAGTCATCCTCCCTCCATGTGCCCATTAACTATAACTTTTTCTGTAATAAATTCATGCCTGCCATAGAAAATCAGAAAAGTCATCTAGAGGACCAATAACCAGTGTTTGCAGTCTCTTCCCGTTGTAGGTATAGTTTGTTTGTTTTTAAATGCTTATTTATATTTGAGAGAGAGAGGGCAAGTGGGGGAAGGACTGACAGAATCCGAAGCAGGTTCCAGGTTCTGAGCTGTCAGCACAGAGCCCGATGCGGGGCTTGAACTCAGCAACCATGAGATCATGACCTGAGCCGAAGTCGGACCCTTAACCGACGGAGTCCCCCAGGTGCCCCTGTAGTTTGTTTTTTTAAAACGCAACAGCCTGATGTGTGTACAGCTGTGTATTTTGCTTCCCCCCTCGCTCGCTGAGTATCTTCAGATGCTTGTGTGTTTTGTCACTCACACACTGAGGGCTCCTGGGTGGCGTCGCATCCCGCTGACGGGCCACAGGCTGCTCACGATTTCTCCTGGTAGGTATTTGAATGGTTTTCAGATTTTCTAGTAGTAAAAAGAGACCCCTTCTGGTGAGAAGTGATGAGAAATGGGGGGGTGCTGCAAGATGTCATTTCTGCCACTTTACTAGCTGGGCGGGTGGGGGGGAGGGGGCCGCATAGCCCTCCTGGACCTGCTTTTCCTCCGTGTGCAGTGAAGATGCCAGCGCCCCGCTCTGTCGCTCCTTCACCGGGGTGGCCACCCCCCACGGAGGCTCTGTCCATCCTTCTGCCCTCTCACTGCGCCTGTGTCCCCTATGCTGACTTAAGTCGTATTTTGAAAGCTCTTCGGGGAGGGGTTGGAAGTGCAGGGAGCAGGTGCAGGAAGTCCTCTAATCGAAACCCATCAAAGAACCCACCGCTCCGAATGTAGTCAGAAGTGTTTTGCTGGCCGGAAGAACGCGAAGCTTGGCGTTTCAGTGGACTTTGTGTAATTTCTGTTGCTAGCAACAGTTACTGAAGAGGGGCACGCCGTCTGCCTGAGGCCGGAGTGGGTGTATGTTCGCCAGCTGATCTGACTCTCCGCAGCCCGGGGAAGGGTGCTGTTGTCTGCGGTGGGAGACGGAAGTTCAGGGACACAGAGCTTCCCCCCACACCCTACCCCCCCAGGATAAGTGTCCGTGGAGCCAACTCCTGCTGGCTGCTCAGAGTTGTTAAAGCTGCTTACCAGTACGTTCCTGGCTCTGAAGCCAGGACTTTGGAACTCCTCAAGCCTTAAGTAGCGCTGGAGAGAGATGGGTGAGGAATTCACATGCCGACAGGTAGAACAAAGTCTTGTCTGGCTGATACAAGCGTGTGGAAGGCGTGGTGGAGGCCGGATTCTTTGGCACGTGGTAGTGTAGGTTTCTAGTTCCTGATCGCCCGCCCTCTGCAGCGCAGGGGGAACCGGAGGTGAAGAGCGTGAGCTGGTCTTTGAAAAGGCAGAGCCGCTGCAGAGAACCGAATGTTTTCATTTCCTAGAAAGAATATAGATACGTTTCTTTTTAACGTCAGAAAGGGAAGGTCACCACCAGCAACCCCAGCCGTTGCCATTTCTGCCCTTTATCAGCAGGCAGCAGAGAGGACTTCTGGTTCTGACCTCACCTCTGTTTTCTTTTTAAGAATCCTAGGCTTTAAAAAGCAGAATTTGACGTCTTACAGAAGTTTTGATTGTCCCGGTCGGTGAAGTAACGTTGAACCAGACTTTGAGAATCTTATTTTATGATTTGTAAATTCTGAAAGTCATGACTCCGTGACCAGTGCAGACCTCCACAAAGCACTTGCTGGGCGTCCCACACTCTTGTGACCCTGTAATCTTCACGGCGACTCCGTAGGTCCCGATACAGTGATCCCATTTTATGGACACTGAGGCAGAGAGAGTTTTATCTGATTTGCCTTTGGCCCCACAAGTAGAGGATCCAGAAGCTGGAATCTAACCTGTGGCAGACTGGTTTGGCTGCACCTGCCACGTCCATCGTGACTTTGCTAATTGCCTTTGATACGGAGACCCGATGGTGAATGTAAATCTGAGAGAACGTCTGTGATGTTTTTAGTTATATGTTCTGGGCCAGTTCTTAATTAAACCATTTTTATTTATCTATGGAATATCTTCCAATCAATCAGCCTGTTTTTTCCTGTACTAGTTACCTTCACTGCTTCCATTTTCCCTTTATGACGTGAACTTTTCTGTTGTTCCTTTGGCCAGAACCACTAGTTCAGAATGATCTGGAAAGAAAAAGGTTTTGAGTCTCTTTGAAGATAAAATTACTTTTATAAATAAAAACGTCATCTTTGGAATAGTAGGGATTATGAAGCAAACTAGCTCAGGTTATATAGAAGATTGATGTTTTCCTTCCCCAGAATGTATGAGGAGCAGTGACGGTTAACACTCCTAGAAAAATAGTTCTGGGTTTGATTCTTTAATTTTTATGTCGTAGGACTATTTAGTTTGGGGCATTAAATGTTCCACACGCCGTATTTACCCAAATGGTGTTGAGATTTTCCCCTGCGTTTGTCTCTCAAGTGGCCACCGTGTCCCCGTTAGTGTTTCTAGGCTTGGAAATGTTCATGTCTTTCCAGCGTGCATCCTCTGTTCCAAGCTTTTAGAAAAAATAGATCTGGAGATACATACACATAGACCTGGATTACAGTGTGCGTTTGTTCTTTCCTACCTTTCTTCAGCCAAAAAAATAGAGGCTCCAGCACAATTGCAAGAACTAGTTTCAGATTTATCTTCTCAGTTTGTCTTCTCACCGCCTACTTTACGGACCAGGCAGAAAAACACATCCAATACACCCAGACTTGGAGATGAACTGGTAAGAAGTGCGTTTTATTCCTTTGTATGCTTGTTTAAACATGCTCTTGGGGTGACTGGGGGGCTCAGTGGGTGGAGCATCCGACTCTTGATTCCGGCTCAGGGCATGATCCCAGGGTCGTGGGATCGGGCCCTGCATCGGGCTCCGTGCTGAGCATGGAGCCTGCTTAAGAGTCATTCTTTCTGTCTCTCTGTCTCTCCCTCTGCCCCTCTCCCCTACTTACTCTCTCTTCAAAAAAAAAAAAAAAAGTGCTCTTTACTTTTTTAAGCAACGTTTCCTAAATAAACCTCTTTTAAAAGAGCAGACATTTGGGGCACCTGGGTGGCTCCGTCAGTTAAGCGACTCTTGACTTTGGCTCAGGTCATGATTTCACAGTTCGTGAGTTCAAACCCTGCATCCAGCTCTGTACTGACAGCACAGAGCCTACTTGGGATTCTGTCTCCCACTCTCTCTGCCCCTCCCTTGCTCTCTCTCTCTCTCAAAAAATAAATAAAAATAAACTTTAAAAATATTTACAAGAACAGACATTTATACTGAAAGCCCTAAATTGCCTTCTCTGCACTTTGGGGCACCCTCCCTCTGACACATCTGTGACATGTCGCTGATGGTGTATTACTGGCAGCTGGGGTTTAGATTACCTATTGGGGAAGAGGTTTTTAACTTTTAGCATCTCATCAGAATTCTCTGGATGTGTTTATCTAAAATAGAGGTCCCTGAATGAACTCCCGGGGTGTCACTCATAGACCACACTTGGAGGGACAGTGTTTCAGAGTTGTGCAATCACCTGACTGCGCATAACCCTAAAATGAAAACAGCTCATGGACTGAACTAGTTACCAACATTAATTCAAAAGCGTTTCTTGAATTACCTGCTATGACCAGTTACTATGCAAGGGCAGAGACGCCCATGGAAATCACTTGGGCAAATGCCTTGTCTTTCAGGAGCTCAGTTTAAAGAGGCTACACGTAATTATTTCACAGCCTGATAAGAATCGATTTATACCCGAGTAGCCCTCTAGATAGAAGGTGAAGGAAGCAGGCCTTCCTGGAAGGGAAGACTGTGGACTGCAGAGACCCAGAATGTGGCCGTGCAGGGGGCGGGGGCTCCTTACATACTGCTGCCCAGCCACGTGCATATTGAAGGAAGGATGAAATGAATTCTGGGGAGGAAAAGTAGTCCCTGGTGGCCTGTTCCTTCATGAGGCGAGGAGAGCTTGGATTTGGACAGAGGGCAGCAGACAAGGAAACGTGTGCCTTGGAGACACATTGAACGTACGGATGGGGATGAAGAGTGCCCCTGAATGACCAGAGTTCTTACTGAAACTCTGGGGGGGGGGGGGGGGGGCCCTGGGTGGCTCACGTTGGTTAAGTGGCCAACTTCAGCCCAGGTCATGATCTCACAGTCTGTGGGTTGGAGCCCCGCGTCGGGCTCTTTGCTGTCGGTGCAGTCTGGAGCCTGCTTCGGATTCTCTATTTCCCTCTGTGCCCCTTCCTCGCTTTCTCTCAAAAATAAACACACATTTAAAAAAAAAAAAAATCCATCTGGGACTTGTTGCGTCTGAATTCATTAGCACCGTTTGGCGGTATTCCTTGACTCAGGATAGAATTCAGTTTACGTTGCGGATATGTAATTACTGAAGATTTCTCTCTCCAAACTTGTAACCCATAGAAAGATAACACTCAATCAACAGAAACTGTGAGAAAGCAAAAAGTGAAAACCACCAGGACTGCAAAGACCAGACAAGCAAGCAGGTCTGACCTTTTTTGTGCGGTAATTTTTATCCATTTTGTTTTGTGAATTAGATTTGAGAAGAGTCTTGTCTTAGAGAAATCAAGCTCTTCAGAAAAGGGTAATTCTTAGGAGAATCTGTGCGTACCAGCTCCTGGTGATCGCTGGATTTCACCGAGGGAGGACGAGGCGGGTCTCCACAGGGCGGTGAGAGCCCATTCAGCCTTCAAAGCTGGGCTGTGGGGGCGGGGCGGGGCCCACTGGGTCCTTCTGTTCTGGCAGCGGGGGTGGGGGCTCGGCGGCGGGATGTGTCATCCTCTCCTTAGTAAAGGTAGGTAACAGTAAAAATAATTACAAACTTGGCAGTAAAACTTCATTCGTGGGGAAGTTCCTCCAGGTTTATTTGTGCTTAGGCATGGTTGAATTTCATAAAAGCATAAAGTAATCCATTTCATCTTACTTTAAAAACCGACTTAATGTGTCTTTCGACTGTAGGTAATAACACCATTTATACATCAGTTGGCTTTGTGACATATGTGGGGCGCTTGCATATTATGGAAGTATGCACAGAATCGTGAACTGTGCGGTTTGAGGGTTGCCGTTTCTCTCCCGTTCACGGGCCTGCCGGGCTCTCAGCCCATCCAGGTCACGTGGGCCTTTATTCTGCCTCCGGTTACCTTCATGACACAAAGCTTCTTCGCTTCTCTTATAAAATCAGAGCACCAGGAAAGGGTACCCGCTCCTTGAGGCTTTTTTCCGAATACAGTGGGAAAGTGGATTCTGTTTTATATTACAGTGTGTTTATTCTTACTTGAATTGTTTTTGGTTTTCAGAAACAAAGAAGACGACCCCTGGTCCCCTCCTCCAGTGAAGATCAGGCTGATTTCTCCTTTGGGAAGCCCGGTTGACGATGTAAAGAACAAGCCTAGAAAAGCTACTACGGTACCGACGAGAGGTCTGGGAAGGAGCAAGAAGAAACTGTCTTCCTTTCCAAAGCAAGTTTTACGGAGAAAAATGCTGTAATTTTTTTTTCAAGTTTTTAATGTACACCAATTTGTAGAGTCATCAAAATTGTGTGGATTAAAAATCATCTAATTTGGAAGAAAATGATTTGTATAAATTCCTGTAAATTTTTGTAGACAGAAGCTCTTCAATAAGCAAAGTAACTCCATAAGGAGTGTGATTCTTTTAGTCCAGGCAGTTTTTTCTATTTTATATTAAGACTTCATACATTTATACAGTATGTAAATATGGCTTATTATTGGAATGTTAAATAAAGTGTATACTTCACAGTAGTTTGTGTCTGTTAGATTTTTGAGAGGGGATTTCTGTTTTAATCATGACTTTCTAATGCTAGTAGGCACTGGCCCCATTTCTTCCTCTGCAGTTAATGGTGTTAGGCCAGTCTTAAAACGAGGATGACTGAATAACTGTTGATTCTTTTTCAAAGTTGCTATTTTATAATTTATGCACTTTGCTTCTATGAGATTTCTAATCAAAAAATGTATTTTTTTTTTTTTTTTGCTTGTTATTACTATGTTGAAATCAAATTATGGGCATGTAATTTTGCCGCGTTTTGTAGTCTAACACATTTTGTATATTCTACCTCAAATGAGTGATTTTCCAAGTAATGCATTGGTTAAATATAACGTTGGCATTCCTTGTTCAGCAAGCGTAAAGGCTATTTGTCCTTACGGTCTCTTCATTATTCAGAGACTAATTATCCAGGTTAGATTGACCGGTTCACTGCTCACTAGCAACTTCTTGGAAAGGTTTGAGAAGGGGGAATGTGAAACAAGTCCGTTTCGTGGCTGTTCGGCACACCTTGTATGTGTGCCTGCTGTCGACGGAATGACAAGACCGAACAAATTTTTTTATAATACTCTTGCTGTGAAGGAGCTTGCTATCAAATTACAGAAATCCCTTAACATTCAGGTTTTAAAACTGACACATTTTCATAGGACCTCAGGCCAGACTATCGAGGATGGGCCAAGAGTGTGAGTAGAAGTGGGGAGGGGAAAAAAGAACAGGACCCTGTCCTCCGCAGTATGACTGTGTGCAGTGAAGCGGAGATACTTGATGTGGGCTGTAAAACTCATTAATAAGTAAGTGTTGCAAAATAATTTATAACAGGTCATTGATAGTGTGTAACGAATGGACCGTGAATAATTGATTGTCTGGAAACGAACTGCTTTTGTTGGCTAAGCTTTTAATGTTTTAGTGTGAAGCATAAGCAGCGCACTTTCTACCTTATTTTTCTACCAAATAAATAACATGAGTGACGGGAAAATGGTGAAGATGCCTATGCCACGTATGGACAGTGTGACAGTCGCGGTGCGCGTGCGGCCTTTCAGTCAGGTCAGTGATGAATGTTACATCGCCTTGTTGAAATTTTGACTATGACTCATTTTATTAACTTTTTAACGATAGTGATCAAATGTGTAAGCTGCTTGTCATTTATGGAATATTTAAATGAACTTGTTAAATGAGTAATTTAAAGATCTGAACATAATTTAGTAAACACGTAATTACATTCCTTTGCACAAGTAGCTCAATAAAAAAATTGATGAGAGAAACGTACGTACTGTCAAGTTAATGATTTTTTAAACCAGTGCGGTTTGGTCAATGTAGACGTGTTGTTTTTAGTAAATGTACTTCTCCCCTCCTCAGTAATAGCAGATCATAAGCAAATAAGTTGCCGGTTCGGGAGGAATTCTGTAGATTTTAAGTGCATTTACGCATACACGTATTTATGTAACTTACTACCGCTGGTCATTCAACTGTGTTGCTACAACACTAAGATACAGATTATACTTGTTCTGGGACCCTGCATGCTGATAATCAGTGCAGTAGTTAGGTTTTAAGAGAATTCTGAACAGTTGGCCCATTCAGCACACTTTTGGCTGCTCTGGATCAAACGCCACTAAAGCGTGCAGTCCTGTGTGAGTAAATGGTAGTAGTGTGTATCGCCATGGTAAGGCAAGCAGTGTGGGCCCCCAGAGACAGATTGGGTCTAGTGAAAACTCCTGGAGATAGAAGCATTCAGGATGACCCAAAGAACAAGATTTGGACAAGGGTATGCTAGAGGGAGCAAACATGCAAAGGGCGTACCGGACGGTAATAACTGGTCCGCAGCGGCAGACGACGAACGTGACGGAGACCTTCCAGGAGGTCTTGTTTTCCTGCTCGGACCTTGTACAACCCGCTGCTTTTCCGCTCTTGTCCATCAGTGTTCAGTACTGTCCTGCACGTTTTCAGTTTGTGTCCATTGTTTCCCGTCTCTTAGCATTCATCTGTGTCACGGAAAATATTTTAGCAGCCAGGCAGATATGTAATTAGACGGCTTTAGGGAGAGAGACAGCAGTGACCGAGGCAGTGTGATGCTGGCATGATGACAGACCTGCAGGTTAATGTGTAGAAACAAATCTTCCCAGGCCTTCACGGCCAACTGATTTTCAACAAGGCTGCCAAGCGGTCCTGGAAAAACTTGGCAGCTACATGCAAAAAATGAACTTGGGGGTGCCTGGGTGGCTCAGTCGGTTGAGCATCCGACTTCAGCTTAGGTCATGATCTTGTGGTTTGTGAGTTCAAGCCCCGCGTCAGGCTCTGTGCTGACAGCTCCGAGCCTGGAGCCTGCTTAGGATTCTGTCTCCCTATCTCTCTGCTCCTTCCCTGTTCACACTCTGTCTCTCTCAAAAATAAACATTTAAGAAAAAAAAAAAAAAGAACTTGGACCCTTACCTCACACCATGTACGAAAATTAACACGAAATGGACCAAAGACCCAAATATAAGAGCTAGAAGTACAAAAAAACACATAGTAAATATTCGTGACTTTGGATTCTCCGATTCCTTTAAAAGGAACCGTTTCTGAGATCAGTGGCATATTTTTCATGACTCCAGGTGGGTTCATCCCAGCTGTCTTACTTCCCAGCACCCCCTGCACCCCCACCACCTCTGCAAACTAGAAGGCCTATAATTTAACCATTATCAAAACAGACTTCCTCCCGATCGCCTTTCATCACACCCTCTTCTGTTCTGAGTGTGCCATTAGGGCCCACTTCTGTAAGAGAGGAAATCAAGCCACCTTTGAGAAGAGAGGAGTTGCTATCCCCCTAGGCAGCGTGTCTAACGCTGGGCTCTGGGTCTGGAGGTGGGAACAAGCAGCTTCCGTTTTGGAAGCCCCAGCACGTGAGGAATGTGGGACAGCAGTCTGAGATCCTCAGCTGATCCCCCCCCGGCATGGGATCACCCCCTCGGGCCGGGGCAAGGACAGCCAGCACCCTTGTATTCTCAGCATGACATAACAAAGCGGAGCCTCCCTGCATGCGTGGGCACTGGGTGCAAGAAGGCATCCCACCTCTCACCAAGACCCTCCCCGCACTTAGCCTCCGCAACAGGCGTGAAATGCTGATATCCTGCTCCTGCTGGGAAGAAAGCCCTGCGACTGGAATCTGGGGGGAGAGGGAGCCTTGTGGTCGGGGCTCCAGCAGTCTGGAGCGGAGTCTCCACCTGGCTCAGCAGGCAGGGGGAAGAAGGCATGGTCTCGCTTCACACACCAGACTCCACCTTAACAATTTTGATACAATTCCTTTGAATAGATGTTTTGTCATTGGCTGTTTGCCCTTAGGACCATTACCAGAGTCTTGAAATGGTTGTTTTTCCATTTTCATTTTTTCTTTAATGATTTTCACCAGTCTCACTGGCGCGTGAAACAGGGAAGAAGCTCTCTGTTGCTATCGTTATCGCCATTGGTATAGTTGGGTGTTAGGCTACTCTCAGAAAATTAATATGACTAGAGATAAGACTCAAAAATTCTGAGTGAAAGAGTCACTGTTTGTCATAACGGCTGCTAAGAATAACACCGAGAAGAACCCCTTTCTCAAAATTAGGATTGTTAACTGGCACTTATTTAAATACACAAGCTCAAATGGCATTTATAACAAAACACTTCACCAATGTTAAAACACACACACGGAGAACAAAATGAATCGATGGTAAGTTCCTGCCTTAATTTTTTACAAGGTGTGTATAAAGACTTGCAAAACAGCTTGGAAGACAAAGAAATACTACAATGATTGACCGAATTTGTAATTTGACTGTAGAGAGAGAAGAATTCTGGGAGCAAATGTGTGATTTCCATGCATTCCAGAACCACCACAACCATACAAGACCCTAAGAATCCAGAACATAGGAAGACGTTTACTTTTGACCTGGCCTATTGGTCTCACGATGGATTTCAAAAGGATAAAGATGGTGTGTTTATTTCAGCTGATCCTAGCAGTACATTTGCAAGCCAGGTAAATTGCTTTAAAACCCAACTTCAAAGGAAGTTTGTTTGTTTTTAAATAAAATGTTAATAGGACAGTACAATTTTGTAATACAAGCATGGTACGATATATACTTCCATTTAGGAGTTGATTTTAATTCCTTTTTCATGCTAAACATGGGGTCCAAAAGTGCAGCTATTGTCTAAATAATTTTTAGGCACTCAAATCAATTGATTTCCCAATATATTGGCATATTTTGAAAAAGAAACATCAGTTATATTTTGCCTGAGATAAAATAAACAAAATATGTGATGCACTCAGCATTTAAGAACACTTGTTTTATCAAGTGTTTATCGTGTGCTTTGCATTATTCCATAATAAAGTTGCCCACAACTTGGTATGGGGAGACTTATGGTGCATTAAAAAATGTTACAGGTTCTGTGATAGGAATATGGGTTATGATGGGGTACGATGGAGAGGTGGTCATTTCAATCTGGACAAAGCTCATTAAGTTTCTTGGATCTGGGTGTGTATAGTTTCCATCAAATTTGGAACACTTTCAACTCTCATTTTTTCAAATCTCTTTTGCCCCCCGCCGCCCACCTTATTCCTTCTGTGATTTTGATCGCCCTTGCCCCACAGGTCACTGAGACTCTGTTTATTTCCCCCAAAACTTTTCTCTCGATTCTTGTCTGCCTAGTTGTCTTTCAAAGACAGCTGAAAGCTTGCAGATTTATTAAACCACTCCTAAAAATAGCCTCTATCAAGTAGCTCTGACTTCACAAACTCACTGAAAGGGCCTCATGGCCCCTCGAATGCACTTTGAGAACAACCATCCTAGATAAATCAGTAAAAATCAATAAAAAAGTCAAACAGAATTACAACTAGTCAGTCAGTTGTGGGGAAATGGGATCATGAAGCATTCAAAACAAGGCAGGAAAAGTGGGGAAAAGTTAAAAGGAGATGGGATAAGTAGAATACAAATAGCAAGATGGTAGACTTAATGCCAGCCATATTAGTTATTACACCAAATGTAAATAAACATGCCAACTAAAAGTCAGATGATCAGATTTGATAGGAAAAACCAGATCCAACTACATCTGTCTGTCAAAACCCAACTTAAAAATAGATACTACCATGTAAACACTATGAAAAGAAAACTACAGAGAAAACTACTATATCACATAAAGTAGACTTTGAACAAGAAACATTCTATAATGATAATTCATTAAGAAGACATTCCATTATGGGGTGCCTGGGTGGCTCAGTTGGTTAAGCGTCCCACTATTGATTTTAGGCTCAGGTCATCATCTCACAGTCCATGAATTTGAGCCCCACATCGGGTTCTGTGCTGACAGCATGGAGCCTGCTTGGGATTCTCTGTCTCTTTCTCCACCCTTCCCTGCTCACATGCTCTTCCTCAAAAACAAACATTAAAAAAAAATTTTTTAATAATTCATAGATCAAGGAATAAACCACAAATTAGTAAATACTTTGAATAAAAATTTAAGGGGTGCCTGGGTGGCTCAGTCGGTTGAGTGTCCGACTTTGGCTCAGGTCTGATCTTACCATTCGTGAGTTCAAGCCCCGCAACGGGGCTCTGTGCTGACAGCTCAGAACCTGGAGCTCACTTTGGATTCTGTGTCCCCCTCTCTCTCTGCCCCTCCCCACTCACACTCTGTGTCTCTCTTTCTCAAAAATAAACATTTTAAAAAACTGAATAAAAATTTAAAAATTTATCAAAGTTTGTGGAACACAGCTACCACAGGGCTTAGAAAAATTTTATAGCATTAAGTTATTAGAGAAGCACAATCTTGAGTCTTCCACCTAAGAATTTAGAAAAAGAAGAGTAAATTAAACACAAAGCAAGCAGAGGAAGAAATAAGGATAAAAAGAGTAATTAATGCAAAACATTAAAATAGTAGGAAAAGTCTATGAACTTTGTCAAAGCTAATTCCTTCAAAAGATGAATAAGGGGCGCCTGGGTGGCTCAGTCGGTTAAGCGTCCGACTTCGGCTCAGGTCATGATCTCGCGGTTCGTGAGTTCAAGCCCCGCGTCAGGCTCTGTGCTGATGGCTCAGAGCCTGGAGCCTGTTTCAGATTCTGTGTCTTCCTCTCTCTCTGACCCTCCCCCGTTCATGCTCTGTCTCAAAAATAAATAAATGTTAAAATTTTTTTAAAAAGATGAATAAAATAGAACCTCCACCCCAATTGGTTAAGAAAAAACCATAACAGTACCAAGATGAGAAATGAAAGACAGTCATCACAACAAATCTTACAGACATTTAAAAAAATGGGACTACTGTGAAAAACTTATTGCTAATACATTCAACAAGTTAGATGAAATGATACAAGCCACCAAAGGTCACACAAAAACAGATAACTCAAATAGCCCTCAAGAAATTGAATTTATGGTTAAAACCTTCTAACAAAGAAAATTCTAGGCCAAGATGCCTTTCCTGTGAATTCTACCAGAGGAAGAAATAATGAGAAATCTTTAAAAAAAAATCTTAGAGCTGACAGAAGATGGAACATTCATTTTTTGAAGACAATATTACACCAAAAACAGCCAAAGATTACAAAAACACTGCAATGTCTGTCATGAAGACAGACACAAAAATTCACAAAATTTCAGTGAATAGAATCCAACAAAAGATTTAAAAAACTATATATATATATATATATATATATATATATAGTTATGGTGCAAAAGGTACAAAGGGTGTATCTATATATAAAATCAATCAAGTGGGACTTTTCCTGGTAATTTAAGACTGGCTAAACATTTGAATAGCAAGGTAATTCATCATAAGAACACAATACCGGGGGGGGTGGGAATATAGGGTCAGATGCGGAAAAAGCATTTGACAAAATTCAACACCCAATCAGAATTAAAACTCTCAGTAAACTTAAAATAGGAGAGAACTTCCTGGAAATCAAACTTCCCTGAAGAGAGGGTAAAGACGGCAGAGGATTAGGGTGACCCTAAACTTGCTTCCTCCCCCGATCAGCTAGATAAATATCAAATCATTCTAAACACCCAAGAAATCGATCAGAAGTCTTAGAGAACAAGGTTGCACATCTACAAACAGAAAAAAAGTACAAACAAAAAAGGTACAAACAAAAAGTACAAAAGTCTACAAACAAAAAAAAACGTAGGAACTGTGGAGAGTGGATTTGTGGGAGAAAAGAGCCGGTGGGTGCTGCAGGGGTAAGGATCCCTGATCACAGAGAGCTGAGCTAAGAGTGAAGAAAAAAAAAAAAAAAAGAATGAATGAAAGCAGGCACAGGGAATTCCATAAGAAAACTCTCCCAAAACCATTGGTGGGGAAAAAGGAGAGGGTTTCTATACCACCAGTTTTCTATAAATAGTGGAACACAGAGTCTGAAGTTTCAGAGGTCAGTGCTTGGCAGTACTCCAGAGAGGTAGCAGGGCAGAGACAGGGGAGTGGGCAGCATCATCTGATGATCCCCTGGGTCACCCAGGGAGAAGCAGTTCCACTGCTTGGTGTGCATTTGGTAGAGGCCATAGGGCCTCTCCATAGGCAAGACCAGGTGGGCACAATCAAGCTGCCCCATTCACCAGTATACAAAGACTCCAGCTAAGGGCAGCAAACCTGGCACCTTACCATAAACTCTGAGCCACTGCCACTGTGCGGTCACGTGACTATTTCCTGGGACA
Source organism: Felis catus (assembly GCF_018350175.1). Classification (NCBI taxonomy): domain Eukaryota; kingdom Metazoa; phylum Chordata; class Mammalia; order Carnivora; family Felidae; genus Felis; species Felis catus. The sequence goes on from NC_058384.1 coordinate 3,315,028, forward strand.
AGGTGGCACGCACCACGGTATGGCAAGACCCACCCCAGAGGATCAGCATGGGCCCAAGCAGAGGGGGGGTCTCTGAAGTGTGGGGTTTTGAAATATAGCCATGCCTGAGATAAAACTCTGGAGGGAGGCACCGTCTGGTAGGTGGACAGCTAGGACACAGAGAAGGGGAAAGCAGGGAGCTGATGGAAATGGGAGACACAGGTGGAGTGATGGATTGTGCGTGTCTACAAGGGTGTGAACTTCCCAGTCTGGAGACTAGATACCAGAGTGAAGCCATTTTCACCCCTAGCTCACTCACACAGATCCACCCCAGTGAGCTAAACAGCGCCACCAAATGGAGAATGGAGCCATTTCACCTAGCCCTACACCCTGCGCCCTCCAAACATCTCTACTAGGGCAAGTTGACCTGAGAATCAGAGCAGCAGCCCCCCAACCAACCGCACAGAAGACCAGCACAAACCCCTTCCACACCCTAAGTCTACTGACTGTAGACTGCTGCAAAGCTTCAACTCTAGAGGAAACAGGATCTAGCTTCCTGTGAGATTTTTTTTGTTTTTGCTTCTGGTTTTGTTTTTTCTTGGATACAGAAAGCAAATTTTTCCAAAAAAATTTTTTTATCTTTGTTTTCTTTTTTCTATCAAGTTTCTCTTACCATGCAGCCCAAAACACACCTAGGACCTATCTTCCTTTATTATTTTTAAAAATGTTTTTAATTTAAATTTTATTTTATTATTTTTTTCTTTTTCTTTTTTCCCTCCAAAATGAAAGCCAGCAATTTAATCAATACAGATATAAGTAACATGTCTGAACTAGAATTTAGAAGAACAATTATAAGGATTCTAGCTGGGCTTGAGAAAAAGCGTAGAAGACATTACAGAATCCTTTAGAGCAGAGATAAAAGACCTAAAATCTTGTCAGGCTGAAATTAGAAACGCTATAACCAAGATGCAAACCCAAATGGATACCATAACAGCGAGGATGGATGAAGCTGAGGAACAAATTAGTGATACAGAAGATAAAATTATGGAAAATAATGAAGCTAAAAAGAAGCGGGAAACAAAGGTAATGGATCATAATGGGAACTCAGTGACTTATTAAAACAGAATAACATTTGAATCATAGGAGTCCAAGAAGATGAAGAGAGAGAAAAAGGGGCAGAAGGTTTATGTGAGTAAATCATAGCTGAAAACTTTCCTAACCTGAGGAAGGACAAAGACATCAAAATCCACAAAGCACAGATAACTCCCATTAAATTCAACAAAAGCCAGCCAACACCAAGGCATATCATAGTCAATTTTACAAAATACACAGACAAGGAAAGAATCCTGAAAGCATCAAGGGGGAAAAAAGTCCTTAACCTACAAAGGAAGACAGATCAGGTTCGCAGCAGATCTGTCCACAGAAACTTGGCAGGCCAGAAGGGAATGGCAGGATATATCCAATGTGCTGAAAGGGAAAAATAGGCAGTCAAAAATACATTATCCAGCAAGACTGTCACTCAAAATAAAAGGAGACGTAAACAGTCTCTCAGCCAAACAAAAACTAATGGAGTTCATAACCACTAAACCAGCCCTGCAAGAAATATTAAGGGGGACTCTCTGAGTTGGGGGGGAGGGAAAGGCCAAAAACAACAAAGACTAGAAATAAATAGAGAACATCACTAGAAACACCAGCTTTATAGGTAACACAATGGCACTAAACTCATATCTTTCAATAATCACCCTGAATGTAAACGGACAAAATGCTCCAGTCAAAAGACATAGGGTGTCAAGACCCATCTATGTGCTGCCTACAGGAGACTCATTTTAGACCCAAAGACATTAGCAAACTGACAGTGAGGGGATGGAGAACCATCTATCATGCTAATGGATGCCAAAAGAAAGCCAAACTAGATTTTTTTAAAAAAGACAGTAACAAGAAATAAAGAAAGGCCCTATCTCACAATAAAGGGGTCTATCCAACAAGAAGATCTTACAATTGTAAATATTTACACCCCCAACATGGGCATATTTGTGCCCCCAAATATATAAATCAATTACTAACAAACATAAAGAAACTCATTGATAATAATACAATAATAGTAGGGGACTTTAACATCCCACTTACAACAATGGGCAGATCATCTGAGCAGAAAATCAACAAGGAAACAATGGCTTTGAATGACACACTGTACCAGATGGACTTAACAGATATATTCAGAACATTCCAACCTAAAGCAGCAGGATATACATTCTTTTCGAGTGTACACAGAACATTCTCCAGAACAGATGACATACTGGGTCACAAACCAACCCTCAACAAGGACAAAAAGACTGAGATCATACCATGCATATTTTCAGACCAAAACACCATAAAACTTGAAGTCAACCACAAGAAAAAAACTTGGAAAGAACACAAATACATGAAGGTTAAAGAACATCCTACTAAATTGGGGCACCTGGGTGGCTCAGTTACTTAAGCATATGACTCTTGATTTCGGTTCAGGTCATGATCTCACCATTCATGAGATTGAACCCAATGTCACGCTCTGTGCTGACAGTGTGGAGCCTGCTCAGGATTTGCTCTCTTTCTTATTCTATGCCCCTCCCCCACTCTCTAAATGAATGAATGAATAAATAAACAAACATTTAAAAAAAGAGAACGTACTACTAAAAAATGAATGGGTTTGCCAGAAAATTAAAAGAAGAAATAAAAAAATATATGAAAGAAAATGAAAATGAAAACATGACAGTCCATTACCTTTGGGATACAGCAAAGGCATTCCTAAGAGGGAAGTATACTGCAATACAGGTCTACCTCAAGAAGCAAGGATGATCTCAAATACACAACCTAACCTTACATCTAAGGGAGCTAGAAAAGGAACAGAAAATAAAGCCTGAAGCCAGGAGAAGAAAGGAAATAATAAAGACTAGAGCAGGAGTAAATAACATAGAAACAAAAAACATCCAGTAGTAGAACAGATCTACAAAACTAAGAGCTGGTTCTTTAAAAGAATTAATAAGATTGATAAACCTCTAGTAAGACTATCAAAAAGAAAAAAGAAAGAACCCAAATAAATAAAATTACAAATGAAAGGGAGAGATCAGAACACCTCAGAAATATAAACAATTATAAGAGAATATTATGAAAAATTATATGCCAACAAATTGGGCAATCTGGAAGAGATGGATAAATTACTAGAAACAGATAAACTACCAAACTGAAACAGGAAGAAATAGAAAATTTGAACAGACCCATAACCAGCAAAGAAATTGAAACAGTAATCAAAAATATCCCAACAAACAAAAGTCCAGGGCCAGATGGCTTCCATTTCTACCAGACATTTAAAGGAAAGTTAATACCTATTCTTCTGAAACTGTTCCAAAAAATAGAAATGGAAGGAAAACTTCCAAACTCATTTTATGAGGCCAGCATTACCTTGATTCCAAAACCAAAGACCCCACTAAAAAGGAAAATTAGAAACCAATATCCCTGATGAACATTAATGTCAAAATTCCCAACAAGATACCAGCAAATTGAATCCAACAGTACATTAAAATAATTATTCACCATAATCAAGAGGGATTTATTCCTGGGCTGCAGGTTGGCTCAATATTTGCAAGTTAATCAACATGATACACTACATTAATAAAGGAAAGGATAAGAACTATACGATCCTCTCAACAGATGCAGAGAAAGCATTTGATAAAATACAGCATCCATTCTTAATAAAAACCCTCAAGAAATTAGGGATAGATGGAACACACTTCCACATAACAAAGATGAACCCAAGGAAGTCCACACCAAGACACTTAATAATTAAAATGTCAAAATTTAATGAAAAGAATCTAAAGAACAGCAAGAGAAAAGCAAATGGTTATATACAAGGGAAACCCCCATAAGCCTATCAGCTGATTTTTCAGCAGAAACTTGGCAGGACAGAAGTGAGTGGCAGAAAGGAAAGTGCAGAAAGAAAAAAAAAAACCCTACAACCAAGAATACTCTACGTGGGAAGATTATCATTTAGAACTGAAGAAGAGATAGTTTTCCAGGCAAAAATTTAAAATTTAAAAAGTTCATCAGCACTTAACCAGCCTTATAAGAAATGTTAAAGTGGCTGGGGCGTCTGGGTGGCTCAGTCGGTTGAGCGACTGACTTTGGCTCAGGTCTTGATCTCACGATTTGTGAGTCCGGGCCCCGCATTGGGCTCTGTGCTGACAGCTCAGAGCCTGGAGCCTGCTTCTGATTCTGTCTCCCTCTCTCTCTGCCCCTCACCCACCCGCGCTTGATTTTTGGCTCAGGTCATGATCTCATAGTTCGTGAGTTCAAGCCCTGTGTCAGGCTCCGCAGTGACTGTGGAAACTGCTTGGGATTCTGTCTCTCCCTCTCTCTCTGTTCCTCCCCCACTTGTGTACTCATTCTCTCTCTCAAAATAAATAAGCATTAAAAAAAAATAATTACTTTAAATGTAAATGGACTAAATGTTCCAATCAAAAGACATAGGATGACTGGGTGAAAAAACAAGACCCATGTATATATTGCCTACAAGAGACTCCACTTTAGGCCCAAGGACACAAAGAGACTGAAAACAAAAAGATGGAAAAAATATGCCATGCAAATGGAAGTGGGGAAAAAAAAGTCAAAGTAACAATATTTATATCAGACAAAATAGACTTTAAAACAAACACTCTCACTGGGTGTTGTATGGAAACCAATTTGACAATAAATTTCATATATAAAAATAAATAAATAAAAAAAAGAAAATAATTCAATCAAAACAAACTTTCTAATAAATTCTAGATATGTTCTGAAAAAAAATAAATAAAAATAAAAAAAATAAATAAATAAAACAAATACTCTCAGAGACAAAGAAAGTCATTCTATAATGATAAAACAAACAATCCAACAAGAGGCTATAACAGTTGTAAATCTGTCTGCACCCAACATAGGAGCACCTAAATATATAAAGACAATATTAACAGACATAAAGGAAGAAATTGACAGTAATACAATAATAGGAGGGGACTTTAACACCCCACTTATGTCAGTGGATAGGTCATCCAGACAGAAATCAACAACGAAACAGTGGCTTTGAATGACACATGGGATCAGATGAATCTCACAGATACATACAGAACATCCCATCCAAGAACAGCAGAATACAAATTCTTTTCGGGTGTACATGGAACCTTCCCCAGGGTAGAGTGCATGTTAGGGCACAAAACAAACATCAATAAACTTAAGGAGTTTGAAATCACATCAAGCATCTTTTCTCACCACAAGGGTATGAAACTAGAAATCAATTACAAGAATAAAACTGGAGAAAACACCAACATGTGGACACTAAACAACCAATGGGTCAAAACAAAGGACAGCAAAGAGGCAATTAAAAAATACATGGTAAGAAATCAAAATGGAAACACAATGGATCAAAATCTTTGGGATGCAGCAAAAGCAGTTCTAAGAGGAACTTAGGGGCACCTTGGTGGCTCAGTCAGTTGAGCATCTGACTTCAGTTTAGGTCATGATCTCATGGTTTGTGGGCTCGAGTCCCGCATCGGGCTCTGTGCTTACATCTAGGAGTCTGGAGCCTGTTTCAGATTCTGTGTCTCCCTCTATGCCCCTCCCCCATGTGTGTGTGTGTGCGCGCGCTCTCTCAAATAAATAAACATTAAAAAAAAAAACTTAGGGGCACCTGGGTATCTCAGTGGGTTGAGCGTCTGACTTTGGCTCAGGTCATGATCTCGTGCTCATGGGTTCAAGCCCCACATCAGGCTCTGTGCTGACAGCTGAGTGCTTGGATCCTGCTCTGGATTCTGTATCTCTTTTCTCTCTCTGCCCCTCCCCTGCTCATGCTCTGTCTCTTTCTCAAAAAATAAAACATTTAAAAATTTTTTTTTAAAAAAGAGGGAAGTTTATTATTGTAATAGTGATAGAGGCCTGCCTCAAGAGACAAGAAAAAGCTTCAACAACCTAACCTTACTCCTAAAGGAATTATAAATAGAAAAAACAAAAGCCAAATTTAGTAGAAGGGAGAAAATAATAAAGATCAGAGCCAAAATAAATGAAATAGATCCTTATAAAATAGAAAATATCTATGAAACTAAGAGCTGCTTCTTTGAAAAGATAAAAAAAATTGATAGAAAGAGAGGGAAGAGAGGGAATCCCAAGCAAGCTCTACACTATCAGCACACAACCTGATGCAGGGTTAGAACTCATGAACCATGAGATCATGATGTGAGCTGAAAGCAAGAGTTGCATGCTTAACCAACTGAGCCACCCACGTGCCCCTAAAATGGCATATTCTAAATGGATGAATATAATGTGTGTCAATTCTGTTTTGAGTTTTTTCCAAAAACAATAAGATACCAACTAATACATTTAACAAAGGAGGTAAAAGACCGGTACATAATATGTACCTGTACATAAAATGATGACACTGATGAAATAAATTGAAGAAGACACAAATAAATGAAAAGATATTCTGTGCTCATGGCTTGAAAGAATTAATATTGTTAAATTTCCACACTATTCATAGCAATCTACAGATTCAATGCAATCCTCATCAAAATTCCAGTGGCATTTTTCACAGAAATAGAATAAACAATCCTAAAATATGTGTGAAACCACAAAATCTCCAAATAGAGCAGCCTTGAGAAAGAAGGACAAAGCAGGAGGCATTACACTCCCTGATTCAAACTATATTACAGAGCTATGACAATCAAAACAGTATGGCACTGGCATAAAACCACACATAGATCAGTGGAATGGAACAGAGAGCCCAGAAATAAACCCATGTGTATATAGTCAATTAATCTATGACAAAGGAGCCAAACATAGATGATGGGGGAAAGGACAGTGTTTTCAATAAATGGTTTTGGGAAAACTGGACAGTCACATGCAAAAGAATGAAACTGGACCCCCACATTACACCATTCACAAAAATTAACTTGAAATGTATTAAAAACTTGAACATAAGGGCAAAACCCACAAAACTTCCCAGAGGCAACATAGGTGGTAAGCTTTTACATATCAGTCTTGGAAATGATGTTTTGGATTTAATAACAAAAACAAAAGTAAGTAAGTAGGACTATGTCAGACCAAAAAGTCTTCTGTACATAAGGAAATCATCAGCAAAATGAAAGGGCAACATACAAAATGGAAGAAAATATTTGCACATCATATATCTGGTTCATATCCAAAATAGATAAAGAACTTATACAAGTCAAGAGCAAACAACAACAACAAACAACCCAATTAAAAAATGGGCAGAGGAAATGAATAGACAGTTTCTCCAAAGAAGATATGCAAATAGCCAACAGGTACAAGAAAAGATGCTTAATGTCACTCATCATCAGGAAATGCAAATCAAAACCACGGCGAGACATCTCCTTACACCAGGTAGAATGGCTATTATCAAGAAGACTAATTCTGGTAATCAGTTCACAATATGTACAAATATCATATGTTGTTCACCTGAACCTAATATAATGTTGTATATCAATTACATCTCGATTTTTGAAAAGATAGTTTTAAAAGACTGCAGGAATTGTGCTGTAAAGAATTCACTTGGGGATGAGGACCACCATCGAGCTTTTTTGACCACCTGTTACGAGATCGCAGAATTACTGTTTCACACACCGTAGTGCAGGACAATGCTTCGTATATTTGATGATAGGGTGGGGGGTAGGAAGAAATTAGAAATGTAATTCTAACTCCAAAACTAGTTACTTTACTAAGCTTAGTAGGTGCTCCTTAGGTTTAGCTAATCACTCTTAAGGTATAGAGTAGATACCCTTTGTAAGAACACATTTCTCTGGGAAAAGTATAATTACAACGATTTCAGAAACCACTGGCCAAATTCTACATCTTAGGCCTGAAGCTCCCCTAAACGTTGTAGTCTAATAATTTGTATTCCTTTCTCATGAGAAATGAACAGTATGAGAAAATCGGTTCCTGTCTATTGTCCACATATAAATCATACTATGTTGGTATGTGCATCTTTCTCAGACGTAAAAATTATATAAATTATACAAATGTACCTACTGCAATGGAGGGATCATGTAAAGCTTACTATCTTTTTTTGTTGTTTGAGAGAGAGAGAGTGCACATCCTTGTGTGCATTAGCAGGGTAGGGGCAGAGGAAGAGAGAGAATCCCAAACAGGCCCCACACTCAGCACGGAGCCAGACATGGGGTTTGATCCCATGACTTGGGATCATAACCCCAGCTGACAACAAGAGTCGGATGCTCAACCAACTGAGCCTCCCAGGCACTCCAAGCTTACTTATTATTTTATTGATATTAGAGATCAGAGAAGAATGTACTCTTTGAAACAGCCTCAAATAAGAGAATATTGCTGGCTGTGGTCATGGCCCAGATAACGAAGGAGCCAGACCACATCTTCTCTTTCAAGCAATTGTGGGCACAGGCATCTGTGTCTCCCACTTAAAAAGGGAGTGTGTGCCCATGTATGTATGTGTGTTGTAGAAATGCTCCAAAACCACTGGGTCTTGTGGCCACACACACACACACACACACACAAAAGAGCTCAGCAGCAGAGGACTGAAATCAGTGCAGGGACTTTGTGATGTTATTGTTTGGAGTCAAGAACAAAGAGAAAGTAGGAGACACTTTGACTAGTCTCTGACACCTTGAAATTTTTGTCTGATTGCTGAATTTTAATGACCTAGCAAGGCTAGGTTTTGGCAAAGTTGTGAGAGGCACAGATTTGCTATTGATGGACACCAGCTAGTTGAAGATTCGCGATCATCAGTGTTTTCCAAATGGCCAAATCTCATTTTTGGTTTCCAGCTTTATTTTATTGGTTCTAAGACAGCTTCAGAATTTTATTTCAAGTAGGTCATAGGGTATTTGATGAATTAAACAATTCATCAAAACCAGAATATTTATGTTTTGAGAGTATCGTGAAAAGCCCGAGCTGAACACTGTGTCTGTGATCTCCTTTGCAGAAAGATGTTTTCCATGATCTTGGCAGGGGAATTCTGGACAGCGCTTGGCAAGGCTATAATGCCACCCTCCTAGCCTATGGCCAAACTGGCTCTGGAAAAAGCTATTCCATGGTTGGGCTTGGCGCAAACAAGGGTATCATTCCAAATGTATGTGAAGAACTCTTTCAAGCAATTGAGGAGCGGGAGAGAAATCAGGAATACCAGGTGTGTACTCTCCTAAAATCCCTTCTTGGAGGGATTTCTTCTCTCATTTTGGAAATCCCTGGCCCCAAATTATCAGCATCTCTATTGGGGGATAATGTTAATTTTCCATAGCAAAATGTTTTCAGGATCACAAAATCAAGTTGCAGATAACGAGAATGTAGAATTTTTCTTGTCCTGAGGCAAACCCAAGGAAATATTTTTTAAAGGCATTTTGAATATCCTAGAAGCAGCTGTCTTAAAAGCTAACACTCCAAGGGATCGATCATTGTTGGGGTTGCTCGACAAGACCATCACTGACTCTCCTACAGTCACCTTTACTCCCCTCTTCTGCTAAGGCTGTGGCTGTGTCTTCATCTTCATTTGTGTATTTTTATTTCTTTACAAAATTTTTTTTAACATTTATTCATTTTTTGAGAGACAGAGAGAGACAGAGCATGAGCAGGGGAGGGGCAGAGAGAGGGGGAGACACAGAATCTGAAGCAGGCTCCAGGCTCCGAGCTGTCAGCACAGAGCCCTACGTGGGACTCAAACTCCTGAACCGTGAGATCATGACCTGAGCTGAAGTCAGACGCTCAACCGACTGAGCCACCCACGTGCCCCTATGGATTTTTATTTCTAAATAAGGACTTTTATTTTCTTTCTCAGTTTCCCCAGCAGAGTTTCTTACTTGCCCCAACATAGAAGGCCCACACTGAATTTTAAATTCACTGAAGGTGGGCGACATCACCACGATGGACAGTAACCATTAACAAATGTCTTTAAGACATGACGGTAAATTGTCTACAAATACCTGTAAGCAGAGCCTGTGTTTGTTTCCTCTAAGTGACAGGTGAAATTTATGTCATGAAAATTCAACAATGCATCATCTTTTTTTTTATCTCAATTTTCCTCCTTATTTTAAAAGCAATGTGTTCAAGTCAGAGAACAGAAATTGCTCACAATCTCATCACTTAAATACTGTCAACATTATAGTATATTAGTAATTTTGTAATTAATTTTTTTTCAAAGTAATACAAGCATAGTTTAAAAACCCAAATTACCTAAGGGAAAGGAAGGCCTACGCCCACACAAAAAACATATACATGAATGTTGCACAGCAACGTATTTGCGAAGGTCAAAAAGTGGAAACAAGCCAAGCAGCCATCAAGTGGTGAATGGATGAATGGAAGGCAGTATGGCCAGACAATGGAATATACTCAGCAGTAAGAGGAACTATAGCATCTGGCACCCGCTACAACATGGATGAAACTTGGGGCACCTGGGTGGTTCTGTTGGTTGAATGACCGACTCTTGATCAGTTCAGGTCATGATCCCAGGGTTGTGGGATTGAGCCCCTCATCAGGCTCTGCACAGGGCATGGAGCCTGCTTGGGATTCTCTCTCTCTCCCTCTCTCTGCCCCGCCCCCACTCACATGTGCTCTCTCTCTAAAATACAGTAAAACAAACAAAGCAATATTTAAAAATGGATGAACCTTGAAAACATTATGCTGAGTGAAAAAAAGCCACACAGGAAAGATACCATACCGTTTGATTCTCTTCACATAAAACGGCCAGAATAGGAAAAATCTATAGAGACAAAAAGTGGGTTGGTGGTTGCCTAGGGTTGGAGCGGAGCACAGAGGAACAGAGAAGGTTGAGTGGAGACTGACTGCTAATGGGGTTCTTTTTGGAGGGGACAAAACATTAACTTAGGTTGTGGGGGTAGTTACACAGCTCTGTGAATATACTCAAGACCATTGGGTTGTACGCTTTTTTTTAATGTTTATTTTTGAGAGAGGGAGGAAGAGAGAGAATCCCAAGCAGGCTCCATGCTCAGTGCAGAGCCCAATGTGGGGCTTGATCTCACGAACTGTGAGATCCCGATCTCAGCCAAAACCAAGAGTTGGACGCTCAACTGACCGACTGAGCCACCCAGGCGCCCCAGATCATACATGTTAAATGGAGGGATGGTACAGAATTGCACTGACAGCCTTGTTGGAAGCCACCAGTGTCTTGCTGTCCTTCCTCCCCTCCTAGCCCATCGTGGCCCAAAGGTTACCATCTTCCATGCTTCGCCATTTGCCCTGGTATCCATCTGCATATTTTCAAACAATGCTGGTTTTTCTCCTCTTAGTAAAAATGTCTGAAATTGCTGTTGACCTTCTTGCCACAGTAAAAGAGAATTTATCCCCATCACACCCACACCATACACAACGATGCTTTCTTGGCCACATAACTGCTGCGTTATCGCAAAATTTGGTTAAATCAGTAGTGTTTAGCATCTTAGCTGTGCAACTATTAGTCACTGCTGAACCAAGGAATACATAAACGCCTTTCTACACTGTTTTTATTCAAGTATTCTTTAATTTTTTAATTTTAAAATTTGTGGGGCTTGTTTTTCTTTGAATTTTTAATTGCCTTGTAGGTATGTATGTGTATGGTATTCTATAAATCCCTCTGCGGGTTTTTTCTCAATGCACTGTCACCTACCTATTAATCCTATTTCCAATACATTCAAGACTTATCAGCTCCATTAGTCAGGGGTGGAGGTCTCCTTCAGCAAGAGTCTTCCATTTTCCTGCTGTGATTTGGAGCAGTATTTCTCCAAGGCCACTGCAAAGTGTCATTTTGGAACTCTATTGCCACATCCTTCTCTGCTGCCTCCTTGGACTACTAAATGCAACATGTTTCTGTTTCTTAGTTTACACTCTCCTTTTGCTGCAATTTCCTCAGGATAGGTGGATCGGGTATACTTTGCATCTTTGCATCACTGAAAATACCTTTTCCTCCTCCCACATTGATCGAAGTGTATCCAGAACAGAATTCCAGATTTCTGAGAATAATTTTTTTTTTTTTTACTTTTAGCTTCTCTCTCAGCTTTTAGGATCTTATTTTCACCCCTGATGGTCTGGTGTGTCTTAGTGTAAGCATTTTTCATTCATCGTGCTGGACACTTGGGGGAACCTTTTCAATCTGGCGATCTTTGTCTTCAGTTCTGAGTAGCTTTTCTTATGTTATTTCTTTTATAATTGTTCTCCCTTCTAGAACTCCTCTTAATTGGATTTTGGACCTCTTGTGCTAATGTTCTAATTGTATAATTTTTACTTCTTGCTTTCCACTTCTTGGTCTTTTTTCCCCCTTCATTCTAGAAGATTTCCTCAACTATGTCTTATAACCCTTCCACTACACTGTCACTTTGGCTATCTTTCCTCAAGTTTAATGTACAAACATTCTTACTCTCTTTTTCCTTTGTAATAGCATCCTGTTTTTTCATGGATAGAATTCTTTCTCTCTCTGATGCTAGGAATTATAGGACTTTTTTAAAATATATTTTTTAATGTTGATTTATTTTTGAGAAAGAGGGAGACACAGTGTGAGCAGGGGAGGGGTAGAAAGAAAGGGAGACACAGAATTCAAAGCAGACTCCAGGTTCTGAGTTGTCAGCACAGAGGCCAACATAGGACTCAAATTCACGAACCATGAGATCATGACCTGAGCCAACAAAGTTGGACACTTAACCGACTGAACCACCCAGGTGCCCCTATAGGACTTTTAAAAGTGTTTTCTTCTCTCCGTGCATTGTCTGCTTTCTTGGAGTTCCTTTTTTCTACAGTTTGTTTGCTCTCTCATATTGGAGGCTTTCCTGGTCTGCTAATCCTAGGCCATTTGTTTAAAACATGTGACACTCAAGTTAGTTGGAAGCTCTGGGGACAGGAGACATGACTGGCAAGAACCACGATGGGGTAATGAAATGCACAAGCCAGCCTTCCCCTTGGTAGAGGGGTGGTGGCAAATGTCAGTATCTTGGGGTCTTTTCTTTATGCTAGAGCCATTCAGAGCCCTCCAGTCTCCCGCTTAAGGGGTGCTGGCTTGTCCAGCAATATTCCAAAAGCACAGTAGGGTAAAAACCATCCTTTTTCTGTACATATGTTCAGAGTGGGGGTGAACAATAAAGAATAACCTTTTTCTAGCACACCTGGGTGGCTCAGTCGGTTAAGCATCCGACTTTGGCTCAGGTCATGGTCTCACAGTTCGTGGGTTCAAGCCCCACGTCAGGCTCTGTACTGCTTCAGATTCTGTGTCTCCCTCTCTCTCTGCCCCTCCCCCACTTGTGCTCTCTCTCACAAAGAAAAACATTAAAAATTTTTTAAAATAATCTTTTTCTGTTTCCAATTGAGATTGAAAGACACACACTGACACACACACACACACACACACACACACACACAGGTGTATATCTGTTTTTCATTTATATTAATAACTTCCTCCAGATCATTAAAATTATGCAAGAATCTCTTACGACATGTGAAATAGAGCACTGGTATATTTAATAATAGCCTTTCCCTTTGTGGGAAATTTTTGTTGTTCCCACATTACTTTTTTTTTTTTCCAAAGATGACTTTCCAAAGAATATTTACTTTATGTTCTTTTCTGTACAGGTTACATTCAGTATGCTGGAAATTTACAATGAGCAGGTAACGGCGATTCTATTCTCTGACACACAAATCTGGGTGACTCTGCAGCTTAATCAATATCAGCTTACTCAATATTAATAATATCAATATCAATCAATATCCCCCACAATACAGATACAGTCAGAACTCTATGGCCTGGCATTGGCTAGCCAGCTTTGACCCACCTCTCTGGCTCTACGTCTTGTCCCGTTATCTCCACACACCCTATGCTTCAGCCGCATAGACTTCTCCTTCCTTTCCAGAACACGTCGTTCCGTCCTGCATCTCCCGTTCTCTCCCTGGAACGGCCCCCTGCTTTCTCCGCCCTTGAAGAAAGCACTGCCCTTGGAGGTACAGCTCCGGGCTCAGGGCTCCCACACATCCTGCAGCAGTTGACCTCAGTCAGCATGTGGGGTAGAGGAGGTGGCGGCAAATTTATTTTCAAAGGGCCAGTCTCTGCTGCAACTACTCACTTCTGCCCTCGTAGAGCAAACGGTATGTGCATGAACAGGCACAGCTGTGTACCCATACAATTTGATTCCTGGACACTGAAACTTAAATTTCACATAAATCTTGATGTGGGGCCATGAGCCAAGAGTCAAGAAAGAATTCTTGAGATATTTTCGGTGCAAAAAGGTGCTTTTATTATAGCACGGGGACAGTACCCATGGGCAGAAGGGGCTGCACTGAGATCATGAGGAGTGACTGATGATACATTTTTTAGTTAGCGGGAGTTAGCGATAGCAGAGGTCTCTAAGGAATTTGTGCACGTTAGAAGCCCCCTGGGGGGGCAACCTATTGTTAAGATAAGGCTGCTTTTAGTCTTTGGTGAAATATCAACATTAAGGCGGCCGTGAATTCCTTGAGGAAGGTCATGCTCTGCACATCTCAGGGATTTATCAGTGGGTTGCGGGGTGTAAGGAGACTTAATTTTAGCTACATTTCTCTTGCCTTTGTTCTTCTCATCAATTTTCACATACCACAAAATACCTTTTGATTTTTTTTCAATCATTTAAAAATGTGGAAAACGGTCTTATGTCAAGGATCATACAAAAACACGTGGTAGGCTGAATTTAGCCCCCAGGCCTGTCCCTAAAGGAAAGGCATGGTCTCAGACCCCAGCTCTCTCATGGACTAGCCATGTGACTTTGGAAAATCACTTCAACTCAGAACTCAGTCTTCTCACTTATAAAGTAGAGAATTTCTAATAAGACAGTGCCCATTGAGATGTACTGTGGTCTCACTGCCCTTTCCCCATGAATTGGTCATATTATACTGTGAACTTTAATTAAATATTTGTATCTCCCAAACAGACCATTTCTTTGTGAACACCCTTCTACAGGAAATACCGTCTCAATAGCCAATACACTTTTAGGCTTAAAAGGGGTGCTCCTGAATATTTACAGATGGTCCCCTCTGGTAACCATCAGTTTATGCTCTGTAGTTAAGAGTCTGTTTCTTGGTTTATCTCTCTCTTTTTTTCCCCTTGGCTCATTTGTTTTGTCTCTTAAGTTCCACATATGAGTGAAATCATAAGGTGTTTGTACTTCTCTGAATGACTTATTGCACTTAGCAGATACACTCTAGCTCTATCCATGGTGTCACAAATGGCAAGGTTTCCATTCTTTTTTTATGGCTGAGTAATATTCCAGTGTGTGTGTGTGTGTGTGTGTGTGTGTGTGTGTGTGTGTGTATACATCTTTTTTATCTTTTTATCGGTCAATGGACACTTAGGCTGCTTCCATAATTTGGCTATTGCAGATAATGCTGCTATAAATATTGGGGTGCATGTATCCCTTTGAATTAGTATTTTTGGATTTTTTTTTAAGTAGGCTTCATGCTCAGCATGGAGCCCAGTGTGGGGCTCAAACTCACGACTGTGAGATCCTGATCTGAGCTGAGATCAAGAGTCAGATGCTTAACCGACTGAGCCACCCAGGCAGGCCAGTATTTTTGTATTCGTTGGGTAAATACTTAGTAGTGCAATTACTGGGTCATAGGGTAGTTATGTTTTTAACTTTTTGAAGAACCTCCATACTTTTCCACAGTGGCTGCACCACTTTGCATTCCCATCAATAGTGCAAGAGGGTTTCCTTTTCTCCACATCCTTGCCAACACCTGTCGTTCCTTGTGTTGTTAATTTTAGCCATCCTGACAGGCGTGGGGTGGCATCTCATCGCGGTTTTGCTTTGCATTTCCCCGATGATGAATGATGTTGAGCATCTTTTCAAGTGTCTGTTGGCCACCTCTATGTCTTCTTTGGAGAAATGTCTGTTCATGTCTTCGGTCCTTTTTAAAATTAGATTATTTGGTTTTTGGGTGTTGAGTTTGATAAGGTCTTTATAGATTTTGGATACTATCGTTTTGATGTGTCATTTGCAAATATCTTTTCCCATTCCATGGGTTGCTTTTTAATTTTGTTTATTGTTTCCTTTGCTGTGCAGAAACCTTTTACTTTGGTAAAGTCCCAAGAATTTATTTTTGCTTTTGTTTCTCTTGCCTCAGGAGACATATTTAGAAAGAAGTTGCTAGGGCTGATGCCAAAGAGGTTATTGCCTGTGTCCTCCTGTAGGATTTTGATGGTTTCCTGTCTCACATTTAGGTCTTTACCCATTTTGAATCTATTTCTGTGCATGGTGTAAGAAAGTGTCCAGTGTCATTCTTTTGCATGTTGCTGTCCAGTTTCCCCAACACGATTTGTTGAAGAGACTGTCTTTTTCCCATGGGATATCTTTTCTGCTTTGCCAAAGATTGACTGACCATATAGTTGTGGATTCCAAATGGGTTCTCATGTCAAGGTCACTGGTTAATTTTCTATTTCTTTCAAGTTGCTAAGACTTGGAAGATAGTATGGCTCCTTTACCTTACAGCAATAACCTTAGGAAGACAATTTAATTTCTTTTATGACCAACCTCTGGTGGGCATCTCATTGTGGTCTCCCTACTGACATCTGTTTATGATGATACGCTGTCTAGAATTCTGTCTTCTTGTCTCTAAAATGAGAACACTGGACATCTTAGGAACATTTCCGTTTCTCATATTCCATGAGTCTCCGGTATTTTTCCTCTAGGTACTTAAAGTGAAGCTTATTAGGTACCTGTGATGTTTCAGACATCATACCAGACTCTGAGGACGAGTGAGTCCCAGGACTTAACTCCCGCCACGGAGGAGTCTGGTGGGAGCTTAAAACACCTCTCCAGACAGTGATGCCTTACGTGTGCGGCATGAAAAGTAAAGTGCATTGGCAACATCGGTCAACGCTGGACTCAGACTGGGCCCCGAGAGATGTGTATGAGATTGGTGAGGCTGCGGGAAGGCTCGGGGCACAGATAGGGGCACTTTGGGCCAGGATTAGTTTTCACCAGTCGAAAAATACCTGAAAGCGCATGGCACTGAAGGGAGCAGTGAGTAAGTACTCTGGGTAGCCGGAGTTGGATGCACGGTGGGGACGTCAGGAGATGAAGCCAAAGATAGGCTCTGCCTGAGAGCGAGGCGCCTTTGTCCTGCAGGCAGTGGAGAATCAGTGGAGGATCTTACAGGGAAATCGGCTAATCGGACTGGGATTCTGGGAGCGTTCTCTAGCAGCAGAGGGAAGTTGGATTTGAAGGCGTGCCAAATAGAGGCAGCGTTAGGGGAGTCCCGGGAAGCCCAGGTGAGTGAAGAAGGTCTTATGAGAGTCACCCAATTCTGATCTCCAGACACTCCCTGGAGGGCGCTGGCACCAGGATCTGCCCCTGTCTCTGGCACTTTATGTCCACTGTCTTAGTTTGGCTTGCCTGAGCTTCCATCTGCGATCTTGCCTTGGTTCTAGGACGCAGAGCTGTGGAGCAACAGACCTGGGGGAGATCTCAGAGATCGTTTAATCCGCCCCCTCCTATTATGAACCCTAGGAAAATAAGAGATTTTCCAAAGCACTCCCAGGCTGGAAGCAAAACAGGACTGAGAACCCAGGTCTTCAGGCTCCCAGCCCAGACGTCTCGGTACCATAAGACACCGAACCACCCCTCTGGGGGCCTCTGCCTCTACCAGACTCCCACAGCAGGACCTACTTGGCCCTGTCCAAAGTGGCTCTTCTTGGGGGAGAGGCAACACGGGCTTGCACCCGAGGCCGTGGTCTAGGTGTGACAGCTCACGAATCTCCGACAAGAAGATTCAAAGAATCACCCTCATTCTCTTGTTAGACTTGACTGGCGCAAATGCCGTCGGGATTGAATCAGTTTCTCTTGGAAGTAGGGTTCGGGGTGGTGGCATTTGGGGGATGATGATCCCATCCCCCCCCAGGTGCATCAGGCCTTCTGCTGACCTTGGGTACTCAGCACGCTATTCTCTGCTATTTATTTTTATTTTTAGTTGTCACTGTTTTCAGTAAAATATCATCACTTTGTAATAGAGACTCTGTGGTAATTCAGACCGGGGCTAGGATAGTGTGTTTCTATGTTATCCCCAAAGGAGTTGCTAATCAAATAAAACGGTTAACAAGGCTCCTGGGAGAACGTTCATGGCAATAAGAGAATAAGGGTTTCAAGCACAAATGTTTTAGAAGCACCTGTTGAAAGCCAGACGCCCGCGCACACCCACTCCAATATTTCGTCATGCTGTAGAAGTGGTTCCAGACGCTTCTAATGCACAACATACAGTGTGTTAAACATTATTCGTTAGCCTCGCTCTGATTACACCGTCCTGTGAAAAAGCATTCACGGAGTGTCTCTCCTATGTCAGGAACTATGTCAGGATCTACTGGTCCCACAGGAAGGGAGTTCACAGGCTGGATGGGCTGCCTGAGGTACTAGAAAATACTAGAACTGAGTTTCAGAAAACTAGGCTTACGTCAGCAGTTACAACAGATTTCCCTCGTGTTGGCTGTTCCCCTATTGCTTACTTACCTAAATTATGAGAGTGTCCAGTACCTACTGAAATTTAGCATCTATTCATTCAATAAATATTTATTTATTTTTAATGTTTATTTATTTTTGAGAGAGAGAGAGAGAGAGAGAGAGAGAGAGAGAGAGCACGCATGCACGCGCACAAGGAGAGGGGCAGAGAGAGAGGGAGACACAGACTCCAAAGTGGGCTCCGGGCTGTCCACCCAGAGCCCCCCACACGGGGCTCGAACTCACGAACCATGAGATCATGTCCTGAGCCAAAGTCGGACGCTTCACCAACGGAGCCACCCAGGGGCCCCGATAAGTTTTTTTTAATTTAATACATCCTAGGCAGAGGCGTAAGAGCGACGTAAATGGAAATCCCTGGCTTCCTAAAGTTTATACTCTTTTTTTCCACAGATACGAGACCTGCTGTCTAGAACCAAGCAACCCGGAGGACTAAAAGTAAGGGAGGATCAACACCTGGGCTTTTATGTGGACGGCCTGAAGTCAGTGCCCTGTGAGAACTACGCGCAGATTGAAAGGCTGATGGAGCAAGGGACAAAAATAAGGACCACGGCCTCGACCAACATGAACGCCAGCAGCAGCCGGTCTCATATGGTTATCACCATTCAGTTCAGGCAGGTGAGATGTGCGGGGAGGCGGCCGTCCCGGTTCCCCACCAGGCTTGGGGTCTGTGGGGAGGGTTCCCGAGGGCGCGAGGAGCTGGTGGGTGTTCCGGAATCCTTTCAGATTTGACCTGTGGATTACGGTGGCTGCTTCCAACCAGGGGCTCCGGGGTCAGGAGCAGGAGGAAGGGAGGCACCTTGCCTCTCTCCACCCTGGCTCCCCAGTACGATGATGACCAGCTTGCAGATCCCTGAGCCTAGAGGACACCAGATACTCAACCACCTTTCCGATTCATGCAAGTTGCAAGATAAAGTCTTCGAAACTAGCTCACCCATGTAACTCTCCACTAACTGGCATCCCTGATAAAACCGAGCACATTTTTCCCCTCCGCACTCCTCGGTAGATATCAGAGAGTGAACTCTAGATCGTCACCAGCCGGATTCAGAAACAGTTATTTACAAAGCCTGGGCAATCGGTGCAGGGAGCTGGGATTTCACCATCTCTGTTCCCTACGCCACAGCCCGAGTCACAGACAGAATGGGAATAAATGAAGGTTGCCCCGCTCTGATCAGGAATAGCGGGACAACACTGGACTATACCTGACCCTTTGTTTACCGGCTTTGAAACCTCGGGAAATAACTTCCTTGCCCTCAGTCTCCATTTCCTATTCTGTAAAATGCGATCCTGCAGGAATGCTGGGAATCTTAAATAAGAGCCTGCATCTTAAAGAAGTTTGAGGGCAGACTGTGAAGATGGCGGAGAGGGACCTGAGCCCGTTTCCTCCTGCTCACACACAGAGGCCATGACTACGCATGATCCAGCTCACTCTGGAAATGACTCGAAGACTAGCAGAACAGCTCTTCCACAGCTAAGGACACGGAGAGATAACCCCCATTGAGAAGGGTAGGAGGGGTGGAGACCTGGCTGGAAAGCAAAGCCCAAGCATAATGACGTCCAAGCGAGAAGGATATCCCAGGCACCAAGATTTTCCCTCACGAGCGAGGGTATCAGACTTTACCTCGGGCACCCCCTGCCCTGGAGACCTGCATCGGAAAGACAAGCCTTGTAACACCTGGCTTTGAAAATCAGTGGACTTAACTCTGGGAGAGCAAAGCGCCATAAGAATCCAAGAGTCTGGGCCACCTGGGTGGCTCAGTCGATTAAGCACCTGACTCTTGGTTTTGGCTCAGGTCAGGATCTCACCGTTCGTGGGATCGAGCCCAGCATTGGGCTCTGTGCTGACAGCTCAGAGCCTACTTGGGAGTCTCGCTCCCTCACTCTCTCTCTCTCTCTGACCCCTGCCCACTCACTCTCTCTCTCTCAAAATAAATAAACTTAAAAATATATCAATTAAAGAATACGAGAGTCCACTCTTAAAGGGCCAGCACAGAAGCAGTGATTTTAAGGCATGTGTCAGAGGATCAGAGATCTGTAGGAGCTTTCTCAGGGAACGAGAGTGCTGAAGGTGCTGTTTTCCGTGACCTCCTTCAGCCTAGCTGGTCAGTCCTTGTGGGAGTCAGTTCTGATGCTCTCCATCCACCACCTTAGCCCTGCCTGTCCTGACCCTGTGTTCCACCCACCCATCCACCCAAAAAGACTCCTGCCCCAGAGGAGGGGAGCCAGCCTTGACCACCGGCACACCCACAGCTGCCACGGCCAGTCACACAGGAGGGAGCACGCAGCCCACACAACTGGCCTCCCTGGAGTTCCTGGTTCTGCTGACCAGGGGGGATTGTGCTGCTGGGCCCCACGGGACACCTCTACATAAGGCCACTGCCGTCATCACCAGGAGACATAGCTGACCTAATACACAGAAACAGATGAAGGCTCAGACAAAATGTGAAGACAGAAAAATACATTCCACGCAAAAGAACAGGACGCAACCTCAGTAAGGGAACTAAGCAAAACGGAGATAAGCAATCTGCCTGATAGAGAGTTCAAAGCCATCGGCAGGTGCTACACAGACTGGAGAGAAGGGAGGATGAGCTCAGTGAGACCTTCAACCGAAGAGACAGAAATACAGTGGCTGAGTGGCTTAAGAGTCTGACTCTTGATTTTAGCTCAGGTTGTGATCTCATCGCTCTTGGGTTCGAGCCCAGTGTCAGGTTCTGTACTGTCAGTGCTTGGGATTCTCTCTCTCCGCCCCTCCCTGACTCACCTTTTCTCTCTCTCCAAAATAAATAAACGAACAAAGAGGAGTTTCCTACTCTGTTTAAAGAAAAAAACAAAAAGAACTAATCGCAACTGAAGAATATACTAACTGAAATGAAAAATACACTAGAGGGAATCAACAGCAGATTGGAGAATGCAGAACAAGGGATCAGCAATTTGAAAGACAGGGTGATGGAAGGCAGCCAGCTGAACAGCAGTTTAAAAAAAAAAAAAGAATTTTTTAAATGAGCACAGCTTGTACTAACATTTGGATTAGAGGGGTTCCAGACAGAGGAGAGAGAGAAAGGGGCAGAAAACTTATTTGAAGAAATAACAGTTGAAAACTTCCCTAACCTTGGGAAGAAAACAGACATCCAGGTCCAGGAAAAACAGAGAACCCTAAACAAGATGAATCCAAGGAGGTCCACACTAAGACACATAAAAATTTAAGTGTCAAAAATGAGTAACAAAGGGAGAGTCTAGAGAACAGCAAGAGAGAAGCAAATAATTGCGTACAAGAGAAACCCCATAAGGCTATCAGCTGAATTTTCAGCAGAAACTTGGCAGGCCAGAAGGGAGTGGCACGATATAATCAAAGTACAGAAAGGAAAAGCCTACAATCAAGAATTCTCTACCCATCAAGGTTATGATCCAGAATTGAAGGAGAGATAAAGAGTTTCCAGGACAGGGATGCCTGGGTGGCTCAGTCAGTTGAGCATCTGACTCCTGATTTCAGCTCAGATTATGATCCCAGGATTGTGGGGTTGAGCCTGGCGCCTGCTTAAGATTCTCTCTCTCCCCTGCTCAAGTGCTCTCTCCCACTCTGAATGAATGAATGAATGAATGAATGAATGAATAGCTGGCTAGCTAGTTAGCTTCCAGGACAAACAAAAGTCAAAGGAGAACATTACCACTAAACTGGCCTTACAAAAAATGTTAAAACAACTTCTTTAAACAGAAAAGAAAAGGCTATAACTAGAATTAAGAAACTTATGCAAGGAGAGGCACCTGGGTGGCTCAGTCAGTTAAGCATCTAACTCCTGGTTTCCGCTCAGGTCATGATCTCACGGTTAGTGAGTTCGATCTCCACACTGGGCTCCACATTGACAGTGCAGAACCTGCCTGGGATTCCCTCTCACTCCTCCCTCTGCCCCTCCCTCACTCGTGTGGGTGCACGCCCTCTCTCAAAATGAATAAACTTTTTTTTTAAGAAAATTATGCAAGGAAAAAATGTCACTGGTAAAACCAGACATAAAGGTGATAAATCAATCACTACTAAAGCCAGTATGAAGGTTACAAGGCAAAGGTAGTAAAATTAATTATATATACAAAAGTCAGTTAAAGGATACATAAAATTTTTAAATATAAAGTATGACACCATATACATAAAATGTGGAGGGGAAGGAAAAATGTAGAGCGTTTAGAATGTGTTTCAACTTAAGCAATCATCAACGTAAAATAGACTATTATTTACACTGAATTTACATGTGAACCTCATGGTGACCACAAACCCAAAACCCATAAGAGACACAAAAAATAAAGAGAAAGGATTCCAAGCACAACAATAAAGAAAGTTATCAAATCACAAAGGAAAAGAGCAATAAATTTTGTTTACTAACAAAATAACAAGAACTATATACTTATCAATAATTACTTTAAGTGTAAATGGACTACCAGCATTTTTCACACAGCTAGAACAAACAATCCCGAAATTTCTATGCAACCGCTAAAGACCCTGAATAGCGAAAGCAATCCTGAATAAGAAACGAAAAGCTGGAGGAATCACAATTCCAGACTTCAAGCTGTATTACAAAACTGTAGTCATCAAGACAGTATGGTACTGGCACAGGAACAGACACACAGATCAATGGAACAGAATAGAAAACCCAGAAATGGACCCACAACTATATGGTCAACTGATCTTTGACTAAGTAGGAAAGAATATCCAATGGAAAAAAAGATGGTCTCTTTGACAAATGGTGTTGGGAAAACTGGACACCAGCATGCAGAAGAATGAAACTGGACCACTTTCTTACACCACACACAAAAATAAATTCAAAATGGACAAAGACCTAAATGTGAGACAGGAAATCACCAAAATCCTAGAGGAGAACATAGGTAGCAACCTCTTTGACCTTGGCCGGAACAACTTCTTACTAGACACATCGCCGAAGCAAAAAGGAACTATTGGGACTTCATCAAGATAAAAAGCTTCTGCACAGCAAAGGAAACAATCAACAAAACTAAAAGGCAGCCAATGGAATGGGAGAAGATATTTGCAAATGACATATCTGATAAGGGATTAGTATTCAAAATCTATAAAGAACTCATCAAACTCAATACCCAAAAAAACAAATAATCTGGTCAAGAAATGGGCAGAAGATATGAATAGACATTTCTCCGAAGAAGACACCAGATGGCTAATGGACACATAAGATGCTCAACATCACTCATCATCAGGGAAATACAAATCCAAACTATGATGAGATATTACCTCACACCAGTCGGAATGGCTAATATTAACAACACATGAATCAAGAGATGTTGATGAGGATGTGAGAAAGGAGAACCCTTTTGCACTGTTGGTGGTAATGAACAGGTGCAGCTGCTCTGGAAAACAGTATGGAGGTTCCCCCAAAAGTTAAAGATAGAACTACCCTATGATCCAGCAATTGCACTACTAAGTATTTACCAAAAGGATCAAAAAAATAGATTCGGAGGGGTGCATGCGCCCTGATGTCTAAAGCAGCACTATCAACAATAGCCAAAGTATGGAAAGAGCCCAAATGTCTATCAACTGATGAATGGATAAAGAAGATGTGGTATGTACACACACACACACACACACACAATGCAATACTACCCAGCCATCACAAAGCATAAAACCTTCCCATTTGTGACAACGTGGATGGAGCTAGAGTGTATTATGGTAAACGAAATAAGTCAGTCAGAGAAAAGACAAATACCATATGATTTCACTCATACGTGGAATTTAAGAAACAAAACAGATGAACATACGGTAAGGGGGGACAAAGAAAAGGAAGCAAGCCATAAGAGACCCTTAACGACAAAGAACAAACTGAGGATTGCTGAAGGGAGGTGGTGGGGGATGGGCTAGGTGGGGGATGGGTATTAATGAGGGCACTTGTTGGGATGAGCATTGGATGTTGTATGTAAGTGATGAATCACTGAGTTCTACTCCTGAAACCAATAATACCCTGTATGTTAACTGATTAGAACTTACTTACTTACTTATTTATTTATTTATTTATTTATTTATTTATTTATTTATTTACTTTAAGACAGAGTGAGAGTGCCTGAACAGGGGAGGGACAGAGAGAGAGGGAGAGAGACAATCCCAAGGAGGCTCTGCGCTGTCAGCATGGAGCCCCATGTGGGGCTCAAATTCACTAACTGGGAGATCATGACCTGAGCTCAAACCAAGAGTCAGACGCTCAACTGACTGAGCCACCCAAGCGCCCCTAACTAGAATTTAAACCAAACCTTGGAAAAAATGAACGTAAATGGACTACATGTTCCAATCAAAAGAACATAAAGTGACTGAATGGAATAAACAAACAAACAAACAAGACCCAACTATATGCTGCCTCAGGGATTCACTTCAGACCTAAGGATACATACAGACTGAGAGTGAAAAGATAGCAGAAGATATTCCATGCATGTGGAAGCAAAAAACAAATGCTAGGGTAGACAAAATTGACTTTAAAACAAAGACTGTAACAAGAGACATCATTACATAATGATAAAGGGATCACTCTAACAAGAGGCTATAAGAGTTGTAAATCTGTCTGCACCCAACATAGGAGCACCTAAATATACAAAGACAATATTAACAGACATAAAGGGAGAAATTGACAGTAATACAACAATAGGAGGGGACTTCAACACCCCACTTAAGTCAGTGGACAGATCGTCCAGACAGAAAGTCAACAAGGAAACAGTGGCTTTGAATGACACATGAGACCAGATGGATCGCATAGATACATATCCCATCCAAGAACAGCAGAATACAAATTCTTTTCAAGTGTACATGAAACATTCTCCAGGGTAGATTTCATGTTAGGCCACAAAATACACCTCAAGAAACTTGGGGAGTTTGAAATCACATCAGGCTCTGCACTGGGATTGGAGCCTGCGGGGGATTCTCTCTCTCCCTCTGGCCCTCCCCGACTTGCACACACTCTCTCTCTACAAAGACTACTACAAAAGATTATATACCAACAAATTGGACAAATGGATAGAAGAAATGGATAAATTCCTAGAAATGTACAAGTCCAAGTCTGAATTGGGAAGAAATAGAAAATCTGACCAGACCAATAACCAGGAAAAACACTGAATTGGCATTCAAAGAGCTCCCAGCAAACAAAATCGCAGGACCACATGGCTTCACAGATGAAGTCTACCAACATTTAAAGAAGCGTTAATACCTATTCTTTTCAAACTATTCCAAAAAATAGGAGAGGAAAGAAACGTTCCAAATTTTTCACAGTAGGAGGCCAGCATCATCTTGATGCAAATTAAAAAATGTTAAAAATTGATATCCTTGATGAACATACATGCAAAAATCTTCTACAAACCAAATTCAACAATACACGAAAAGTATCATTCCCACAATCAAGTAGGATTTATTTCAGGGACGCAAGGGTAGCTCAAGATTTGCAAATCAATCAACGTAATGTACCACATTAACAAATGAAGGACAAAAATCATATGATTAACAGATGCAGAAAAGAACATTTTACAAAACTTAACATGTGTTCATCACGAAAACTCTCAATAAAGTGGATTTAAGGGGAACATAACTCAATGTACATAATAAAGTCCACATGTGAAAAACCCACAGCTAGCATTATACTCAGTGGTAAAAAGCTAAAGGCGTTTCCTCAAAGACCAGGAACAAGACAGGATGTGCACACGTTTATTCAACATGTGGAAGTCCTAAAAAAAAAAAAAAAAAATTAAAAAAAAAAACCTTAGAAAAATAGGGGCGCCTGGGTGGCTCAGTCAGTTGAGTGTCTGACTTCGGTTCAGGTAACGATCTCACAGTCCGTGAGTTCGGGTCCCGCGTCGGGCTCTGTGCTGGCAGCTCAGAGCCTGGAGCCTGTTTCGGATTCTGTGTGTGTCTCTCTCTCTCTGACCCTGCCCCGTTCATGCTCTGTCTCTCTCTGTCTCAAAAATAAATAAACATTGGGGTGCCTGGGTGGCTCAGTCGGTTGGGCGTCCGACTTCAGCTCAGGTCATGATCTCGCGGTCCGTGAGTTTGAGCCCCGCGTTGGACTCTGTGCTAACCGCTCAGAGCCTGGAGCCTGTTTCGGATTCTGTGTGTGTCTCTCTCTCTGACCCTCCCCCGTTCATGCTCTGTCTCTCTCTGTCTCAAAAATAAACAAACGTTAAAAAAAATGTCTTTTAAAATAAATAAATAAATAAATAAATAAATAAATAAATATTTAAAAAAATTTTAAAAAACAAACAAACATGTGGAAGTCCTAGCCACAGCAATCAGATGATCAGACATGAAAAAGAATATAAGGTATCCAAATAAGTAAGAAAGAAGTAAAATTTTTCACTATTTGCAGGCGACATGATACTATACATGGAATACCCTAAAGTCTACCAAAAAACTACTAGAATTAATAAATGAATTCAGTAAAGTTTCAGGATACAAAATAGATATACAGAAGCCTATAGATTCCTATTTCTATACATTAATAACAAACTAGTGGAAAGAGAAATTAAGAAAACAATCCTATTTATAATTCTAGCAGAAAGAATAAAATACCTAGGAATGACTTTAACCAAGGAGATAAAAAGAAATGTCCTCTGAAAGCTATACAACATTGATCAAAGACATTGGAGAAGACACAAATAATTTTTTTAACGTTTATTTATTTTTGAGAGAGAGACAGAAGGAATCAGAGTGCATGCGTGCAAGCAAGGAGGGGGGTGGGCAGAGAGCGAGGGGGACAGAGGATCCAAAGCAACTCTGTACTGACACATGATCGCGAGATCATCACCTGAGCTGAAGTCGGACACTCAACTGACTGAGCCACCCAGGCGCCCCAAAGAAAACACAAATAAATGGAAAGACATTCCATGTTCAAGGGTTGGAAGAACAAATACTGTTAAAATGTCTACACTACCCAAAGCAAGCTACAGATCCCATGCAATCCCCATCAAAATACCAGTACTGTTGCTTTTTTTTTTTAATAGAACTACAACAAATAATCCTAAAATTTGTACAGAACCACAAAAGAGCCCAAATAACCAAAGCAGTCTTGAGAAAGAGGAGTAAAGCTGGAGGAATTAGAATCCCAGATTTCAAAGTATACTACAAAGCTATAGCAATCAACAGTATGGTACAGCCACAGAAGCAGATACATCGATCAATGGAGCACAAGAGAGACGCCAGAGATAAACACACACTTTTATGGGCAATTAATCTACAACAAAGGAGGAGAGAACATTCAACAGGAGAAAAGACAGTCTCTTCAATAAACCATGTTGGGAAAACTGGCGAGCTGTGTGCAAAATAATGAAACTGGACTACTTTCTTTTTTTTAAAAAAAATTGTTAATGTTTTTATTTATTTTTGAGACAGAGAGAGACAGAGCATGAGCAGGGGAGGGGCAGAGAGAGGGGGAGACAGAATCCGAAGCAGGCTCCAGGTTCTGAGCTGTCAGCACAGAGCCCAACGTGGGGCTCGAACTCACGAGCCGTGAGATCATGACCTGAGCTGATGTTGGACACTTAACCGACTGAGCCACCCAGGCGCCCCGAAACTAGACCGCTTTCTAACACCATACACAACAATAAACTCAAGATGGATTAAAGACCTAAAAGTGATAACTGAATGTAGTAAATTAAAAAAAAATGAATTAAATTTAAAAAAAAGAGGAGTGCCTGGGTGCTCAGTTGGCTGAATGTCCAACTTCGGCTCAGGTCATGATCTCACGGCTCATGGGTTCGAGTCCCGCGTTGGGCTCTATGCTGACAGCTCGGAGCCTGGAGCCTGCTTCGGATTCTGTGTCTCCCTCTCTTGCTGCCCCTCCCCCACTCTTACTCTCTCTCTCAAAAATAAATAAACATTTAAAAAATGGTTTAAAAGGTCTATTTAAAGAAAGAAAGAAAACATAGGCTATAAATGCTTAGATAACAGTCTTAATATTTTTCTGGTTCTGTCTCTTCAGACAATAGCAACAAAAGCAAAAAGAAACAGTTGGGACACACCAAAATAAAAAGGTTTTGCAGAGCAAAGGAAACCATCAACAAAATGAAAAGGCAACACACTGAATGGGAGAAGATAAATGCAAATGGTATATTCAATAAGGGGTTAGTGTCCAAAATACATAAAGAATTCATACAACTCAATATCAAAAAACAAAAAAAAAAAACCCAACCCCAAATAATCTGACTTAAAAATTGGGCAGAGGGCCTGAGTAGACATGTTCCAAAGAAGGCATACAGACACATGAAAAGATGCTCAACATTACTCATCATCGAAACCACAATATCACCTCACACCTGTGAGAATGGCTAGAATCAAAACCACAAGAAATAACAAGTGTTGGTGAAGATGTGGAGAAAGGGGAACTCTTGGACACTGTTGGTAGGAAGGTAAGTTGGTGTGGCCACTGTGGAAAAGTGTGGAGTTTCTTCAAAAAATTAAAAATATAAGTACCATATGATCCAGCAATCCCACTACTGGGTACTCACCCAAAGAAAATGAAAACACTGGCTCAAAAGATATACATACATCTACATTTATTGCAGCATTATTTACAACGACCAAGATATGGAAACAACCCAAGCGTCGGTCAATACCACGTGGTATATATCCTCAATAGAATATTACTCAGCTATAAAAAAGAATGAAATCTTGCCTTTCGGGACAACGTCAATGGACACAGAGGGCATTGTGCTACGTGAAATGAGTCAGAGAAAGAAAAATACCACAGGATTTCAATTATATGTGGAATCTTAAAAAACAAGACAAATGAACAAACACACAAATAGAAACGGACTTAATAAATACAGAGAGCTAGCGGTCACCAGTGGGGAGGGTTTGGAGGGATGGGTGACATAGGTGAAGGAAATTAAGAGGTACAAACTCGTAAAATGAGTGAGGCACAGGAATGAAAAGTACAGCATAGGGACTAGTCAATAATATTGTAATAACAGTGTATGGTGACAGACGGAGACTACACTCCCCGTGGGGAGCATTTTGTAACATACGTAATTGTCAAATCACTATGTTGCCCACCTGAAGCTAATATAATGTCGAGCCCCAACTGTACTTCAATTCAAAGTAAAATAAGGAACTTTGTAGGCTTTTAAGGACTATTCAGATATTTTCCAATTGTTAATAAACTTCATATAGGTTTGCGCTATTTTTGTAACTTGATGTTTTATTTTAGTTGTTTTGTGTTTTCTTCCATTGTTGTTTTTTTGTTTTGTTCTCTTGGGCAGGGTAGGGGGCGAGACAGAGGATCTGAAGCGGGCTCTGTGTGGAAAGCAGAGAGCCCGACGTGGGGCTTAAACTCACAAATCCTGAGATCTTGACCTGAGCCGAAGGCAGACCCCTAACTGACTGAGCCACCCAGGTGCCCCTTAATTTGATATTTTAGAGTCAAGCGAAGAAATCCACTGAAAAATATATGTGTAGAAACCGAGCATTACGCTCTGCTTATTGGTGTCAGTAATAATATTAACACCTGTTACTGTATGCCAGGCATTGTTAGAACCAGTATTTCTCTTATCTGTTGCTCTCCTAACACCTGAGATGCTATTATCCCTGATTTCCAACTCAGACAGTTGAAATTCTGACAAGCTATTTCTCACATTCATGTAACCAGCAAGGTGACCTACCATATTCTAAAATCTATGTTCTCATCCCTTCCATGCATGACCACACCATCCTGAACACTTACTCATTTTGTAGATTTCCCAGTATCTTCTATTTAAAATGTTTGATCCAATAATAAGAGAATATTATGAGCAATTATATGCCAACAAAATGGGCAATCTGGAAGAAATGGACAAATTCCTAGAAACATATACCCTACCAAAACTGAAACAGGAAGAAATAGAAAATTTGAACAGACCCATAACCAGTAAGGAAATTGAATTGGTAATCAAAAATCTGCCAAAAAACAAGACTCCAGGGCCAGATGGCTTTCCAGGGGAATTCTACCAAACATTTAAGGAAGAGTTAACACCTATTCTCTTGAAACTGTTCCAAAAAAATAGAAATGGAATGAAAACTTCCAAACTCTTTCTATGAAGCCAGCATTATCCTGATTCCAAAACCAGACAGAGACCCCACTAAAAAGGAGAACTATAGACCAATTTCCCTGATGAACATGGATGCAAAAATCCTCAACAAGATATTAGCCAACCGGATCCAACAATACATTAAAAAAATTATTCACCACCACCAAGTGGGATTTATGCCTGGGATGCAGGGCTGGTTCAATATCCGCAAAACAATTAACGTGATTCATCACATCAATAAAAGAAAGGACAAGAACCATATGATCCTCTCAATAGATGCAGAGAAAGCATTTGACAAAATACAGCATCCTTTCTTGATAAAAACCCTGAAGAAAGTAGGGATAGAAGGATCATACCTCGAGATTACAAAAGCCATATACGAGTGACCCAACACTAATATCACCCCCAATGGGGAAAAACTGAGACCTTTCCCCATAAGGTCAGGAACAAGACAGGGATGTCCACTCTCGCCACTGTTATTCAACATAGTATTGGAATCTTAGCCTCTGCAATCAGACAACACAAAGAAATAAAAGGCATCCAAATCGGCCAGGAGGAGGTCAAACTTTCACTCTTTTCAGATGACATGATACTCTATATGGAAAACCCAAAAGATTACACCAAAAAACTGCTAGAACTGATTCATGAATTCAGCAAAGTTGTAGGATATAAAATCAATGCACAGAAATCAGTTGCATTTCTATACACCAACAATGAAGTGACAGAAAGAGAAATCAAGGAATCGATCCCATTTACAGTTGCACCAAAAACCATAAAATACCTAGGAATAAATCTAACCAAAGAGGTGAACAATATATACACTGAAAACTGTAGAAAACTGATGAAAGAAATTGAAGACACAAAGAAATGGAAAAAGATTCCATGCTCCTGGATGGGAAGAACAAATATTGTTAAAATGTTGATACTACCCAAAGCAATCTACATATTCAACGCGATCTCTATCAAAGTAATACGAGCATTCTTCACAGAGCTAGAACAAACAATCCTAAAATTTGTATGGAACCAGAAAAGACCCCAAATAGCCAAAGCAATCTTGAAAAAGAAAACCATAGCAGCAGGCATCACAATCCCAGACTTCAAGCTATACTACAAAGCTGTAACCATCAAGACCCTATGGTACTGGCACAAAAACAGACACTCAGATCAAGGGAACAGAATAGAGAACCCAGAAATGGACCCACAAACGTATGGGCAACTAACCTTTGACAAAGCAGGAAAGACTATCCAATGGAATAAAGACAATCTCTTCAGCAAGTGGTGCTGGGAACACTGGACAGCAACATGCAGAAGAATGAACCTGGACCACTTTCTTACACCAGACACAAAAATAAACTCAAAGTGGATGAAAGACCTCAATGTAAGACAGGAAGCCATCAAAATCCTCGAGGAGAAAGCAGGCAAAAACCTCTCTGATCTTGCCCGCAGCAATTTCTTACTCAACACGTCTCCGGAGGCAAGGGAAACAAAAGCAAAAATGAACTACTGGGACCTCATCAAAATAAAAAGCTTCTGCACAGCGAAGGAAACAATCAGCAAAATTAAAAGGCAACCGACAGAATGGGAGAAGATATTTGCAAATGACATATCAGATAAGGGGTTAGTATCCAAAATCTACAAAGAACTTATCAAACTCAACACCCAAAAAACAAATAATCCAGTGAAGAAATGGGCAAAAGACATGAATAGATACTTCTCCAAAGAAGACATCCAGATGGCCAACCGACACATGAAAAAGTGCTCCACATCACTCATCATCAGGGAAATACAAATCAAAATCACAATGGGATACCACCTTACACCTGTCAGAATGGCTAACGTTAACAATTCAGGCAACAACAGATGTTGGCGAGGATGCGGAGAAAGAGGATCTCTTTTGCATTGTTGGTGGGAATGCAAGCTGGTGCAGCCACTCTGGAAAACAGTATGGAGGTTTCTCAAAAAACTAAAAATAGAACTACCCTACAACCCAGCAATTGCACTACTAGCCATTTATCCAAGGGATACAGGTGTGCTGTTTCGAAGGGACACATGCACCCCCATGTTTATAGCAGCACTATCGACAATAGCCAAAGTATGGAAGGAGCCCAAATGTCCACTGATGGATGAATGGATAAAGAAGAGGTGGCATGCATATATATATATATATATATATATATATATATATATATATATATGATGGAATATTACCCAGCAATCAAAAAGAATGAAATCTTGCCATTTGCAACTACATGGATAGAACTGGAGGGTATTATGCTAAGTGAAACTAGTCAGAGAAAGACAAAAATTCTATGACTTCACTCATATGAGGACTTTAAGAGACAAAACAGATGATCATAAGGGAAGGGGAACAAAAATAACATAAAAACAGAAAGGGAGACAAAAGAGACTCATAAATATGGAGAACAAACTGAGGGTTGCTGGAGGGGTTGTGGGAGGGGGGATGGGCTAAATGGGTCAGGGGCATTAAGAAATCTACTGAAATCATTGCTTCACTATACACTAATTTGGATGTAAATTTTAAAAAATAAAAAATAAAGTTAAATAAAAAAATAAAAATAAAATAAAGTAAAATAAAGTAAAATAAAATAAAATAAAATAGAGTAAAATAAAATAAAATAAAATAAAATAAAATAAAATAAAATAAAATAAAATAAAATAAAATAAAATAAAATGTTTGATCACCGGGGCACCCGGGTGGCTCAGTCGGTTAAGCATCTGACTTCAGCTCAGGTCATGATCTCACAGTTTGTGAGTTCGAGCCCCACGTTGGGCTCTGTGTTGACAGCTCAGAGCCTGGAGCCTCTTCAGATTCTGTGTCTCCCTCTCTCTCTACCCCTCCCCCACTCACTGTGTGTGTCTGTCTCTCAATAAATAAACGTTAATAAAAATTAAAATGTTTGACCATCAAAATACTTGAGAGCAGCAATTGGTATCTAATAGATCACTGGGAATAGGTCTGCAAAATTGAGAGGGAGTAACAGAGATATTTGGGCCTGGTGGTGTATTACTGTAAAATGCCATCGTAAAAAAGATGGCTTTTTCATTTTCATTATATGTTTTAAAATTTTATTATATGTTTTAAATTTATAATATTAATTTTTATTTATAATATATATTAATTTATGTTTTAAATTTATATTTTTTATTTATAATATATAATACATATATCATATATTACATATTAATGTGTAATATGTTTTTTTTAATTTAATGTTTATTTACATTTGAGAGAGAGACAGAGTGTGAGCGGAAGAGGGGCAGAGAGAGAGGGAGACACAGAATCCGAAGCAGGCTCCGGGCTCTGAGCTGTCAGCACAGAGCCTGATATGGGGCTCAAACCCATGAACCGGGAGATCATGACCTGAGACCCAGTCGGTCACCTAACCAACTGAGCCACCCAGGTGCCCCAATAATATTAAATGTTTTAAATGTTATTATATGCTTTTGAGTGTGAAGTACAAGTAGAAAAAAGTGTTTTAATGTGTAAACTGGACTGACTTCATATGTAGCCTGCTACCACTCTGATAACATGACTGTGGTGCTCTCCCACACAGGTTTTCCTGGACAGAGACCTCACCAAGCAATCCACGATTAATTTGGTGGATTTAGCAGGAAGTGAAAGGCAGAAATCTTCAGGATCTGAAGGAGACAGACTGAGGGAAGGATCACAAGTTAACTTAAGTTTAACCAATTTAGGAAATGTTATCAGGTAAATAACCTGTGCATGGGTATTTATTTCTATCGTAAAAATGACCCCAGATATCAAAAATTAATCATACCCTTGATTCATGACCCACTGTCATCATTGGTTCATACATGGTCCTCCTATTTCTTTTAAATGAATTGCTTTTTAATAAAATTAAAAACACTAATAAAGCCACCACCCAACCCAAGAAATCGTTGGTATTTCTCTACTGTGCTCCCCTTGGAGGTAACCGCCATCTTGAATTTTGTTTACCCCTCTCTGTCCCTCCCTCCCTTTCTTCTTTCATCCTTTCTTGTTTTTATCACATGTGAATATTATTAGTTAGTGGCACTCATTTTTGAAATGTTTAAAAAGGGTATAAAATATTACATTGTTTTCTGGATCCTGTTCTTAAGTGATTAAAATATAAACTACAAAAAAGTGTGCAAATCTTAAATGTTCAGGTCAATGAATTTTTATACGTATATATCTGTGTAATTATCACCCAGCTCAAGATATAGAACATTTCCAAAACCCAGAAACCTCCCTTGTACTTCCCTCCTAGCTTTCACTTCCACCAGAAGAAACTGACCTTTGCCACTACAAAATGACCTTTGCCTAACTGTATAGATTTTCATATAGATGTGACCATTTATAAGAGGCCATTGTTTTTTGCATTTGGCTTCATTCACTAAGGACTGTGTCTAGGAGACTAGGCCATGTTTCTCATGTAGCAATCATTAGTTCTTTTTCATTGCTATGTAGCATCCCATTGTAGGAATGTGCCACAATCATTTATCCATTCTCCTATTGATGGACATTTCATTTGCATCCAGGTTTTGAGTATTCTAAATAAGGTTGCTATGAACATTCTTGTATGTGTGCTTTGGGGAAAATAATTTCTCATTCCTCTCAAGTACATACCCAGGAGAATTGTCGGGATTGGCTTTTAGGTCCAACATTATTAACAGTATGTGTCCATGCTATCTGTGGCTATAGTTAATTTACCTTCTGTTCTGTCACTAAACATTGTGCCTATGAGATTCCTTTTTGTAGTAGAAGTTGTTACTTCTTTTTCCTTATGATGTAGTATTCCATGGTGGGAACATGCCACAACCTCTTCATTGGTTCTCCTGTTGATTGGCATTTTGGTTGTTCCCAGGTTTTGGTTTTTTTGCTATTACAAACGGCGCTATTATGAACATTCTTGTACAAATCACAGGGTATCAATATATTAAAGTTTCTTTTGAGTATAGAAAAAGGACTGAAATTGTTGGATTATATATAAGTTGTGTGCAATAATAAATTTTGAGGGTGGTGACAACTTATTTTCCAAAATGGTGGGGCCAATTTACATTCCCAGCAGCAATGGATAAAATATCCCATTGATCCACATCTTTTCTAAGGCTTGGTATTATCACACTTCTTGATATTTACTAATTAAATGGATATGAAGATACCTTACCGTGGTCTTGATACTCTTGGTTTTTAGCAAGTTTGAGCATCATGTGATACGTTTACTGGCAATATGTCTCCTCTCAAAACGTTCTGTTTTTCCCATTATTCTATCCAGTTACTGTCTTTTTATTGATTCATAGGCATTCTTTACATATTTTTATTACTCTTTTCTCAGGTATATAAACACCTTCACCCAGCACATAGCATGTCTTTTCAATGTAAGGTGTCTATTGATGCGTAGAAATCATAGTAGTGGTTTTTGTTTAGCATTTCCTGAGTCTTGTTTAAGAAAAGTAGCATCTGAAAGCCATCTCCCTAAATTTCATTTAATTTCCTATCCACCTGGACTTGATTTCTGTGTGTAGTATAAGGTAGGCGTCCTTTTCATTATTTTTACCTTATAGATTACCAATTTTTCCAGTTAGACTGTTGAATAGTTCCTCCTCTCCTCGGGGGATCTTTTATCACTGTCATAGACCAAAATTGAATATATGCTTAACCGTTAC
Source organism: Felis catus (assembly GCF_018350175.1). Taxonomy (NCBI): domain Eukaryota; kingdom Metazoa; phylum Chordata; class Mammalia; order Carnivora; family Felidae; genus Felis; species Felis catus. Next base: position 3,351,219 of record NC_058384.1, read on the forward strand.
TTGCATTTTTAATCTGTTTGATTGGCCAAAGTCTGAACAATAGTGAATGCTTTATCCTCTTCCTGAATACTACAAGGATCTCCATCCTCCATATGTAATTTTGATATGTATTTTAATTCTATTCTTCTTTAACACCAAAATACATTATTATTTCTGTTTGACAGTGTTCGTTGTGTTTTTTTTTTTAATTTTTTTTCAACGTTTTTTTATTTATTTCTGGGACAGAGAGAGACAGAGCATGAACGGGGGAGGGGCAGAGAGAGAGGGAGACACAGAATCGGAAACAGGCTCCAGGCTCCGAGCCATCAGCCCAGAGCCTGACGCGGGGCTCGAACTCCCGGACCGTGAGATCGTGACCTGGCTGAAGTCGGACGCTTAACCGACTGTGCCACCCAGGCGCCCCAACAGTGTTCGTTTTTTAAATTCTTCACTTTTCCCTCTCGAAATCCTCTTTCTTCATTAGTGCTATTGATATACTAGATTTCTTTCTGTCTCTGAATTCATTTTTTTAATTTTATTCATTTATTTTTAAATTTACATCCAAGTTAGTTAGCATATGCAATGATTTCAGAAGTAGATTCCAGTGATTCATATCCTATGTATAACACCCAGTGCTCATCCCAACAAGTGTTTTCCTTAATGACCCTTACCCATTCAGCCCATTCCCCCTCCCCCAACCCCTCCAGCAACCCTCAGTTTGTTCTCTGTATTTAAGAGTCTTTTATGTTTTGTCCCCATTCTTGTTTTTATATTATTTGCGCTTCCCTTCCCTTATGTTCATCTGTTTTGTATCTTAAATTACATATGAGTGAAATCATGTGATATTTGTCTTTCTCTAATTTTGCTTAGTAAAAATACCCTCTAGTTCCATCCATGTAGTTGCAAATCGCAAGATTTCATTCTTTTTGATTGCTGAATAATACTCCACTTTATATACATATACCACATCTTCTTTATCCATTCATATGTTAATGGACATTTGGACTCTTTCCATACTTTGGCTATTGTCAATACTGCTGCTATCAACATTGAAGGGTGCATGTGCCCCTTTGAAACAGCACACCTGTACCCCTTGGATGAATACCTAGAAGTGCAATTACTGGGTCCTTGGGTAGTTCTATTTTTAACTTTTTGAGGAAGCTTCATACTGTTTTCCAAAATGGCTTCACCAGTTTGCATTCCCACCAGCAGTGCAAAAGAGATCCTCTTTCTCCACACCTTTGCCAACACTGGTTGTTTCTCAAGTTGTTAATTTTAGCCATTCTGACTGGTGTGAGGTGATATCTTACTGTGGTTTTAATTTGTATTTCCCTGATGATGAGTGATGTTGAACATTTTTTCAGGTGTCTGTTAGCCATCTGGATGTCTTGTTTGGAAAAATGTCTATTCACGTCTTTTCCCATTTCTTCACTGGATTATTTGCTTCTTGGGTGTTGAGTTTGATAACTTCTTTATAGATTTTGGATAGTAACCCTTCATCTGATATATCATTTGCAAATATCTTCTCCCATTCTGTTGGTTGCCTTTTAGTTTTGCTGATTGTTTCCTTCACTGTGCAGAAGGTTTTATTTTGATGAGGTCCCAGTAGTTCATTTTTGCTTTTGTTTCCCTTGCCTCCAGAGACGTGTTGAGTAAAAAGTTGCTGCAGGCGAGGTCAAAAAGTTTCTGCCTGCTTTCTCCTTGAGGATTTTGATGACTTTCTGTTTTATGTTTACGTCTTTCATACATTTTGAGTTTGTTTTTGTGTATGGTGTCAGAAAGTGGTCCAGGTTCATTCTTCTGCATGTCGCTGTCCAGTTTTCCCAGCACCATTTGCAAAGAGACTGCCTTTATTCCATTGGATATTCTTTCCTGTTTTGTCAAAGATTAGTTGGTCCTATGTTTGTGGGTCCATTTCTGGGTTCTCTATTCTTTTCCATTGGTCTAAGTGTCTGCTCTTGTGCCAGTACCATAGTGTCTTGATGATGACAGCTTTTCAATACAGCTTGAAGGTCTTGAATTGTGATGCCTCCAGCTTTGGTTTTCTTTTTCAGGATTGCTTTGACTATTCAGGGTCTTGTCTGGTTCCACAAATTTTGGGATTGTTTGTTCTAGCTCTGTGAAAAATGCTGGTGCTATTTTGATAGGGATTGCATTGAATATGTAGATTGCTTTGAGTAGTATAGACATTAATTTTATTTTTAAAAATTTTGTTAATGTTTTATTTTTGAGAGAGCGAGTGACAGCGAGCGAGCACACAAGTGGAGGAGGGGCAGAGAGGGAGACACGGGATCTGAAGCAGGTTCCAGGCTCTGAGCTGTCACACAGAGCCCAACATGGGGCTCAAACTCACGAGCTGTGAGATCATGACCTGAGCTGAAGTCAGATGCTTAACCGACTGAGCCACCCAGGTGCCCCAGGTAGTATCAACGTTTTAACAATATTCATTCTTCTAATTCAGGAGCACAGAATATTTTTACACTTTTTTGTGTCTTCAATTTCTTTCATAAGCTTTCTATGGTTTTCAGTATATAGATTTTACATCTTTGGTTAGGTTTATTCCTAGTTATTTTTATGGTTTTTGGTGCAATCATAAATGAGATCGATTCCTTGATTTATCTGTTGCTTCATTATTGGTGTAAGAAATGCAACTGATTTCTGTGTATTGATTTTATATCCTGAGACTGTGCTGAATTTATGGATCAGTTGTAGCAGTGTTTTGATGGAATCTTTTGGGTTTTCCATATAGAGTATCATGTCATCTGCAAAGAGTGAAAGTTTGACTTTCTCCTGGCCAATTTGGATGCTTTTTATTCCTTTGTGTTGTCTGATTGCTGAGACTAGGACTTCCAATAGTATGTTGAATAACAGTGGTGAGAGTGGACATCCCTGTCGTGTTCCTGACCTTAGGGGGAAAGCTCCCAATTCTTCCCCGTTGAGGACAATATCAGCGGTGGGTCTTTCATATATGGCTTTCATGATCTTGAGGTGTGCTCCATGTATCCCTACTTTATTGAGGTTTTTTTTTTTTTATCAAGAAAGGATGCTGTATTTTGTCAAATGCTTTCTCTGCATCTATTGAGAGAACCATGTGGTTCTTCTCCTTTATTGATGTGATAAATCACATTGATTGTTTTGCAGATATTGAACCAGCCTTGCATCCCAGGTATAAATACTACTTGGTAGTGGTGAATAATTCTTTTAATGTATTGTTGGATCCGGTTGGCTAGTATCTTGTTGAGGATTTTTGAAGCCATGTTCATCAGGGAAATTGGTCTGTAGTTCTCCTTTTAGTGGGGTCATTGTCTGGTTTTGCAACCAACGTAATTCTGGCTCCACAGAATGAGTTTGGAAGTTTTACTTCCATTTCTATTTTTCTGGAACAGCTTAGAAAAAATAGGTGTTAACTCTTCTTTAAATGTTTGGTAGAATTCCCCTGGAAAGTCATCCAGCCCTGGACTCTTGTTTTTTGGCATATTTTTGATTACTAATTCGATTTCCTTACTGGTTATGGGTCTGTTCAAATTTTCTATTTCTTCCTGTTTCAGTTTTGGTAGGGTATATGTTTCTAGGAATTTGTCCATTTCTTCCAGATTGACCCATTTATTGGCATATAATTGCTCATAATATTCTCTTATTGTTTGTATTTCTGCAGTGTTGGTTGTGATCTCTCTCATTCTTGATTTTATTTATTTGGGTCCTTTCCTTTTTCTTTTTGATCAAACTGGCTAGGGGGTTATCAATTTTATTAATTCTTTCAAAGAATCAGTTCCTGGCTTCATTGATCTGTTGTTTTTTGTTTATTTGTTTCGATAGCATTGATTTCTGCTCTAATCTTTATTATTTCCTGTCTTCTGCTGGTTTTGGGTTTTATTTGCTGTTCTTTTTCCAGCTCCTTAAGGTGTAAGGTTAGGTTGTGTACCTGAGAACTTTCTTCCTTCTTTAAGAAGGCCTGGATTGTTATATACTTTCCTCTTATGACCACCTTTGCTGTGTCCCAGAGGTTTTGGGCTGTCATGTTATCATTTTTTATTGGCTTCCACGTACTTTTTAATTTCCTCTTTAACTTCTTGGTTAGCCCATTCATTCTTTAGTAGGATGTTCTTTAGTCTCCAAGTATTTGTCTTTCCAATTTTTTTCTTGTGGTCGATTTCAAGTTTCATAGCATTGTAGTCTGAAGATATTCACGGTATGATCTTTTTGAACTTGTTGACAGCTGATTTCTGTCCCAGTATGGGATCTATTCTGGAGGATGTTCCATGTGCAGTCAAGAAGAATGTGTATTCTGCTGCCTTAGGATGAAATGTTCTGAATATATCTGTTAAGTCCATCCAGTCCACTGTGTCATTCAAAGTCATTGTTTCCTTGCTGATTTTCTGATTAGACTTCCATTGCTGTAAGTGGGGTGTTGAAGTCCTCTACTATGATGGTATTAATACCAGTGAGTTTCTGTATGTTTGTGATTGATTTATATATTTGGGTGTTTTGCATTGGGGGCATAAATGTTTAGATCTTCTTGGTGGATAGACTCCTTAATTATGATACAATGCCCTTCTTCATCTCTTGTTACAGTCTTTATTTTAAAATCTAGATTGTCTGATATAAGTATCACTACTCCAGCTTCCTTTTGTTGACCATTAGCATGATAGATGGTTCTCCACCCCCTTACTTTCAATCTGAAGGTGTCTTTAGGTCTAAAATGGGTCTCTTGTAAACAGCATATAGATGGATCTTGTTTTCTTATCCATTCTGTTACCCTATGTCTTTTGATTGGAACATTTAGTCCATTGACATTTAGAGTGAGTACTGAAAGATATGAATTTATTGCCATTGTGTTGCCTGTAGAGTTGGGAGTTTCTGGTGGTGTTCTCTGGTCCTTTCTAGTCTTTGTAGCTTTTGGTATTTTTTGTTTTGTTTCATCTTTTCTCCCCTCAGAGAGTCCCCCTTAAAATTTCTTATAGGGGTGGTTTAGTGGTCATGAACTCCTTTAGGTTTTTTTTTTGTTTGGGAAACTTTTTATCTCTCCCTCTATTTTGAATGCAGCCTTGCTGGATAAAGAATTTGTGGCTGCATATTTTTCTGATTCAGCACATTGACTATATCCTGCCACTCCTCTCTTGCCTGTCAAGTTTCTGTGGATAGGTCTGCTGTGCACCGTATCTGTCTTCCCTTGTAGGTTAAGGACTTTTTTCCCCTTGTTGCTTTCATGATTCTTTCCTTGTCTGTGTATTTTGTGAAGTTGACTATGATATGCCTTGCTGATGGTCAGTTTTTGTTGAATCTAATGGGAGTTCTCTGTGCTTCCTGGATTTTGATGTCTGTGTCTTTTCCCAGGTTAGGAAAGTTTTTTGCTATGATTTGCTTACATAAAACTTCTACCCCTTTTTCTCTCTTCATCTTCAGGGACCCTTATGATTTGGATATTATTCCTTTTTAATGAGTCACTGAGTTATCTAATTCTTATATCATGCTCTTTTGCCTTAGTTTCTCTCTTTCTTTATGCTTCATTATTCTCCATAAGTTTGTCTTCTGTATCGCTGATTCCCTGCTCTGTTTCATCCATCCTTGCTGCCGTGGCATCCATTCAAGATTGCATCTCAGTTATAGCATTTTTAATTTCGTCCTGACTAGATTTTACTTCTTTTATCTCTGCAGAAAGGGATTTTATGCTTTTTTTCAACCCCAGCTAGTATTCTTCTTATTGTGATTCTAAATTCCAGTTCAGACATCTTGCTCCATTCTCCACTAGATGGGCACTTAGTTTACTGGGGTGGATCATTGTGGTGAGTGTACATGTGTATATGCATGTGTGGGAGAGGTGAAAATGACATCACCCAGCTACCCAGTCTCTAGTATCAGAACTCTGTGCTCTTGCCAACTGGCAATCAATCACCCCTCCCTTGTCTCCAGCTCCAGTCCACTCCCTGCCTTTACACTTTCCATGACCAAGCCATCAGGCTGCCAGGTGGCACCTCCCTCCCGAGTTTTATCTCAGATGGGGTTGTGTTTCCAAACCCTTCACCTCTGAGGGAACTGCAGCTTTGACCCACTTAGACTGTCTGGGGTAAGGCCTTGCCAAGCAATGGCTGGGTGCCAGCCCACAGCCAGGAACATTCACATGACTGCACTGCTGCAGATGCCCATGACTGCACCTGTGGCCAGGTGCCAGCCCACCCCAGAAAAAGTTCACTCAATCATGTAGCAGCAGTGTTTCAAGAATTATGGTAGATCACAACACACAACTGGTGCCAGGCTTCACCACCCCTTAACATCCTTGTTCCAACATCAGCAAATATGGCTGTTCTCTGGGGTCCACTGAGACCTTTGCCTGTGGGAAGGCCACATAGCCTCTGCCAAATGTCCTCTCAGCAGAGGAACTGCCTCTTCCTGTGTGGCCCGAGGACCCCTCAGACCTCACTGTCTGCTCCTGGGGATTCACTCTTCCCACCAGAGCTCTGTCAGGTATAGAGCTGTGGAGTTTCAGACTGTGACCCCTGTTTATAGACTCTCAATGGTATTTAAACCCTCTTTTTTCTCCTTTCTCCCCTTCTTGTTAAGTCCCTTATGGGTGTTTCCACTCTTTCTCTTTCTCTCCAGCTGCTTTCGGGGGGAGTGCTTTTCCTGTACTCTCCCCCCATCTCCATCCTCTTTCCTCAAGTAAAAACACCTCTCTACCCTCTGTGGCTTCTCTCTCCCCCAGTTCACCTCTCCACACTGCTTATCTGCTGAGTTCCGTGGTTCAAGTTGTGCAGACTGTTGTGTTAACCTTCATATCAATTTTTTAGGTTGGCCAGATAGTTTGGTGTTGATCTAGCTGCATTTCAGGGATGAGAGAAGCAAAAAGCTTCCATGCTGCTCTGCCATCTTGACCCCTCCCCTTCACTTCTTTTTTTCAAATGTTTATTTTGAGAGAGGGAGGAGCAGAGATAGAGGGAAAGAGAGAGAACCCTAAGCAGGCTCCATGCCATCAGTGCAGAGCCTGAGTCAGGGCTCAATCTCACCAACTGTGAGATTGTAACCTGAGCCAAAATCAAGAGTTGGACGCTTAACCAACTGAGCCACCCAGGCGCCCCAATTATTTACTCAGAGTTGAATCTAAGATCAGTTTCCTCCTGGTGGAAGTATATTCTGTAGAATTGCCTTCAGTGATCACGTGCTGATGGCAAATTCTGTTTTTGTTTGGTTGAAATGTCTTTATTTCACCTCATCCTTAGAAGATAATTGTGCTGGGGATAGAATTCCAGAAGTGTAGTATTTTCTTTCAGCTCATGAAGGATACAGTCTCCTGTTTTCTGCTGGTGGTCTAATTGCTATTTCCTTGAAGTCAATCAGTCTTTGCCCCCTGGCTGCTTTTGAGCTCTTCTGTTTTGATGTTCTCCAATTTGGTTATGTTACATTTGAGTGTGAATTTATTTTTATTTACTCTGCTTGGAATTCCCTGGTCCCTATAGTTCTGTAGATTAGTGATTTTCACCAGTACTGGAAAATTCTCAGCCATTACTTCTCATGTACCATCTGTGCCCACTTGTTTTTTTTCTGGAACTTCAATTTAGATTATTTAAATCTCACTCTGTCCTCCATGTCTCATAACCTTCCTGGCTTGTTTCCCATCTCCATGTCTCCAGGCTGCAATCTGGTTCATCTCTTTTGACATATCTATTTCACTAATTCCAATAATAGCAGTGTCTAGTTTGCTGTTAAACCTGTGCAGTGTGTTTTAAAAAAAATTTAAGTTTATTTTGAGCAGAGAGCAAGTGAGCAGGTGGGGGGCGGGGTGCAAGGGAGAAAAGGGGAGGGAGGGAAGGAGGGAGGAAGAAAGAGAGAATTCCAAGCAGGTTACATGCTGTCAGCACAGAGCCCAATGCAGGGCTCGATTCCACGAACAGCAAAATCATGACCTCAGCTGACATCAAGAGTTGTACACTTAACCAACTGAGCCACCCAGGCGCCCCTGTCTTGTGTGTTTTTAATTTCAATTACTGTATTTCTTTCTAGAAGCTCCTTTAGTTTCTTTTCCAAATCAGCTAGAATACCTTTATAAATTCCTTTTCACTTTTTGTGATCATAGTTTCTCATAGATAGGCTTGCCTCCCTCCTCCTCCCTGCTCTCATCAATGACAATGCTGCGATCTTTGCAGACCCTGGAGTTGGTGGGGAGGGGTGGCACATTTACTTCTCACGTACAGCTTCTGTGCTGCGTTGTTATATGGGGTCCTACCTTTGTGGGTTGCTCTGAGGGAAGTACGGAAGAAAAACAAGAAGAGGAATTAACCCCCTCCCCACACTGGTCGGCACGCTGTTAGTGGGGCCACCCTCTTCCTCGGGTTGAAGCTCTTCTCTATACACAGATTCACAACAGCCTGCAGGCTCTTTGGGTTTTCCTCGCAGGGTTTAGGGCGTTAGAGCCTCAGATCCGGACTTCCCTCTGTCTGTCATGGTGTCTCCAGGGTCGATCTCAGAGAGGCAGCCAGTGGCTCACGTGGTGAGCTGTCTTGCTTCCGCATCTTCGTCCGGCAGATGTCTCAACTCTTGGATATCATTAGAGTCATGTCTCAGGTTTATGGGGTCAAAGAGGAGACATGAAGGGTATTTCTGACTTATCCCCCGGGAGGCAGATTTCTTCTTGGCATATATATATTTTTTTAATCTGATGTTTCTTTTTCATCCAGTGCTCTGGCTGATGCAGCCACGGGGAAGAAAGTCTTGCACATTCCCTACAGAGATTCTGTCCTGACCAAACTTCTCCAGCCAGCTCTGGGCGGGAACAGCAGAACCACTTTGGTAAAGTGACTTTCTTACAACACAGCAGACTGATTTAGCTATTGTGTTGTTGCCACTGTTATTATTAAAATCACGCTCACTGTGCCACGATGCCGCGTTTTGCATTCACGTCACACATTCTTACGTACGTCAAGACTCCTGAGACTCTTTCCGCTACAGTGTTCAAATACTGCTAATTTTAATTTTTTATTCATTTCTGTAGCTTTCAGATTCTTTATAAGGAACGTACACCACTATTATTGCCAGGAAAAAATTAGTACACATTTTAAAATAACACTGATAACGTCGTGCTATTCTAAATCGGTGGTCATTTCGTGGCAAGACCGGAAATCATTTTGACCGTGTGAGACACCAGGCAGCTGTTGAACCCGGCGAGTAGCTAAATCGTGTCACCTCAGCAAAGACTCCAGACTCTTAGTATCGCATATTTGCCAAGGGGGTACAGTGTGGGATGTGTTAAAACCGGGACTCTCTGCTCTTCAGCTCCAGGTGCGAAAAGGAACAGACTGGCACATTCTGCCGGCAGGTTCATACTGGCCTCCGGCCTGCGGTCCCGGTTAGGAGAAAACTGCTCACCGCTGGGCCTGCTCTGTGCACTCTTTCCCAAATTCACAACAAAACACAATCTTTACTCTTTCCTATTTAATCTTGCCTAAGTATCTACAAATATTTCATTTTGAAGCTGGCCTGTTGGCCTCATGGGACCTTCCCTGCTCCCCCTGAGGACCTGGGATAAAAGAAGGCCCATAAGATCCTCTGAATGTAAGACTACAAAATCGGGTGTAACAGGTCTGAGCAGGGGTGTGCCTGTGAGAGAGGAGCCCTTCAGGCCTGCAGGCTAACGCCCCGCCTGGGGCACTACCGCGCTTTAACAGAAAAATATGTGGTGGAGAGGAGGTTAGGGGGCGGGGGGTGGGGTCGCTGGCCCTCTCAGGAAGCAGAAAGAAAAGAGAATCTGCAAGGCCAACATTCAACGGTCACTTGAACCCCCATCCACCCTCTGGGGACTTACTCCTGAGGACAAGGGCCTGAGAGTGAGTCAGGCCCGGCTCCAGGCCCAGCTCTGCCAGCGATTATCAGGCAGATCTCGAACACATGGTTTTTCTCCGGGCCTGTGTGTGTGTGTGTGTGTGTGTGTGTGTGTGTGTGTTGGGAACTTGTGGTGTTTGTGTCCTGAATCTACGGTGTCTGTGCAGTGCAGAGGCCACGTGTGTATGTGGCATACGTGGGGTGAGCACGTGCTATCAATGTGTGTCCGCGCCTTCTGAGTTGCCAAATTCGAACAATACCGTAAATGACAAGAAATGCTATGAACCTTAGCATATCTGCAACGACAAATCCGTCTAAAATTACAAAATCTGAAAGGGATGTTCTTTTACAGATAGCGGCCATAAGTCCCGCTGACATCTGCTATGAGGAAACTTTATCCACGTTAAGATACGCCGAAAGGTACGTTTGTGGATACATAGTATCCCTAGGGGTTCTAAGTCAGATTCTTCTGGTCCCCCTCTATGCAATGGGCTGGCAGTTGGGGGGACAGGTCAGGAGAAGGCAGAACAGAATGATTTGTGAGAGAGAGAGGTGGGAGGAAATAAACAAAAGGAGACAGAACTGGGGACTCAGGCCCTAATGTCACCGCTATTCTGCATGGGAGAGGCCCCGCGGGCTCCCATCGATGGGGGAAGCCTGGGGGCCGATCCCATGCTTGGAATCCTTCTTCCTGTATTTTCCTGCCACATAGCTGCCCATTCACGTGTTTCTCCCTTGTCACATGGCACACGGGTGGCGTGCGGGGGCAGGCAGGGGACGTTTATGCCAATAGGTGAAGACAAGCACGTGTGAGGCACTTCCCTGGGCTGCCGCCCAGCCTCCGGTTCCACGCTTTTCTTGGCTTTGGTCTCCTTTGCCCAGGCCCCGTGCACACGGGTTCTACTCTTGGGGTGGCCTGACGGTCTAGGCTCCTCTTTCCGGGGGCGGGGAGGGCTCTCCCTGCCAGCTCCCTTCTGTCCAGGGGGCCAGGGAGGCGAGCCTGCATACTCAGCCCCGGCACGAGGCTGCCGCCCAGACACGTTCCAGGCATCTGGATCCTGCTTCTCCTGACCCTTTAAAAATTTTTTTTTAGGGGCGCCTGGGTGGCGCAGTCGGTTAAGCGTCCGACTTCAGCCAGGTCACGATCTCACGATCCGTGAGTTCGAGCCCCGCGTCAGGCTCTGGGCTGATGGCTTGGAGCCTGTTTCCGATTCTGTGTCTCCCTCTCTCTCTGCCCCTCCCCCGTTCATGCTCTGTCTCTCTCTGTCCCAAAAATAAATAAAAAAAAAAGAAAAAAAAAAAATTTTTTTTTAACTATTTATTATTTTTGAGAAAGAGACAGAGCACGAGTGGGGGAGAGGCAGAGAGAGAGAGAGGGGGAGACACAGAATCCGAAGCAGGCTCCGGGCTCCGAGCTGTCAGCACAGAGCCCGACGTGGGGCTCGAACTCACGAACCGCGAGACCATGACCCGAGCCAAAGTCGGATACTTAACTGACTGAGCCACCCAGGTGCCTCTCTCCTGACCCTTTTAAAAAAGATAAGGGTGCAGGCAGAGGGGACCTCTAAGCAGGGTAAAAGCCACATGCTGCCACCACCCTTTCCCTTTCGCGTGGCAGAGTCCGGAATCCACCCTGAGGCCCACCCGCCGGGTTCGGACAGGAACCTGGAATCCTCGGGCCTGGTCCCAGGAAGCTGGAGCTGGCGTGTGAAACGAAACTGCCACCTACCGTGACACGGCCCTGGTCAGGTCTACGGGCTTGCGTGTGGGTCAGAATCTGGCCCCACCAGCCGTGTGACCTTGGGCGACACGCCGTACCTCCCTAGCCCTCAGCTCTGTCCCATGTCGAGGGAGGTGATTTCTCATCAGAGTTGGGGGGGGGCGGGGGGAAGAACACAACAGATCCTGCACGAGCCCGTTCCCGGCAAGGTTCTGACACGTGCTGAATGCTCCGAGATGATGGCTGTCACTGCACCACCGAGCAGCGGTCTTCCCTTTGGCCCTGTCCCTGGCCGGGAGCCCTGGCATTTTAGGGACACGTGCCAGCGGCCTCTGCAACGGTGCCGCCTCCGTATCGTTTTACACCGTTAGATGTTTCTTTCAGCGTCTGCAGCACGAGCTCGGATCTTTCCGTCAGTTCGGTCTCTCTGCTTATCAGACGCAAATCTGTCACGAGCAGATTTCCCGTTGAGAGACTACGGCTGCAGAGGAAGGAGAAAACAGTAGCCCAGAGTCCCGGGCTCTGAGCCCGGAGCTGCCACGGGCTGTGTGACCCCGGGGCAAACCCTGAAAACCCCATTTCCTCAACGAAAGGAGTAAGGCGGCCGCAGTTAGCAAATACAAAACACAGGCTCCCGGTTAAACCTGAGTAGCAGGCGAAGAGCAAGTAAATAACGTGCCGGCAGAAGTATGCCCCGTGCAGTGCTCGGGGGCATCTCGCGTTTTCTCTGGGACACTAGAAGGCAGGGAAACAGGTGACCCCTAGGTGCCCTTTCCAGCCCGGAACACCCGCTGACAGCCTCCAGGGTGGGGTTACGCCTGTCAGCAACGACGCATAGATGTTTCCACTAGCGGAGTCGGCCGATGGGCGAGTGGGTTCAGGGCCCGGGGCGCGTCGGGGCCAGGCTGTGGGTCCGGCGGGGCTGGTCATGTTTATTTCAACCGTGGACGTCACTAAAGTCCCTTTCGGCCTTCACCGTTCACTGGCGCCCGGCCTGCTGGCATCTGGAGTCGCCTGGGCCGAAAGGTCCCACTTGGCCGGTTTCTGGCCTGTGCTCCCCAGAGGGGCCCGGGACTGAGTGCGTGTTCATCTTTGCACATGGAAGGGCTAAAAAGATCCGGAACAGAGCCGTGGTCAACACCTCGACGCTGATGAGAGAGTCAAAGGCAGAGAACGACAGAGCGCTGCTCGCACGCGGGATTTCCGGAATGGCAGGTAAACTGAGTCAGGAGCAACGCCGGTCCAGGCCAGCAGCAGGAAGGCTGGGAGTGGGATGGAGGGAGGGACCGGCCGCAGGCTCAGCCTGGGGCTCGGTGGGGAGGTGGGGAACCCCTGCTTGGAATCGCCGGAGCCTGGCACAGGCCAGTGGCACCCTCTGGGGACATTTAGGCCCCGGCCTCGGGAAAAAATACTTCATTTTGAGACAAATGCAGATTCGCTTGCAGTTAAGTGGCCCTGCCCTTTTTGAATGATCATTTTAGTCTCATTTTTATCGCCATTTTTACTCTGAAGCCGTCGTTTCTGCCGAGGCCACTTCCCAGGTTGGCACGGTGGCCATTTTGATGTTCGCTGGGCTGATGGCCTCACGCAGTTGCATGATGTTTGAATCTCCAGAGGCCTCAGAGGCAGCACATCAGAGTCACCTGGTGAGCGTCACCAGGCCCGCGGACTGTGACTTCTGACTCCACAGTGCCCTAGAACCACTGCTTTGAAGGAAGGCCTAGGATTTCAGTTTGGCAGCATGGAGGGAGGTGCCTACAACTTTGCGCCCGTTAATAACTTAAAACGGGATGAACAAGAAAAGGGCAAATTGTAAAACTGTCGAAATAAAATTGGAGGAAGTGGTTTAAAGTGAAAAGAACAATGCCAGGAGGTCCAAACCTCTGGCGCTCAGGGCTGGTTCAGGGAGCGTGAGCTCCAGTCACCAAGCGGCCCGGCCCCCGTGCCCCCTGCCAGCTGGGCTCCCTCGTTCCAGAGGGGCTCTCGGGTACTGGCAGCACGTCCCACCCCAAACCAGGCTGCCCGGGGGGGGGGGACAGAGGCTCTGTGGGCACCCCTGCAGGCTCCCGCATCCCAACTCGCTGGGACTTCACAACAAAGCCCTTCCCACGTGAGAGGCAGCGCCTGCGGCCCGTCCAGGTATGGTGGCCTCGCTTAGCCCCAAAGTTCGTGTCGTCGCGAGCTGGACGGATGTAAGCATCGAATGCCCGCCGTGCGTGATAAGCGCAGACACAAAATATGTTCACGAGCCTGTGATGCTGTGAGTCCCCTGGCCTTGTAGGAATGCCCGGTAACCGGGGTATAAAACAGAACACTCTCACGTGCCCACACAACCAAACAGAAAGTACGGAGCGTCGTGCCTCCTCCCCTAAAAGGCCTTCTTGCTCTACGTTCCGATGCATTAAAACGACAGCACCCTCTGTAGAAACGACCGGGTGACTTCTTCACCCGTGAGCGCAGCTCAGTTTCCCGCTCCGCCCAGCATCCCCGGCTTCGGCTGAGAACAGAGTCAACCTGACTCTTCTATCATAGTTATTCTATAGTCTTCTATAGAATTCTATAGTTATTCTGTAGTCTTCTAGTATAGTTATTCTGCTCCTCACCCTCGACACAGCAGGCCCGCTGCTTAAGCCCCCTCCCTCCTTCCAGAGCAGCCGGCCCGCCCGCTGGCAGAAGCCGGGCCCTGGGCGCGCCAGCTGGAGCAGGCTCGGGAAGAGTGGCGACAGCACCACGTGGCCGTGGCCAAGGTGAGCTTCCTTCCGTCCACCTGCCGAGGCCCACGCCTGGCAGGGAGCCTCACACTCTTCCCACGTGCGCACGGCCGCCCGGGCTGGCGTCCAGTGGATCATCGGGGTGGCTCCCCCCCCCCCGAGAATGTGTAACACGTGAGACGTGGCATGTGATTAAGTGACAAATGACTTCTGCCGATGCCGCTGGCGGCGCTAGGGGAGAGGAGGGCAGGGCGTGAGGGGGAAGGAAGCCGAGAGGCCTTGATGAGTCAAGGCTGCTGATAATTACAGTTTGGGGAGAATTCGAGGACTGTGCACCGTCTTCCGGGGACCGCACGGCGTGACCCTGAACCGTAGTATCTGCCGGAGCATACGTGGGCTGTGATGCGAGTTTTGTACTCGGGTCGGGGAGATGCCCTCTGGGCCCCCCATCCACAGCGCCCTCCCGCCATGACCTGACTCCCCAAAGCCACAGCTCTGCACAGACCCCAAGTCGTGGGCCAGCCTTGGAGCACTTCCGGAGTGGAGGCAGAGGCCCAGACTGGCTCCCGAAGGGCTCGGGAAGCCTGAAACGGAAGTGAGCCTCAGGCAGGGGGAGCTCAGTGGGGCCGGGGGCCTGTGACACCAGGAGGCCAGGACGAGTTAGGGTCCAAGGACTCTAGAAGTAAGGACAGGAGCAACGGAAAAGACTCTTATCCCCCTTACTCGTTATCAGAATTTCAAAACTGAAAAGCTTTCTTGTGCTTGAACAATTTACTCCAGTTCTGATCGGCGGTCAATCCTCTATAAGTTCAAGACCACTAATACCGGGTTGAGGGATGAGACACGCTCGGGTAACCCGGAGAGGGTATACGGCACGTGCCACATTTGATCACCAACATCGGATCACCAGTGAGCTAGCCTGCAGGACCTGAGCTAGTGAGCTAGTCTGGGGGAGCCTGCGATGTAGGGTAGCGGGTTTAGTGGGAAGGGGGACCCAGGTGAGGCACCCGATGGGGCACCAGGACGGCTGGGACGCGGGGGGACCTGAAGAAAAGAGTGGGGTAGAAGTCAGGGTAGAAGAGGGGACAGAGACGGAAACTGGCTGCGCTTTGCAACAGTCCCGTCCAGATGAGCTCAGGCCCCTCGGCTGACCTGCCGCGGGTGGGGTCTCACCCCTGCTGCGAGCAGGGCCTCCCGTCCCAGTCCCACTGGGCTTTCCTGAACGATCTGACAGGAGGCACAGACAAGTGGCTTTGGTAGGACATGGATAGGAAAGGAATGCTACTGCCTTGAACGTGCTGGCCCTGTGTGGTGACAGGACTCCCGTCTCTCCCCCAGGAGCAGCGGATAATGAAGACCCTCCCTCACCTTCTCAACGTCAACGAGGACCCGCAGCTCACGGGGGTCCTCAAGTATTTCATTCAGGCTGGTACTCACCCCTCCCGACCCACGCTGGACCTGTTCCGGCTTCTTGCTTTGTGTTTCTTTCTCTTTTGAATCTTTCTTTTTGCGGTAAATAGGTGGAACATAAAATTCACCATCCTAGCCTTTTTAAGAAAAAATTTTTTAAATGTTTATTCGTCCCTGAGAGAGAGACAGACAGAGCATGAGCAGGGGAGGGGCAGAAAGCGAGGGAGACACAGAACCCGAAGCAGGCTCCAGGCTCCGAGCCGTCAGCCCAGAGCCCGACGTGGGGCTCGAACTCACAGACCGTGAGATGGTGACCTGAGCCGAAGACAGATGCTCAGCCGGCTGAGCCACCCGGGCGCCCCACCATGCTAGCGATTTTTAAGTAGACGGTTCAGGGCCATCAGCACATTCACACCGCGGTGCCACCATCACCCCCACCCAATCCCGGAACCTTTCCTTCTTCTCAAACCGACATCCGTCCCCATTCAACACCAGCTCCCCCAGCCCCAGGCACCCTCCGTTCTACTTCTGTCCTACCTCCTGTCTCTACAAATGTAACTACTCTAGGCACCCCGCATCACTGGAGTCACACGGTATTTGTCCTTCTGTGACTAGCATATCTCACTCAGCATAGTATCCTCAAGGCCCATCTATGTTGTCAGCGGGTGTCAGAATATCCTTCTTATTTCAAGTTTATTTTATTCGAGAGAGAGTGAGCGAGCACAAGTGGAGCAGAGAGAGGGAGAGAGAGAAAATCCCAAGCAGGTTCCGCCCTCTAAGCACAGGGCCTGACGTGAGGCTTGAGCTCATCAACTGTGAGATCATGACCTGAGCCGAAACCAAGAGCTGGATGCTTAACCGACGGAGCCACCCAGGCGCCCCAGAACTTCCTTCCTTTTTAAGGCTGAATAATATTCCATTATACACGTATACCACATTTTGTTTATCTACTCAGTCATTGGAAAACAGCATCTGTATTGTAGTAACACGAGGCTTTCCGCACCCCGGCCCTGGGCACACCCGGACAGGAGAGGGCTTGCACTGGATGGGGGTAGGGCCCGGGTGTGGGGTGGCCCCCGGGGGGAGCCGGCGTGGTGCTCTCAGTGCCGTCTGGGTCTGTCACTGCACAGAACAGAGCCGCACAGACCAGGACCTTCCCTGTGGCCGGGCTGCAGCACATCTCCTAAGCCCCGGACTCGACAGTTTCTTCCTCCAGAATCCCCACGAGTAAGGTGGAACTTGTAAAAAGTTAGGCAGCCCACAAAAAAGGGGCAGAAAGTGAAACAATCATCCGTAAGGCCGGGTGGTGTCCAGGTACTTACGACTGAAAATCCTAGCAGCAAAATCCCTTCACACGATCCTCTTGGAGAGGCAACGGCCCTACCCAAGCATCAGACACGTTCGCTTGTTAAGGTCAAATCCTGACAAAGTTTGAAAAGAAATTATTCTAATTCTTTTCAAGGCTCATGTGATGCCGGTCGGGCCGCTTCAAATGCCATCCACCTTCAAGGTTTGGGGTAAGTTGACGTGAACCGTCTTCGTCCAAGAATTGTGACCACTCATTCCGCGGGAGGTTCTCAACATTTGTCTGGGCCTCGCCGGGTGGGGCCACAAACCCTGCAGGACAAATTCCCAGGCCGTTCTCAGGACCCGCTCGGGGCTTCTGGAAGGAAGGGCTTTCCTGCTCCCACTGAAATCCTTCCCACCACACTCACTTTGCTTCCTGGGCTCTGACGTCGGGAGGAAGGGAAGGCCCGTTGCTAGACCCCCGTATAGTGACTCGGCACAAGGAGACACAAGTGGACGAGGCCAGCAAATGAAGACAGTGAAGAGAGAGCCCACCACAAGGGGCCCACGTCCTTCGTGGTCTTAACCACCGAAAGCAATAGCATCCTCAGATCTCTGCCCTCGGAGACCTCACCAACTGGACGAAGGGAAAGCCCAGGCTTTGGGTGACCCCTTCTGCAAGAGGAGGAGGCCCTGTGGAACCCGATGGCGGTTCTCACGAACTCATAGCCGTCTCCTACCTCCGTGGCCTCTCTGCTCTTCTCCCCAGTTCCAGGGTGTCCTGATCGCCCACAGATTTCCAGCCCGTAGGCTCAATCAGCTTGCCGACCAGTCCCCCTGACGTACCTCAGCCCTTCTGCACCAAAGCACAGGGACAGGAGGGGAGGGGGCCTGCGCTGATTGGGGGGCCAGCTGACATGGCTTCCCCCTGCACCGCCAGCCTCTGGGCCCCTTCTCCTGACTCTTCCTGGGAATTCCCCTCGTCTCCCTTTCCAGACACTTCCAGTGGGGACCTGTAGACGGCCGAACTCCAGATGAGCTGAGGGTATAGCCTTTCCCACGGCATCCCTGGGCCCCACGCACACAAGGGATATGGACAGACAAGTGTCTCAACGCCCAGAGCCTTCCACAGCAGCCAAGGAGTCTAGGAACACTCTAGAACAGTTAGGAAGCTGGTCACTCAGGGCAGCCGGATGATGTCTAGGGGGCTGCCAATCTGACACTTCTGACATCTGTCCCCCAGTCTTTAGCATATAAAGTCTGCCGTTGTATCCTGGAGACCCAGAAACCGCTCTGACCTTCTCTGTGGCATGTACGTTATTATCTGTCAGCACTGGTCACCTGTCTCAGCATCCCTCTGAAACATCTTTCTTTCCATTTCCCCACCACTCAGTCTTGCGGCCCGTGAGTCTTGGAGGACCCCAGCGATGACCCTGCCTATGCAGGCTCCTTGTAGCTGTCGGCCCTCAGCGGGTGCTGGTTCTGTGGCTACGAGAATCGCTTTGTGGTCCTTCTCCGGCTCCTATCTACCCCGACCCCCTTGAGCCGCTTCCGGCCACCCTGCAGCATCCGTAGGTCTTACTTACGCGTGCGAGTGGGGAGCAACCACCAAAACCGTGTGCCCTACAGTCACGATTATTTTGGCTACCTAGACGACCTCTTGTCTTTTTAGCATTTCAGATAAACATGCTTCCTTCACAAATTCGGATGGGAAGGTGACGGTCACGCCACACAGCAAATGCAAAGTTGTCGTTAACGGGGTGCCCATCGTGACCAAGACAAAGCTGCAGCATTTGGTAAGCTTTCCTGCCTGGCCGCAGAATTTCCACAGTCCCACCGGAGAGCTAGGAGAAGGGGTTCCCGTGAGGTGCCCCAAGCCTCCACGCCGTGGCAAGCACCGGGCAGGGTGGGGGCACCAGCCACCCCATGTCCCCCTGCTACGACCGACATGGGTCACAGCTTGGGGTCAGGAGATCTGATATTAACCCGCTGTGTGTTCCTGGGCAAAAGCCACTTCACTCCTCGGGAATTCATCTATACATTGCTTTTAAGTTTATTTATCTTGAGAGAGTGAGAAAAAGGGCAAGCAAGCAGGGGAGAGGCAGAGAGAGAGAAGCAGAGGGAGAATCCCAAGTAGCCTCTGGGCTGTCAGCACAGAGCCCGACGTGGGGCTCAAACCCACAAACCAAGAGACCACGACCTGAGCCGAGATCAAGAGTAGGACCCTTAACCGACTGAGCCCCCCAGGTCCCCCATCGGGACTTAAAAAAACAGAGATGAGTGAACTAGAAGTCCACCAAGACCCTTTCCAGCTCTGACATTTCATGATATCTTAGACTTCTTAAAAGATCTGCCATTGGGAGGGACCACGCGGCACCTCGCAAACACTAGGCTCTCTGTCTCCTCCGCACACCCCAGCCTGGCTCCCCATGACCACAGGGGCTCCCGCCAGCCTCCCTGCTGCCCAAGCCCCTCTTCAACCCATTCTCCACACTGTAACCACAGAGAGTCTTCTAGACAAGCTATTTGGATTAGGCCACGCCCTCCTGGAAATCCTCAGTGGCCACCCTTTCAGGGCCCCCGTGTGACCTGCCTCATCTCCCCGCCACCTCCCGCCTCACTGCTCTGCACGAAGGTCACACGGACCTTCTCTTGATTGTTCCAAACACCCCTGGCTCTGTTCGGCAGCCCTCTCTGCCTTGCTGAAACTGACCACCTTTGAAGTCGTAAACAGCGCACCTTGAGAGAGGACTGCTCTGATCCCCAGTGCAAGTGAGGCCCCCGTATTGTACCTTCTGCAGAAGCACCCCCATTTCATTCAAGCATCTCTCTCAAGCTATTGCACTGTCTGTCTATAAAGTCCTAGAGGGGAGGGCCCGGGTCTGTTTGGTGCCCACTGGGATCTGCAATGTCTGATGGAGAGTCAGAGCTCCATGTGGGATAAAGGAAGAAATAAATGAAAGCATGCACACAAAAGCAAAACGTCAATCTCTTCCTCTGCATTCAGGGGTCTCTTCCCGCTCTGGGGACCTCGTGCAGGGTTTGTGATTTACCACAGCTGGACTGCCCATGGGGACTTGGTCCCCCCTGGAGCAGGCTGGTGCCACACCCCTGCTGAGGGCAGCGTGCTCCCGCTGAACCTCCCGTGTCCTCCCTAGGACCGCATTATCCTGGGATCCAACAGCGCCTACCTCTACATTGGGTTTCCATCAGAGCGAGGCAGTGAAGACCTGACCAGGTTCGACTATGACTTCTTCCAGCTAGAGAGAGCAGCTGCGGAGGGAGTGAGTGTGGACAAGCTGGGTGAGCAGCTCAGGGCCCTGCCTTCCAGCATTTTCCACATGCTGATCTAAAAGCAACTGCTTTCACTGTGTGCTCTCCTACTTTCCCTAAGAAAATAACATCTTGTTTCAAAGGGAAATGTTTAGAAAGTTAAATTAGGATTTCCATATTGTAGAGTGAGCACATGTCAAAGATTTATTAAACTATAATAAACAGAGAAGAAGGCGATAGATACAGTTGACCCTTGGACAACATGGGTTTGAACTGTGCGGGTCCACTTATACATGGTGGTGGTCTTTTTGTTTGTTTTTTTATAAACACAGCACAGTCCTATAAATGTATTTTTTTCTTTCTTATGACTTTAACATTTTCTTTTCTCCAGCTTACTTTATTGTAAGTATATAATACATAGGGCATACAAAATATATGTTAATCATCTGCTTATTGGTAAGTCTTTGGACCAACAGAAGGCTATTAGTAGTTATGTTTTGGGGGACTCAAAAGTTGAATGGATTTTTGACCGTATGGGGCGTCAGGGCCCTAACCCCTGCATTTCCCAAGGTTCAACAGTAAAGCACAAGAGGGAAGAACAGTGAAATAAGACTGAGTTAGACAAAGCTGGTTGATGGTTTTGGGGGCAATAATCTTCTACTGGACAAAAGTCATTTTAAATTGCGAATCTTCTACAAATCATCTCACAGCTCAGAGTCCAGGCTCCAATCAATAGCTGAATGAGTGCACACGGGTACATCCTCCTAGGGAACCAGAATCCCTACATGGGACTCTGCTAGGACCTTTAATTTTTTTAACGTTTGTTGATTTTTGAGAAAGAGACAGAACAGGAGCTGGGGAGGGGCAGAGAGGGAGGGAGACACAGAATCCGAAGCAGGCTCCAGGCTCTGAGCTGTCAGCACAGAGCCCGACGGGGGCTCGAACCCACGAACCGTGAGATCATGACCTGAGCCGAAGTCAGATGCTCAACCAACCGAGCCACCCAGGAGCCCCATGTAGACATTTGGTGAACCATCAAATAACTGAGTATGTAAGCATATAAATAAACCCCTTCGTGGCTGACAAGTCTCCCAGAACCAGTGACCGACCTTCACCGGGACCCTGCTGGTTTCCAGGGGCTGCGAGCCACGGCGATGGGAAAGCAGACCCCGGCATGCTGGCGGTGTTCCAGGACTACGTCAGACTGATGCCCCTGGTGGCAGAAGCCAATCAAATGGGCGAAGAGCTGAAGAAGGTAAGGGCTGGAAGACGGAGTAACGCTGGGTCTGGAAAGACCTCAGGGAACAAGGTCCACGGCCCCTCACCCCCACCGCCCCAGCCGGCTTTGCCGTACCGGTGAGGGCACAGGGCCTGGAGAGGTGAGGGGCTCCACCCAGGACCCCGCAGCGAGCCAATGACAGAACCCAGGCCAACCCCCAGTCCTCAGCAGTCCCAGCCGCCAGTGCCATGCCTACCATGGCCCCCACGGCCCTCCAGGCTCCCAGACCGATGCTTGCTTGCCAGGCCACCCCTCCCAGGTTGCCCTCCAGAAAGGGCTTCCCTGGGTCCAGGACCCTGAAGCCTTCTAGCCACAGAGAAGACCTGAGCAGGGGGTGGCCCCCCGGTGACACAGGATCCGATCCCCAGGACACGTTCAAGACACTTCTGCGTGTTGGGAACGTGCGAGGAGGAGAAGGAAATGGCAAGGGCGGTGTGGGCTGTGCGCTCAGCGAGAAGGGTCCCCCTTACAGGGACTCAGAATGGAACTGAAGGTGAAGAATTTAGCGGCTTCAGACTCCAGGGGCCACGAGCTACAGAAGGAGGTCATGGTGAAGGTGACCAACCAAAGGACCCGCGAGGTGAGGATGCCTCTGGGGATGGGGTTTCTGAGGGCTCTCACGGGGACAGAGACTATCCTGTGGAGACCCCGTGAAGGGCACTGTGTGTTTCCAGTGTGAGCTGGGCTCTGGGGACAGACTCTGGGATGGACCCCCCCGCCTCCCCCACGTTTCTCTCCTGGTCCTCTCTCCCACATGGCACCAACCCTGGGATCGCTCCCAACCACCACTCTCCATTTATTTATATTTTTTTAACGTTTATTTGAAAGAGAGAGAGAGAGACAGGTTGAGCATGTGCGAGCCAGGAAGGAGCAGAGAGAGGAGGCCGCAGAGGATCCCAAGCAGGCTCCGCACTGTCCGCGCAGAGCCCGACGCGGGGCTCGAACTCACGAACCGTGAGATCATGCCCTGAGCCGGGGTCGGACGCTCCACCGACTGAGCCACCCAGGCGCCCCTCCCTTTCTGCCTGTCCTCTGACTGGCGCCAAGGTGGCCTCCCATGTGTCCCCTGGCGTAGGGTGAAAGGGCAGAGGGGTCTCAGTTCCTTCATGTTGCTACGGCAACACCACAGCTTGGAGGCTGGGAGCAGAGGTCGTGGCACAGACACATTTGGTATTTGGTGAAGGACACCTTCTCGCCGGGTCCTCACGTGGCACTAGGGGCCGGGGAGCACTGAGGCCTCTTGCATGAGGGCAATGACTGCATTCGTGAGGCGTCCGCCCTCACGGCCCCGCCTCCTCGTCCCAGCGCACTGAGGGTCAGGCTTCAACGTACGGTTTGGGGGGACACATCTCATGACTCAGGAGGGTCTCCTGGGAGACCCCCACCCTGGGAAGTCCACCTTGACTTCTGCGCGTGTCCCACGAGGCCTTTGGAGCTGAATCCTCAATGCGTGTGCGACCGTGATTTTGCCTTTTGCGTTTTCTGGAAGGAGCCATCAGGACAAAGGAGCTCTGGTGACCCAGTACTTTGCCTCTGGGGCCAGGCGCTCCGCCAGGGTTCGGTTTGGCCATTTCCTACCGTCTTGTCAGACCTCGTTTTAAGGAGATTTCATGTTCCTCTGTGTTTCGTTGCTCATTATAGTTTAAGGTGAATTGAAACGGATCTCGTTCAGCCTTTCCTATGATTAGCAGAAACCGGGTCTCTTTTCAGGGGCTGCGCGCTAGTTGCTTTTATGGTGATGTCGCTCGCTTTCCTCTCTCCTCGGGCAGAGACTAAGCTTACTGATCCGTCATCTCCAAGGCTGTCCGTTTTTACCTTCCGAGTGGATCAGCGGCCTCTCCCCGGATGAAGTTACGCCTTCCCCGGGGGCCTCGGAGATGCTGGCAGTCCCTCGGCCCTTCCTGGAAGGTTTCGTGTGTGAGGCTGGGAAGGGCGAACAGCAGCCTCGGCACTTTTGTGCCGGTCCGCCTCGCAGATGTTCGCCCTAGACCGCTGCACCGTGCGCGCACAGGGCGGAGACGGGACCCCCCCAGGCCACTTCATGTGACCGACGAGAGACACGTCGGGGGCGATTCGGGAGCAAGCCGGGGCTTGTGAGGACAGGGAGGGTCTCAGCCCCGACTTCTCAGCGGTGTCTGTGCAACAGGCTTCCGGCCTGGGAGTCTCCGTGCTCGGCTGAGGCCCCGCGGGGGACGGGAGGGTCAGCAGAGACCCCTGCCGGTCCCGCAGAGCCCCGCTGAGCTGTCACAGGGCCCAGGGCCCGCTGTCCGCCAGGAGGGATGCAGCGGACTGAGGACGCCGATTCCCACCGTCTTGGTGCCCTGGCCTCAGGGCTTGAAAAACCCACCTGCTGGAGCGCGTGCTGTGCTCTGCCAGGGTCAGGTTCACACGCAGTCTTTACCCCGCCTCTCGGGGGAGAGGACGGGTTTCACTTGAGGCAAAGAAGGAAAGAACGAAGTCTTTGTAGTGTCTGGAGGGGGATCTTTTTCTTTGGAGGCACGTAACACTCAGAGGGACAGCGACACATCGGTTGGCTCCTTGTGCCCCCATCACCTCACCGTATGTCCTCTCAGCAGCCCTGTCCCTCACTCGGGGAACAGACAGCGGCAGGTTCTTGGGGGGGCGTGAGCGCACACATAGTCACCTTACGGCCCCGCCCGGGCCTCCCTGTGCCACAAGCGAGGTGCTGGCACAGCTTTGCTTTCTGGGGGCCTGAGGGTCTGAGAAGCTGTTTCCTTGCTTCTTGAAGCTTCCAGAGGCCCCCCCTTTCCTGGGCTCCATTGTGCTCCATTTCCAAAGTCAGCCACTTGGCATCTCCCTGACTCCCCTTCCGTCGCCGTCTGACCATCTCTTCTGCCTCCCCCTTCCACAGTTAAGGTCCATGTGAGGGCGCCTGGGTGGCTCAGTCGGTTGAGCCTCCGACTTCGGCTCAGGTCATGATCTCATGGTTTGTGAGTCCGAGCCCTGCGTCGGGCTCTGTGCTGACAGCTCAGAGCCTGGAGCCCACCTCGGATTCTGTGTCTCCTTCTCTCTCTGCCCCTCCCCCACTTGTGCTCTGACTCTCTCTACCTCTCAAAACTAAATGTAAAAAAATATTTAAAAAAAAAGATCCATGTGGTTACACTGGACCCACCTAGACGGTGTGAGCAAATCTCCCCATTTTAAGGTCAGCTGATAAGCAAACTTCATTCCACCTACAACCATAATTCCCTTTTCCACATAAGGTAACATGCTGGCAGGTTCCAGAGACTGGGACACAGACATCTTCGAGGGCCACTCTTCTGTGTTCCCTGAGTCCCAAACCGTCATCTCTCCTGGGACAGTGTATTGTTTGATCCCTTCGTTGTCTCCTCTAAGTTATTAGGCCCCAGCAACCCAGGAAATGCTGGAGCCATGGGTCAGGAACGAACGTGGACTCCTGGAGGACCTCACCGCAAAGCTAGGCTTGACGAGAGTGTTAGGGGGTCCTGGGTGCCCCAAAGCCGGCCCATCTGGGGAAGCACGCTGGGAAAAGTCAGGGGAACGAACCGTGAGCAGGTGAAATCCAATCCCGGTGACCTATCTTTGTGTTCGTAGGTGTGGATTTGGTCAAAAGCCAAGTTTATCAACAGGAAATTTCTCATGGAGGAACTTTACCAGCGCTTTCTGGATGGAGAAGACAGCCACGTGGCTCAGGAAGATGACCCCTTCTGGGATCCCGTCGAGGTCGTCCACTTGGGCTCAGCCCACATCTGGCTCCAGTCGCTGGCCTACTCCATGAAGCTGGAGGAGCAGGTGGAGTTCATGAACTGCGAGGGGGAGGAAGAGGCCGTGGTGCACGTCTGCGTGACTCCCTGCTCCCCGGCGGGACGGTGGGTGTCCCCTCTCTACCCGCCCCCCCCCCCAGCCCGGCCCGGTCCTGGCAGAAAACTCCCAGCATGCCTGCGCTCTCCTGGATGAGCTGGTCAGCACGGTGACCCCGAAGAGCTCATTCAGTCACGATTTGGCCCCAGCAAATCTGATTTTTGCCACGGCGGCCAAATCGGCGGGCCCGGAATGTCTCAGGTCCTCGCTGATGCGGCCCGAGGGCTGGAAGAAAGCAGAGTTTCCAGCTCGTCCCTTCTCCATCCGTGGTATAGGCTCCCATGGGTTTTCTGTCCCTTCCCTCAAGGCAGGGACTGAGGTGTCTTCGTTCCCTGACGTGGCCTCCTTCTGAGTTGTTCGCCGACCTTCTGTGGGGACGGGCGTTGCTATAACTCTGCTACACTGCCCTTCACCGTCCTCTCAGGGACCCCCTCTCTTCCCTCTCTCCAGGCCACGGGCAGTCCACAGCGTTTTCACAAAAGCCCAGGTCTCTCAGCAATTCTAAGCAAAGAGGCGGGCAGGCGGGGGTCTGGTCTGGGTGCGAGGTGCTCTTAGGCACCCGGGACGGCCTCCCTGTCTTTCTGAAGAGGGAACCAGCTCAGGGCCGCGGGGTCCTGGCACCCAGAGACCAAGCTGACCATCGACTCACTGTCTTTACTGGGAGTCTCAGCAACTTTCTGGTCACTTGGCCACCTCGGGCTTCTCGGCTGCCGGACGGTTTCTCTCTCGTTGCAAACTCCTAAGGCACATTCTAGCTTATAGGCTCGATGCGAGGTTGACGCGACAGACGCCCCCTGTTGGAAAGCTGTCCAAACTGGTTCGCGAACCTGTAAGGCTGGAGTTGACTCTGGACTGTGCAGAGCTCACCAAGGAAAGGGTCGCCTTGAGAGGCCGCATCCTCTACCCCACTGGGAACCCGCCCGGGGCTCCAGGGCTGGGTCGCGTATTACACGAGGCGGTTACGTTGCGGTCTCTTCCTCCAGGAGGCTGGGAGCTCCTTGAATGCCTGTTGCGTGAACACGCTCCACGGCTGGCAACGCTCCTCGTCTTTTCTTCAGAGAAGCTGGCCACATCTCGAGGAGTCTCAGGAGTGCCCTTTGACGACACGACCCTCACCTGCTCGGGCCCCGGCCGATCTGTGATCTGCCCTGTCCTCCTCTGTTCGCAGAGCGTGCGGTGAGGAGGACGTGGTTATCGACCCGTCGGAGCTGCTGGGCAAGAGGATGGACTTCCAGGTTGGCCTCGTGCGGTGCCTTGGGGTCAAGTGGCTGAAGGAGGACGCAGAGCGAGGCATTCAGATGGGGTACCGGCTGCGCGCACACCCCCACCTCGTGGGCCTTGGCGGGCGGGGGTCTCTCTTGGCGCTTGAAAAACGAGTTCATCACGAAATTTTCATACGTTTCTCTGCTTGTTCAACCCCAAAATGCCTATTTCCCCATCGGTTAATAGAAGTCCCACATCCTTCTAGGTTGCTGGACTGGAAGCCACGTTTATCGATCCTCGGTGATTGAAGCAGTGGTCAGAGATTCTAATTATCTGATAGAATATCAAGGGAAGCTGTACTCTCTACGTAGAATCATGGTTTTTTTGTTGTGTTTGTCTTTTTGAGTTGGAAATGAAAGGACTGTTATCACAATATGGAAGAAACACCAGATAGGCTTAGTCAGGCTAAGAGACGGTAAGAGATAAAGCAATAAAGAAAGGGAAACTTTGAAGGACAAAACCCAAAACACCACCTCACGTGGAATATTAACAATTTTAGGGGCGCCTGGGTGGCTCAGTCGGTTAAGTGTCCGACTTGGGCTCAGGTCATGATCTCACAGTTCGTGGGTTTGAGCCCCGCATCGGGCTCTGTGCTGACAGCTCAGAGCCTGGAGCCTGCTTCGGATTCTGGGTCTCCCCCTTTCTCTGCCCCTCCTCTGCTCACACTCTGTCTCTCTCTCTCTCTGTCTCAAAAATAAACATTAAAAAATAAATAAATAAATAAAATTAACAATTTTAGATGATCAAAGTAGAACGTATTTCTCAAAATCCATTTCCTTTTTGCTAGACATTTAATACTGTCCATGTAGTGATGCTACTCGTGTTAAATAGCGGAGATGTTGGGGGGTGGCAAGCGGAGATGTTGGGGTGAAATTGAGGATCAATTTCAGGTCGTCTCGTATCAAGTAACCAAGCCAAGCCATCATTCTTTGGCTCATCTGATCCATTTCTTTGTAAATGTGTCCCTTCTGGCTTGGAATTGTTTTATGTTCTTTTCTCAGGTACAGAATTTATGACCTTTCAAGCACTTTCTATACCAAGCCTGTATGGAAAATGGTGAATCCCCAAATAGAAGAAACTGTCCAATTTACAGCCTTAAATGCATCTCAGGAGTTTCTGAATTATTTACAAACAAACGCTCTCATTGTCGACTTATGGGGTCTTCAAGGTACCACGTTTGCTTCCTCTTTTGCACGATGCATTGTTCAATCAGATATCACGTCAATATATCTAGGGTTGCCAAGGATGTGGAGGAGGGAGGGGGTCAGGGTCTTAATAGCCCAGGGCGGTCTTCTCCTGGGTCCCTGGGCTCTAGTCCACAGGGGATTGAATGGCTTAAACCTCTTCATGTAAGGGCACCTGGGTGGCTCAGTTGGTTAAGTGCCTGACTCTTGATTTCGGCTCAGGTCACGATCTCACGGTTTGTGAGTTCGAGCCCTGCGTGGGGCTCTGCGCTGACAGTGCAGAGCCTGCTGGGGATTCTCTCTCTCCCTCTCTCTCTCCCCGCCCCTCCCTTGCTGGTATTCTGTCTCTAAATGAACAAATAAACAAAGAAACATACATTAAAAAAAAAAAATCTCTTCACACAACACTGGGCCTGGAGGTGTTTCTTTCCTTGATGGTGTCTCCCTCACATTACAGAAGGCTGCGCCCAGCTGGACTGCTCTCAGTCGGACCTCATGGTCACAAGTGAAGGCCACGTCATGGTGGACACCAAGAAAATGTCTACTCTGATGGATCCAGGCCAGGTGTGCCCATTTATGTGACATTCAAACGGGCATCGCACGTGACAGCTGCTTAGGGATCATCGGTGTTCCTTCCACTTAACAAATGTTTTCCTTATTTACTGCTGTGTTCCTCCAGGGGCTTCAACCCTGCTCACCACACCCTCACCCCTACCCCATCTAGGGGGGTAAAACTGCCAGTCCCAAAGGGTATGCAGATAACCCCGCGAAAGGCTAACCTGACATGTTTTTTTGTAGACGCCATCAAATCAGATATCGGAACTCTACATGAAACTGCTCAAGTTAGAGCAGGAGACAGAGCTGCTCAGAGACACCAACAGAGCCCTGAGAGAAGAAAACGTGTTTCTCAAACAATCACTTGAGAAGGTCGGTTCTACTCAACAAGGTGAGAGGCTACGTAAGTCTTGCTTAAGTTTCTCTCTAAACTCCTACGTTTGAGATGGATATTTATATATATATATATTTTTTTTAATTTTTTATGTTTATTTTTGAGAGAGAGAGAAAGAGATCAGGGGAGGGTCAGAGAGAGAGGGAGACACAGAATCTTCAGCAGGCTCTAGGCTCCAAGCTGTCAGCACAGAGCCCAAAGCGGGGCTTGAACTCACGAACTGTGAGATCGTAACCTGAGCGAAGGTTGGATGCTTAACCAACTGAGCTCTGAGATGTGTATTTGTATTTCAAAGAAATTTACTTTTTAATGAGTTGATCTATATCTTGTTTCATAAAAAAAAAAAAAATCTGGGAATTTTTTCCCCTTCTGCCTGGATGTGTCTCAACCTGTGCTTGATAAATGCTGGTGTAGATTGCCACCCAAATAAATATGTACATAGAGATGTGGGAGAGCAGATGTTGAAATAAATGTTCTGTCTCTCACCACCTCAGCACATAAGCCTTCCAACACCCTGAAGCTAACTTGGACGGCAGCACACCCTCCAGCAGCCAGAGAGATGAACCAAATGTACACTCGGCCAGCCAGCTCCGACAGAGAATTTGCCAAAGCCCTTAAGCTGTTCTACCACAGCATGAACCGAGCAAGAGCGCAGCTTCTCCGACTGAGACAAGAGAAACCGCCTGTAAGTAACCAGAATCCTGGGAGCAACAGGGTTCTTCTTCCATTAGATTTAGGCATTGGAAAGAACTGCATTTCTTTTTAATTTTTTAATATTTACTTTTGAGAGAGACAGAGCATGAGTGGGGGAGGGGCAGAGAGAGAGGGAGACACAGAATCCGAAGCAGGCTCCGGGCTCCGAGCCGTCAGCACAGAGCCCGATGCGGGGCTCGATCGCACGAACCGTGAGATCATGACCTGAGCCGAAGTCGGTCGCTCCACCGACTGAGCCCCCCAGGCCCCCTGGAAGGAACCGCATTTCTTGAGCTGGGGGGTGTGTGTGTTCAACAAGAGAGCAGGCGGAGGCCTGAACAGTGTGTCCGCTGCTCTCCTGGGCATCCGTCTCTGCTCTTGCTTTTTTATTCAAGTGCACTGCTGGCTGTTTCCAGGTAGTGATATTCATTGGCTTTATGACTTACACAGTACCCCAGAAACACAGATTTGGCTTACTGTTATAAACCAAATGAATACAATTCATCACACTAAAATGCTAGAGGAGGTGCCCCGGGTGGCTCCGTCGGTTAAGCATCCAACTCTCGATTTGGGCTCAGGTCACACATGATCTTGCACACCGTTTGCGGGTTCAAGGCCCGCTTGGGATTCTCTCTCTGCCCCTCCCCTGCTCACGTGCTCACTCTCTCTCTTAAAACAAATAAGCAGTTTTTAAAAAAAAAGATACTATAGGGGCGCCTGGGTGGCGCAGTCGGTTAAGCGTCCGACTTCAGCCAGGTCACGATCTCGCGGTCCGTGAGTTCAAGCCCCGCGTCAGGCTCTGGGCTGATGGCTCGGAGCCTGGAGCCTGTTTCCGACTCTGTGTCTCCCTCTCTCTCTGCCCCTGCCCCGTTCATGCTCTGTCTCTCTCTGTCCCAAAAATAAAAAAATGTTGAAAAAAAAAATTTTTTTTAATAAAAAAAGATACTATAGGAGAAAAAGCAAGGTTACTTCAACAGAATCAGAAAAAGCAGGTGACAAAATTCAGCATCTTGCCATGATAAAAACTCTTAGCATATCAGGAATAGAATGGACATCCCTCAATCTGAGGAAGGCAGACTTAAGCACAGAGCAAGCATGATCCCTAATGGTGTAGCGCTGGATGCTTTTTTCCCTTTACATCAGGAAGAAGTCAGGGATGCTAGCCAACTTGACTTCTGTGTGACACTGTACTTGAGCACGAAACACAGGAATAAAGTTGAAAAGGGGAAAAAGTAACAGCAACGATAGCATATGTTTATACAACACTTACTAAGTGCTTTACAGTTACTCAATTCTCACAGCCCGATGTCGTCGGTACCATCATTAGCCTTATGTTACAAATGACGGGTCTAAGGCACAAGACAGGTTAAGTAACTTGGGTGAGGACACGACCAGTTGACTAGCAGGACCAACCTCCAAACTCAGCAAGGGTCCCTCCACAGTCTGTGTTCTCTCCTACTACCCCATGCTGCCTCTGTTATTATTCTCAGATGACCTGTGTATGCAAATTAAAATTCCAGAAGAATTTATAAATTAACTACTAGAATTACAAAGTTGCTGGAAAGAAAATCATATATATATATATATATATATATATACACACACACACACACAATACATATATATTTGTTTTGTTTTTGAGAGAGAGAGAGCATGCACGGGAGGGGCAGAGAGAGAGGCAGAGAGAGAATCCCAAGCAGGCTCCGCACTGTGAGCGCAGAGCCCGATGTGGGGCTCGAACTCACAAACCGCGAGATCGTGACCTGAGCCAAAGCTGGACGCTTAACTGACTGAGCC
Organism: Felis catus; assembly: GCF_018350175.1. Lineage (NCBI taxonomy): Eukaryota > Metazoa > Chordata > Mammalia > Carnivora > Felidae > Felis > Felis catus. Next base: position 3,382,417 of record NC_058384.1, read on the forward strand.
ACCCAGGCGCCCCAAGAAAATCAATATTTAAACATTAACTGCATTTGAGGGGTGCCCGGGTGGCTCACTTGGTTGAGTGTCTTACTCTTGATTTCGGCACAGGTCGTGCTCTCATGGTCCGTGGGCCCAAGCCCCGTGACAGGCTCCGGGCTGACAGTGCGGAGCCTGCTTGGGATTCTCTGTCTCACTCTCTGCCCCTCCCCTGCTCTCTCTGTCTCACAATAAATAAGCAAACGTTAAAAAAAAATTAACTGCATTTGAATATAACAGCATCCAACAGCACTGCCTTGTGTAAAAGATGCCATTGATCATTGCACCAAATCCAGGAAGTACTTAGGCCTATAGCTAACATAGAACTGTGTTATAAAGCCCGTAAAACTATGGCCTGGTATGGAGAAAATGTTAAACTTCGCTTGAGAGATGTTAACGAAGATCTAAATAAATGGTGAAACGTGCTAGGTGTCCACAGTTTGGAAGATTTGCAATTGCGACTCTTTCGAGTCCCCCCGAGAGTCACTGTAACCCAACCAAATGTAACGGGATCTGACGAGATGATGCTACACTTGAGATGGAATTGCGAAAGCAAAGAACAGCCAAGACCCAAACAGAAGCGTAGGAAGCCTTGCCCTACCTGATGCCAAGGCTTACTTTAACGCTATGGTAACAGACAGCAAAGTATCAGCCCCAGTGCGGATAAGGTAACCAAAGGAGAAGGACAGAAGGCCCGGAAACAGATTCACCCAGGACCAGAGACACGCTACGTGACCGACGAGGGACTGCGGTGAAGGCAGCAAAGGTGGATTTTACCACAAACGGTGCTAGAATTAAGAATACATACCGGGGCGCCTGGGTGGCTCAGTCGGTTAAGCGTCAGACTCTTGATCTCAGCTCAGGTCACGATCTCACAGTTTTGTGAGTTCGAGCCCCGTGTTGGGCTCTGTGCTGACAGTGTGGAGCCTGCCTGCAATCCCCTCTCTCTTCCTCCCACTCTCTCTCTCAAAATAAATAAACTTTAAAAATTAAAAAAAAAAAGAATGCATACAAATGCATTCCAAAATGAAATTGGAATCTTATCTAAGACTATAGCCAGAAACCAATTTCAGGTGACAACTAAGGACCCAACCGCAAAAGGTAAAAAGCCTAGAGATGATCATGACCTTGCGGTGACAGGACAGGAGAAAACACCCGGCTGTCAAGGGAAACACCGATAGACGCACCTGTACTAAATGGTACACTTTGACCCAGATACCAAAATAAAGGCAAAAGAGGCCAGGAAAGGTTATTTACACACAACACGTTTAACATGTAATGAACTAAGATCCAAAGCAAAGAACGACACAAAGCAAAAAGAAAAACAGCCCAACAGAAAAAAAAAAAGAAAAAAAAAAAAAAAAGTCCAGTAGACACATCAAAGGGTGCTTAACCTCTTGAGTAGTTCGGGAAACACTAATTGAAACCACAGTGAAAGGTATTATAAACCCACCATGCTGGCAAAACTTAAAGGTCTAAAAATACCCCAGCTGTGATGACGGGATGAAGCAACAGAAACCCACGCATTGCCGGGAGGAGTTTAAATTGGTTCGACCACTTAGAAAAAAAATTTTTTTGCCACTTACCTAATAAAAGTGGGAAAATGCATCAACCCTAGAAGCCTGCGACTCAGCTCTTCGCAGAGTCATTTGGTTCTGCAGAGGATTCGGCCCCAAGGCCCCCAAGCAGTGGTTCTCAGAGGGTGGTCCCCTGCTAGCAGCTCCAGAATCATCCTGGGTCTTAGAGGTCCAAACCCCAGGACCCCTGCCAGACCTGCTAACCCAGAGCCCTGGAGTGAGGCCCAGGAGTCCGTGCTTTAACGAGCCCTCCAGGTGATTCTGCCTCGGAACTGAGGTCCGAGAACCACCTCACTAGGCTCTCAATGCACGGATTTGTCTCCCACGTACTAGGATGGTTCTAGTTATACACCATTCTTGAGAGAATTGAGGAAATAGTCACTCGGATCATTTCCCATTCTGTGGTTCAGATGAGGGAGCGGCTGAAAAATTCTGCAGAAACCCACGCCTGTATGCCGCAGCTGCTCTTAATCCCTCCCTCCTCCGTAACAACCCGGCACCGAAAACCCCAGCGGAAGAGAGGTCAGGGAAGCACCCCCCATCTCCCCCACCCCCCGACCGGGGAACCCTAGCCACATGCCAGTCGATGAATCTCAGCACCACGCGTCAGCGCTGACTTCCAAGTCCACCAAAGATGCCATCCAGTAGGATTCCGTAAATGGACAGGAAACGGGCAAAATATACGGTTCAGGCTGCATTCCAGGTGGCACAAGAAAATGATGATCACGGAAGTCAGGCTAGTCGTGGTTGTTCCTGGGGGAGAGAGGGTGTGACCTGCGGAGGTCTGTGTTGCGTAGGTGTATTCCCTTCAACACGTTAAGGGTTCTCGTGTGCGCCTGTCTCTCACAATTGCAGAGAAAGAAAACCTGATGAGGGGAAGGACACTGTAAACAAGGCTTAAAAAAAAAAAAAAAGCCACACCCCATTTGTATTGTTTTTCATCACAGAGTAGTATTCAGAAAATATAAACGACGACGTTTAAGAGAAAACCAGGATGGAAAACACACTGGAAGCAATGGCCTAACTAAGTATCCGAGCTGCCATCTCACTAGTGATCCGGGAACCACCTGCAGGGACGCTCGGTGCCCTCTGCCCGCTCCCGGCTCGTGAGCGCGGTCACCCTCCGCTCCGCTGTCGCACGCGGGCACTCGGGCCCACCCGCGCCCCTGCACCCGCCTCCCCGGGGCGGGGCCCGCAGCAGGCAGCCCACACTCCGCTACCGACGGGCGCACCCCCACCCCCACCCCCACCCCCACGCGCGGTCCTTGGCAAACCCCAGAACTCCCCCGGTATTAAAGGCATGCGGGTCATTCCGATCTGAATGAGCCCTTCTCTCCAGCAGCAGCAACCGAAGGCCGGGCCGGCGGCCTTCCCCACGCTGGACAGGCCCCCAGGGGACTCACCACCTCTGCCGGCAACTTTCCGACGAGACTCGCCGGCAGAACTTCCGGGCACCCCACTGAAGCTGCTATCCTTTCCCCCCCGTTCCTTCATTTCCAGGAGGAAGATGAAATGCTTCGACCGTTCGTCCAGCAACAGGCACAGAGGTTAAAGGACTTGGGAGACGTGCTGGAGTCCAGCTTGCGGAGGCTGAAAAACGATGTCGCCGTCATCGTGAAAAAGAAGAGGGCGAGTTTGCCGCACGCAGAATAGCGCGGACGCAGCCGCCGACAACCCCTGAGCTCTGGGCGAAGCTCCCCGGCGCAGCCTGATTAACTCGGCTACCCGAGCTGCGCTTGCGCCATGGGCTCAACGCACTCCAGTCATTTCTTGGGCCGCTTCTGTCCTTCAGTTTGATTTACAGTCACGTAGAGATGAATCCACACGCAGGGCGAAGGTGGGCTGGGAGACAGGAGGTCTTGGGGGGGGGTGGTTAGCAGTCTGCGCGCTGGCCCCGGACTGTCTGGGGCTCAGTCCTCTCATCTGTCACTTCCCGACTGGAGCTGGAGGCAAACGCCCCCTGCCCCCCTCCAGCCTCTGTTCCCTGTTAGGCGAAATGAGAGCAGCACTAACTGCAGATGGGTAACGGATGCAAAGCACCTGTAAAGCACTTAGCACAGCACCCTGGGCTGGGAAAAGCACTTAGCACAGCACCCTGGGCTGAGAAAAGCCTTAGCTCAGCACCCGGGCTGGGAAGCACTTAGCACAGCACCCCACAAACCAAAGCAGCTGATAAGCATCTGCCATTGATATTTTGGTGGTAAACAGTTTGAAAGTTCAAATAAAGCTGTTGTGATGAATTTCTTGCTGTCAGACCTGGAGACTTAACAGTTATTTCAAGCCTCTCCTTTGGTATCCTTGCTCTGAAAACATCCACTTATTTTGCCTTCATGAGTTTATCTGAAAATGGTTCAGTGCTGTATCGTGCACCCACGCAATGCGGGTCGGCGGGGCCAAGGCTGAGACCTTCGGGAAGATCTCCCGACAGGTAGTCGATCTCAGGTGATCCTGGTTCCGCAAAGAACTGCAGGGTGGGTCTCCACCGCCGAGGGCTGACGCACTGGGCGCTCCGGCGGGGGTGGGGAGGGCTGTAGACAGACCTCCTGTGGCCAGAGAGCCCCTACTGGTAACAACAGCACTAAGGATACTGAGACTCCGTGAGCATGTATGTGTGCCGGGCACCAAGCTACGTGCTCAATGTGTTAGCCCATTTCACTCATTACCATCCTATGAGTTTGGCACAGTTATCTCCCCCGTTTTGAGGTTTGTTTTTTTTTTTTCAACGTTTATTTTTGGGACAGAGAGAGACAGAGCATGAACGGGCGAGGGGCAGAGAGAGAGGGAGACACAGAATCGGAAACAGGCTCCAGGCTCCGAGCCATCAGCCCAGAGCCCGACGCGGGGCTCGAACTCCCGGACCGCGAGATTGTGACCTGGCTGAAGTCGGACGTTTAACCAACTGTGCCACCCAGGCGCCCCCCGTTTTGAGGTTTTAAATAAGCAAGGCCTGTGCAGGCCTCTGAGTGAGAAGTCTGCAGGCGGCGTTCTGGACCACCGTGCCCTGTGCACAACTGTCCCAGGTTGGGGCGGCGGGAGGGAGGCTGGGCTGATTTGTGTAAGAAACCAGGACAGAGGAAATAGACGTGACAGCCCCAATCCTTGCCCCCTAAAGTATGAAGTTAGGGCAATCAAACAGGATGAAACAAACTCTATGGCAGGCCAGCTATCAAGGCCTCCAAGAGGAGCCTCCCAGAAGCAGGGAGTCTGGGCTGGTGATTTCTGCTTAATACTAGGAACCAGGGGCTAATCGAGGAGGCCTGGGCGGGGAACCAGGGGCTCGTTGGGGAGGCCTGGGGGGAACCAGGGGCTCTGGGGCAGGACCAGTGTATGCACACCAACTAAAAAGTAACCTGAAACAGTGAAGCCCAAGTGTGGAGCTCTGCGTGCTGATGGCCGCAGGGACCGGGTCTGCAAAGCAGCAGGGAATCCTGGAAAGCCTGGCAGAGAGGCCGAGGGAAGCAGGAATGGCTAATACCTCGTGGACTGAGCCTCGGCGTTCTTTGCCAGTTTGCAGAAATAATTGCAGAAGTAACAGGCTTTCTGCAAAAGGGTGGCTGGAGGAGCCTCAAGGTTTAAAAGGATACTCTGGGGGTGCCTGGGGGGGGGGCTTAGTCAGTCAAGCATCTGACTTCGGCTCAGGTCATGATCTCACAGTTCGTGAGTTCGAGCCCCACCTTGGGCTCTGTGCTGACAGCTCAGAGCCTGGAGCCTGCTTCGAATTCTGTCTCCCTCTCTCTCTGCCCCTCCCCGACTTGCACTCTGTTTCTGTCTCTCAAAAACAAATAAACGTTAAAAAAATTCTTTTAAAGATAATCTGTATGAGACACACTTGTATCTCAGGCTGGAGGAGGCCCACGCAGGTTGTGCGCACCGGCATCCACCTCAGAGCAGGACACGGCCCACACACCGCGAAGCTGGAGAGAACACCTAACAACGTGCAGCCTCCCCCAGCGGGTCCCAGATGCACATCTAACCCGCATCAGTCGGCTCCAACCTGCAGACCCCCTGAATGCAAACTGCTGGGGGCCGCTGCGGACCCCAGTGTCGTTCTAGGATTCTGACACGTGGCCACTCTGTTGCTCCCGAACACCTTCCTGATTTGGGAGAAGATAAGAACTTCGTTCAAGGTCCCCCAAATTAGGGCAGAGCTGAGGGCAGAGGATGGGCAACACCCGCACCGCCAGCATGAATCTCCGTGTTCACTTAGACGCCCTCTTCCGTACAGGTAGCACAGAAGGGCTGCTCAACGCCATTAATGCTCCTCTCGATACCATGCTTCTCCCTGCAGAGCAGAAGCTTCATGAAGGCAGCAGCTGCCCTCTTCGCGGCACAGAGCCCGGGTATGTGTTTATTTTACGCTTATTACAAAAGGAAAAGTCTCTGCCTTATTTTAGGGCTTCAGAGGACAACCTGGTTAAATACAAAAAATAAAGAGGAGAAAAATCCTGGTTAGGCGGTGAAAGTGGGTGGAAACTTACCAGCTGTACCCATGAAACCAATCACAGGTTCGGAAGCAGAGAAAGCAGCGGCACAGGCGAGACCACTTGGGGGGGCGTGTCTGCCACCACCTCAAACACTTAGGTCCAAGCACAAAACCACCGTTCCATCGACAACCCTTTATTATTCAACTTAGGTAATAGTCAAAAACTCAGTTAGCGTGGATGGGCGAGAAACTAGGCTAACATAGCAAAAAGTGCGTTTTCCTTTGGCAAAGGCCCAAACAATACGCACAGACACTCATCACAAGGGGAGCTCCCTCTCCAAATCAAGGTGAGGAAAATAGCAGTTACTGCCTTACAGGAACACCAGCCTGAGTGCCTCATCGGGAGTCTGTGAGCAACACAGATCAAGACACCCCCCCACCCTCTAGTCCGCCAGCTGACTTATAAGCATTGACGACGAACTCTTCGATGAAGAAGTCAAATATCGGTTCTGTTCCACGAGCAATAAAATCACAAAGTCAACAAAGATTTGAAATTTAGGGCAAGCTAGTACAATTTCCTGCTTTTAATGTGCACGTATTTTAGATCTGACAACTTTTTCACGTGTAGCGTTTCAAATTTCAAACAAAAAAGCCATGAATTCATGCATGTCCTGCCTTCAGTCAGTTCTTCCAACGTCTAGACTTCAGAGCTGCTGATGACGCTAAATTCCATGCCACGTTGGTTGAGTCTGTCAATCAACTTTGTTCTGAAGAAGGCGGCTCCTGGGGTGAAGACCCCGCCCCTGTAAGACAGAACAAGGAAAACAGTGCCCGAGGCCGGTCTCCAGGCCTCCCCTCTGCTAGCGTGACCGCAGCTATTGAGAAGCAGCTATTGAGCCAGCAGAACTCCTGAAACCATTGTTCCCTCATGGACACGTTTGGGTTCCATTCTGAAAATGAGCCAACGAACAAAGGAGGTACAAAATCGGGACGAAGCCAGCAGCCCCAGCAAACCCGTCCAGACTGGCCCAGCCCCCAGGACACGGCTGTGTGCTCGAGGGGCAGTGAGGGCCATCAACCCAAGGGACTCCTGCTGCTCATAAAGCCAGTCCTTGGAGTCAGGAGGATAGAAAAAGGACCTGAGTGAAATAAACTTAGGCAATAAATTATTATGAAAGCATAAATAAGGCTTAAACTGGATGGAAGAAGTTTCTTTAACTATAATGACTAACATTTTAAAAAATATGTTAAATATTTTCAAAGGGTATAGAGTTGACGCTTGAATAACATGGGTTTGAACTGCGTGGGTCCACTTACACATGATTTTTTTTTACAGTGTAGTACTATAAATGTACTCTGTCTTATGATTTTCTTAACATTTTCTTTTCTCTAGCTTGCTTGGTTGTAAGAATGTAGTATAATATATGTCAACAGTAAGCTATTAGTTAAGTTTGGGATGGGTAGTTAAAAGTTACACATGAATGGGGTGCCTGGGTGGCTCAGCTGGTTAAGCGTCCGACTTCGCCTCAGGTCACGATCCCACAGTTTGTGAGTTCGAGCCCCACGTTGGGCTCTGTGCCGACAGCTCGGCGCCTGGAGCCTGCTTCGGAATCTGTGTCCCCCCCCTCTCTCCGTCCCTCCCCCACTCACACTCTGTCTCTCTCTCTCTCGAAAATAAACAAACATTAGAAAAAATGTTTTAAAGTTATACATGGATTTTTGACTGCGGGGGGGGGGTCAACTGTAGAATTATTTGAAAAAATCTAATGAGACTTTGCTTTATACACTGTTTATGTCCGTCACTTAATACCGTTTCGGGTCATATCTACATTTATTTGTTTCTGAGTTTGCGGGCCTAAGGCTCATTTGTAAAGCTGGCCTACTTGTACAGGAACAGTTAAAGGCTCCAGTGACAGAGCCCAATCGATAATCATCTAGCCAAGCTGCCATGAATGAATCCACACACGGTATCAGGGCCGCCCATGGCCAGCCGGGTATCATCAGCACTGACTAGAGGCTCCTGATAATACTATTTAACAACGAGGGCCTTTATAGCGCAGCTGACTCCAGACCTGAGCTGTTTTTACAAGGAACTAAAGTCAACTTACGTGACTCTCACACTTCCTGTCTCCTCTCATTTATCTATCTCTGCACTGTTCTCAGAGGCCACTAAGACACGGTCCTTCTTACAAATTTAATTTACCTCTATCTTAGGTTCAAAGGGAACGTGCATGCTTATGTGCAGACCCACTGCCTGAAAACAGCATCAAAAGAAGCGAAAATATAACGCGGATGAAAAAGGCCTCTTCGAATTAGAAGAAAACCAGACTTACATGCTAGGAAGATCAGAGGCGTCATTTAGAAGAGTCATAGCTGCCTGGACCATGGCTATGGGGGTAGCCACATAGCCAGGCTCTGCGGAAGACAGATGATCGAAGAAAGATGTTAATGCATTCGGCAACACTCAAAAATCAAATGGGAGGTTTTATTCTGACACTTGATTTTGGCTCAGGTCAGGATCGCACAGTTTATGGGTTCAAGCCCCACATCGGGGCCCGCGATGACAACGCGGCACCGGCTTAGGATTCTTTTTCTCCCCCTCCCCCACTAAAGCTCACACTGTGTCTCTCAAAATCAATAAACTTAAAAAAAAAAAAGATTCAATTTCTTAAAGAAAAACAACTGAGTAACTTTTAAAAAAGTTTCTAAGCGGGGCGCCTGGGTGGCGCAGTCGGTTAAGCGTCCGACTTCAGCCAGGTCACGATCTCGCGGTCCGTGAGTTCGAGCCCCGCGTCGGGCTCTGGGCTGATGGCTCAGAGCCTGGAGCCTGCTTCCGATTCTGTGTCTCCCTCTCTCTCTGCCCCTCCCCCGTTCATGCTCTGTCTCTCTCTGTCCCAAAAATAAATAAAAATGTTGAGAGAAAAAAAAAAAAGTTTCTAAGCAAGGGGAACCTCAGTGTTTACAGTTCGGTCAAATAATAAAAATACAGTCAATTTATCTTAAGAAGCCTGGTGGGAATTTGAAAAGAAGGCAAGACACAACGATATCTTTGCCATCTGGCTTGACTGAAACTGCAAAGCAGACCCCCTTTGATCTACCAGAGGTGGTGGTAATTACACTTATAATTAGCCCGTAATTCACAAGCAGAAGTGTCTCCGCACCGCTCTGTAAAATTGACAGCGAAAGTTCTTGAGCTTTTTTGGGTGACAGACCCTTTTAGCCACCCATCAAAAGCCTGCATCCTCCCCAGGAAAACGCACATAGCACACACATTTTACAAACAATGTAGGGCTGTTCAAAGACTGCAAAGAAACCTTGGCCCGCAGCTTTATGTTACAATTATACTGCTTTAAAATGACCCTTGAGTAGGAGAATATATATCAACCAGCCCCTTTTCTTATCAATATTAAAATATGCTGTTCAGAATTATTAAATAATACTAAAAAAGAAAACCAGGGGGAGGGATACACTAACACAATTAGATTATAACAATGTCAATCCTTCCTTTAACAGAATAATTTATATTGTTACTTAAATAACTTGTGCAATTTATTTCTAAAATAATTAAGCTCTAAGAAAAAAACATCATAATACTGCTTTATACCTTAGGACAACGTAAAACGCCCCAGCACTCTTATGTCATATGTGAAATACCTGGTCCTTTCACCTGAGTACAAATTCTCGTGTTTGGTTTGCCCTTCTCGGGACCAAAGCCTTGGCTGTATCCTTGACCAAAGAACCTCAATGTAAACGATGAGCCATCCATCTGAGGAAAAAGCAAAGGCCTTATTTATTAAAGATGTCATCTCCTTCCTAAACACAGTAAATATTCTATTTCGTATGAGACATTTCCAGCAGGTGAAAACATCAGTATTCTGCCAGGAGACCCTATCATCCTTTAAGCATGGGGCAAAAATCAGCTCTTTGAAGACACAAGTTTTGATGACGGGTGTGTTGCCAGGGGAGGGAGGTGGTGAGGCACTTGGATGCGGTACAAGTTCGGTTCCTAGGCTGTGGCCTACACAAGGACGGCACCACTGAAATAGTCGTTTCAGAGGACAAGCTGGAGGCAGTTTTTATTTTCGGACGGGGGTAAGGGCAGAACGTGATAATCTGGTTTCACAGAGATGTTTGAGGAGACAAGACAAAAACAGCCAACAAGGAGGGGCACCTGGGTGGCTCAGGAGGTTGAGCATCTGACTCTTGACCTTGGCTCAAGTCATGATCTCATGGTTGTGAGATTAAGCCCCATGTTGGGCTCCACACTGGGCATGAAGCCTGCTTAAGATTTTCTCTCTCTCTCTCTCTCTCTCTCTCTCTCTCTCTCCCTCTCCCTCTCCCTCTCCCTCTCCCTCTCCCTCTCTCTCTTTCTTTCTCAAAAAAGAACAACTAGCCAACAAGTAATGGAAATACAGGCCAGACAGAATTGCCCCCCTTGGAGATATAAAAACCTGATTCAAAAAATTAAATTCTGTAGGATTTATCCAAGCATCTTTCACAATCACTAAATTTAGAAATAAGGTAACAGAATTCAGTTGTGGTCAACCAATTTTTATTAATGAGACATAATTAAAATATGATCCCTGTCTTTTCTGGAGCTGATAGTTTAGTGAGAACACACACACACACACACACACACACACACACACACACTCAGATCTAATAAAAATATGAGACATGAATTAAAAGATGCAGGACTAGTTCAAAGGAGGACATTATTAGATCTACTGGGGAAAATGGGGCAGGGTTTTGAAATGTGTCCTCTCTCTCTCTCTCTCATGGAAGTTTATCACACAGAAAGGTAGGGTGGTTACCAGGAAGGAGAAACCATCAGTCAAAGGCAAGAAGGTATGTGGTATCACAGTGGACCGCAGTCTAACGTGGCTAGAACACACAGTCCAAGAGGAGAGGGGTGGCACTCGTGTTATCAGAGGTGCAGACAAGGACAGACACACGTGCTCGCACGTGTCCCCTCCCCTGCCTGATCACAGCCTCTCAGGCTGGGCGCGTATTCACTGTTACAACAATTTTCAATATGGTCTCCAGGCTGCTACTATCGACTCAGCAGGGTTGGCATGAAAATGCAACCCATCTGCCGTCCAGCACCAGATGATGAAGAACCTCACTCCTGCAGAGACGACTTCCATTCACTGGCACTCCAGGGGTGTGAACGAAAACCACGCAAATCTGACCTGGAACCCACCTACCTCCACCCCAGTGATCAAAACCTTGGCAGCACATTAGCATAACTGGCCTTTTAAAAAGCCCACCGTTCAGGCCACATTCCAGACCAAACAAACTTGAATCTCTGTCATCAGTTTGGGGCTCTTTCTCCAAGGTGAGAACCACTGCTCATATTTCCAGGCCCTGCTCCCATCTACTGCCTCAGAATGTCCTGACGCAGGGTCGGGACAAGTCTTTGGAAAAGCTCCCTGGGGGTGGGGGTGGGGGGGTCCTGATCAAGTCCTAGGTGAGAATCACTGCACGTGCCGCAAGTCAGGGAACCAGGTTGAAGAAGGCGGCGACGAGGCCAGATCCGTCTTAGACTGTGCACAGTAGTGGGGACAAATACTTACAAATCACCTATCTGATAAGGGATTAATATCCATACACACGGACCACCAAAAACTCAACAACAAAAACGCAAACAACTAATTCAAAAATGGGCAAAGGACTTGAATAGGCATTCTCTGAAGGCGACCTACAAATGGCCAATAGGCACATGAAAAGATGCTCAACATCACTCATCAGGGAAACGCAAATCAAAGCCACAATGACATTTCACACCCGTTAGAACTACCATTAATAAAAACACAGGGGGCGCCTGGCTGGCTCAGTCAGTGAAGCGTGTGACTCTTGATGTCAGGGTCGTGGTTTAAGCCCCATAATGGGTATAGAGATTACTAAAATAAAATAAAATAAATGAACTTAAAAAACAACGGGGAAACAAGTGTTGGCAAAGGCTATGGAGCAACCAGCACGTCCATGCGCCATTGACGGGAACATAACATGGGGCGGTGGGCTCGAAGGGTCTGATGGCTCCTCAAAAAATTAAAAATAGAATTACCATAGGATCCAGCAATTGCATTTAGGGATATTTACCCCAAGAATTGCAAGGAGAATCCTGAGGATATATTTATACACCCATGTTCCTAGCAGAATTATTCACGGTAGCCAAAGGGGGAAGTAACCCCAGTGTCTGTGGATGGATAAATGGAAATGTGGTACATATGCACACGGTATGTATGTGTGTGTGTGTGTGTGTGAGTGTGTGTGTGTGTGTGGTGTGTGTGAGAGTGAAAACGAACTACTATTCGTCCTTAAAAAGGAATGCAATCTGACACCTGCTACAACCTGGATGAACCTGGAGGAGGTCACGCTGAGTGCAATAAGCCAGTCACAGACGCACAAGGACTGTGTGAGTCCACCCGTACGAGGCACCGAGAATGGTCCAATTCAGAGAGGCAGAGAGGAGACCGGTGGTTGCCAGGGGCTGGGGGAAGGAGGAAAGGCGAGTTGTCGTTTAACAGGGACAGTTCTAGTTCTGCACGAGGAAAAGGCTTGGAGACGGGTGGTGATGGCTGCACAACAGCACAAATGTGCTGCGTGACCACACGAATTTGCATAATATGGATGTTTTGAATAACAATATGGATTTGATACCACTGAACACTTAAAAATGGTTAAGATGGTAAATTTTATGTGCCGTTGGGGGAAGAGGGAAAAAGGAAGGGAGAGGAGTCAGAGCCTCGTAAGGCGGGGATGATGGTTTGGGAGCAAAATCTAGAATGATGCCTCTGTCTGTGACTGGACAGATGACGGTGCCACCAGCTGAGCTGGGAAGTAAAGGAAGACGGGAGTTTGGGGGAAAGAAGCTCCGATTCCGCCACCTTCAGTTTTCAGCAGCTGGGCGTGGAAGCTGGAGACCTCAGGGGGTCTGCTGACCAGGTGCAGGGGGAGAGGGGTGGGGGAGGCTGGAGCCCTGGGGGTGGTCCACACCCAAGGGTGCCGGGAAGGAGGACAGGCACAGAGCGGTCACCTGGACTCAGAGGCCAAGGGAAGCGGTATTTCAAGGAGGACAATAATGTCAAAGAAAACAGCGAAGAAGGGCTCAGCGCATTGAACCCACTCAGCAGTTGTAAGAGCAGCGTGGACTCTGGCGAGGGGCCCACACAGGGTGAGGGGAGCGCCCAGGACTCCTTCTTAGGTCGGCGTGTGTCTAGGATGCGGAGAAGGAACCTGTAGTGGGGCAGGTGGAGAATCACAGGACGACTGAGGTCACAGTAAAGGTGAAGACGCAGGCAGGTCTGACTCTAGCGCCCGCCACACCCTGGCCGCGTGACCTTGGGCGCACAGACCCGCTCTGATGACTTCCTCCACCGTAAGCGGGAAGACTGAATGCGATGTCAAGCACTCGGCTCTGTGCCCACTGCACACAAGAAATGCTAGATTTCAGGAGCATGGGTGGCGGGACTAGTCCTGTGCGGAATTCTTCTCCGAGGGGAGGAAAGAAGGGGAGGGCAGGGGCCGTGGGTCGGAGAACAGGAATGGGGGGCGCACAGCACACGTTCTCAAGTCCACCGCGAGGCAGGAGGTGTGGCACCTGCAGACAGAGAGGAGGGCTGGGGCCGGTACCGTGTGAAAAAGCCCCTGGGAGGAGACGGACATCTAGATGACTAATTACACGTAACCGGAGCCTTAGACGGCGCTTTCTAGCGACGGGGGGAGGCGTGCACGTGGGGGCACACATTCGAGGGGGGAGGCATGCATGGAGGGGCATGCATTCGAGGGGGGGAGGGCATGCATTCGTGGTGCTACCATCCTCCTGCGGGGAGGACCTTCCAGCGGTGCCTGGTGTGAGCGGGCGAAATAATGACCCCACTGGACCCAGGATCTGTAAACCATGTGAGGGAAACGAAGCGCTCGTGTGCTGAGGATACCAGGGGTGTGCAGATGCGGGGAGGCATGGGGGGGAGGAGGGGGAAGAGGGAGGAGGAGAAAGAGGGAGGAAGGGAAATGGGGAGGGTGGTGTGGGGGAGGAGGGGGAAGGGGGAGGAGGAAGAAGGAGGAGGGGAAATGGGGAGGGTGGTGTGGGGGAGGAGGGGGAAGGGGAGAGTGGTGTGGGGGAGGAGAGGGAAGGGGGAGGGTGGTGTGGGGGGGAGGGGGAAGGGGGAGGAAGGGGACAAGGAAGGGGGAGGGTGGTGTAGGGGGGGAACGGGGAGGGCAGTGTGGGGGAGGAGGGGAGGAGGGTAGCGTGGGGGAGGAGGGGAGGAGGGCGAAGGGGGAGGAGGGGGAAGGGGGAGGGTAGTGTGTGGAAGAGGGGAAGTGCAGCCTGGGGGGAGGAGAAACATGGACGACTAAACATGTTTGAGATCACTATGAGGCCTCACCCCGGTTTGGCTACGTACTCACTGTAGGAGCTTGGGCACGGTTCTTGGCCTCTGTGCCTCAGTTTCCTCATTTGTAAAGTGGAGATAATACCTACCTTAAGGGGTGTCTGAAAAGACTAAGTGATCTAACTTATGAAAAGAACATAAAGGCACTTGTCAACATGGTAAGTGCCCCCATCAAGTCTTATCTGTTATTGTAAATGCACTGAGGAAAAGTAAAAACAAATTAAGGAAAATTATTATTTTAAACACCTGTATACAAAAGAAAGGGTTACCTGTTTTTGTGTCGGGCCTTGTTTTGAAAAATAACCAAAGGAGAAGAGCCATGGGAACTAAGGGAAAAAACAAACAAACAAAAAAAACGCTCAGTGACATTTTTTTAAAACCCACGGAAAATACTAGTAAAGACCTAATTTCGTTAAAATATTACTTACCTTTATGAGAAGTTGCCTTCCAATGCCAAACCTCACAAAGAATAAAAAGAAAAGTCCTGCAAACATCAGCTTAATAACAGAGGTGATGCCTCCCATGTTTACATAAGCAGCGTACTGAACCTACGAGAGGGACAAAGTCAGAATGTCACCCCTACGTCTGCAGACTCAGTAACACAAGCGTGTCGGCTGCTTGTAACTTACTCTGTCCTCAAAAATGCTGAGCAAAAGCACTCTCCACTTTATGAATGTGTTAGGT
Organism: Felis catus; assembly: GCF_018350175.1. Taxonomy (NCBI): domain Eukaryota; kingdom Metazoa; phylum Chordata; class Mammalia; order Carnivora; family Felidae; genus Felis; species Felis catus. Next base: position 3,397,527 of record NC_058384.1, read on the forward strand.
TCTAAAAGCTTGTTCAGAAAGCAGACATTGGGAGCATATTTTTTAAAGACGTTGTAGCTTCCTCTGCCTGAACGCAAAAGTCCACAAGAACGTAGCTACATTCAGTGATGACACATTATAGGATGTAGATATGTGAATGCTACTTAGAAGCCCTCCCACGAGAAAATAATCCTTTAACTTGAGATTCACTGTCTCCTTCAAGTCTCAAAAGTGGGAGTAGCGCCCTCACCAAAAGGAGTAAGACGATACCCCGGGGGAGACTCCCTCCCAGCAGCTAAGACTCTAGACGGGGTTGGTGGGGGTTCGTGACCCCAGCGTTTCTGGACTAAATCTGCTGCTGTTCTGTTGCACTGACAAGGTACTCGGCGGGCCAGGTCTGAACTGTGGGGAGGCTACCTCCACTCCCACAATGCAAAGTGCTCTCCGCGCCCCATTCCGTGCACTTCCAGAAACTGAGGCGCGCCTTGGCTGGCCTTCCTGTTTTGCTTTACACACATAAAGCTCCTACATTAAACAGCGAGGGGGGCTGGAACGAACGCAGTGCTCTTTGTTAAGAGTTAAATCGGGCACACTTACGGGAGACTGCTCCAAGTTCTCGTGCAGGTAGCGCTGGGTCCGCCTCACAACAGACACATCCGCTCCCAGGAAAGGGACCGAGTAGCTGCTGAGTTCTCTGCAGTAGGAAACTGGCCACCTGCAAGGCAGACCCGTGACCGCGGTGCGTTTTCTCCACTTACGGCTGGCTAACTTGGTGACTTTGTGAACCAACATTCAACTTTTCTTGAAGCAGACCTGCCCTTCATTAAAGGCAGACCTGCCCTTCATTAAAATGTCCGTGTTCCCCACTACACCAAACAAGTGACAGGTGGGACAGCATTCCGAGGGCGCGGAACACAGTGTAGCTACGTTTTAGCCCACCAGTTTCCCTAGACGACACTCATTTCAACAGCCAAACTCTACGGCGAGTTTAGAGTTTTCACATACAAAGTTTTCACAGAAGAGTGCTATTAACAGATAATCTACACAAGATCATCACCCTTTAAAATGGAGGTTTTACTGCATAAAATTTGGCTGATGTTTGATTTTGATATGGAAAAGTCACAAAACTCAAAAAATTTTTCCCCGAGTCCAAATACATTAATATCAAAGTACTTAAGCTTAGAATAATGCATTAATTGTATTTTATGTAGCTATGAAGACAATCCTGAACTTACTATAGAACAGTCTCAGATTTTCTAGTAGCATACTTTATTAATAATCAGATCAATGACAATATACTGAGACCAGATGTACTAAAGAACGGATTTTGAGTCAATATACCTTCTTTTCAATTTCGGACCAATAATTGGGACGGGTTTCAGATTTGCTTCATTTCGTAGTTTTTTCAAATTACTCTGATCTCCAAAACCGTAAACTGCTGACTTCCAGGTACCATCGTGAATACACATCCCCTGAAAAAATAATTCAAGAGTTAAAGAAACACGTCTTAATACCTGACTCCCTTTCGGCTCAGGTCACGATCTCACGGTTCTTGAGATTGAGCCCCACATGTCAGTGCAGAGCCTGCTTGGGATTCTTTCCCTCTCTGCCCCTCCCCTATGCTCGCTCTCTCCCTCTCTCTCTCAGAACAGATGAACATTAAAAAAAAAAAAAATCTGTTCTCTAAAAAAAGAAAGAAAGAAACACATCTTAAGGGACAATTACTAATATGTAAAACCAAGGAACTTAGAAGTATTTACAGAGAACATTTCACCTCTATTTGAGCAAGCCATAATCTCTTATTTAACAATCTTGAGATGAATTTTCAGGCAGCATGAACGCTCATTAGCTTGATCATATTGGATATTTACACCAACACGTGCTCTTTTTGCCTTCCAACCATCACTTATGCTCTTTTTAATATGCCACCGAGTTTCACTTCATTTTCACTCAACCAGCTGGCCATATTCTTTCACAATTAGCCCTAATTCATGGGGCGCCTGGGTGGCTTGGTCGGTTAAGCGTCCGACTTCGGCTCAGGTCATGATCTCACGGTTCGTGGGTTCGAGCCCCGCATCGGGCTCTGTGCTGACAGCTCAGAGCCTGGAGCCTGTTTCAGATTCGTCACCACAGAGCCCGGAGCCTGTTTCAGATTCTGTGTCTCCCTCTCTCTCTGCCCCTCCCCCACTCGCGCTCTGTCTCTCTCTGTCTCAAAAATAAATAAACATTAAAAAAAAATTCAAAATTAGCCCTAATTCTTAACCCTATGCCGATTCCTCGAAATTTCAAGATGCATTCATGAGCACATTTACACACTGGCAACGCAGAGCCTGCCTGGGATTCTCTCTCTCCCTCTCTTTCTGCCTCTCCCCGGCTCTCTCCCTCTCTCTCTCAAAATAAATAAACTTAAAAAAATTTAGAACAGAAATAAATTATATAGAAACTAAAAACAGAACAGAGTAATGAAACCAGGAACTCTTTCTTTGAAAAGATCAACAAATTTGATAAACCTTTAGCCAGAATCATCAAGGGATAAAAAGGGACTCAAGCAAAATCACCAAAGAACAAGGGGAAATAGCCAATGCCACAGAAATATCGTTGTAGGAGAATATTATGAAAAACCACATGCCAACAAATTGGACAACCTAGAAGAAAAGGATAAATTCCTAGCAACGTAGAACCTACCAAAACTGAAGCTGGAAGAAACAGAAAATTTGAACAGACTAATTACCAGCAAGGAGACTGAACTGGTGATAAAAACAAAACAAAACAAACAAACAACAACAAAAAAACCTCCCACCAGACAAAAGCCCAGGACCAGATAGCTTCCCAGGTGAATCCTACCAAATACCTACTCTTCTCAAATCATTCCAAAAAACAGAAGAGAAGGGGAACTTCCAGGCTCATTCTGAGGCCTGTATTACCATGATACCAAAGCCAGATAAAGACACTACCCTCCCCCCAAAAAGAACCATAGGCCAATAGCTCTGATGAATATGGATGCAAAAATCATCAACAAAATGCCAGCAAACTGCATCCAAAAACACATTCAAAATGTCATTTGCCAGGATCAGGTGGGATTTATTCCCAGGATCAAGGGCGGTTCAGTATTCACAAATCAATCAACATGATACATTACATCAATAAGAGAAAGGATAGAAACTGTATGATCACTTCAACAGGTGCAGAAAAGGCACTTGATAAGGTACAACATCCATTCATGATAAAAAAAAAAACCCTCACAAAGTAGGTTTAGAGAGAACATACCTCAACATAGTAAGGGCCATATAAGAAAAAAAACCCACATTTAACATCATCCTTCACGGGGAAAAGCGGAGAGGGACGAGACAGGGCTGTCCACTCTCACTACTTTTACTCAACGCAGTACTGGAAGTGCTGGTCACAGCAATCAGACAACAAAAAGACATGAAAGGCATCCACATCAGGAAGGAACAAGGAAAACTTTTACTATTTGCAGATGACATGAGATATATATATATATATATATATCCGTCCCAAAAGACTCCATCAAAAAACCGCTAGAACTGATAAATGGATTCAGTAAAGTCACACGACAGAAATTAACGTACAGAAATCTGTTGCATTTCTACACACCAATAACGAAGCAGCTGAAAGAGAAATGAAGAAAACAATCCCATTTCCATCTGTACGAAAAAAATAATAATAAAACACCTGTGAATAAACTTAGCCAAAGAGGGGAAAGACCTGTACCCTGAAAACTATAAAACACGGATGAAAGAAATTCAAGAAGACACAAAGAAACAGAAAGACTTTCCATGCTCGTGGATTGGAAGAACAAATACTGTTAAAATGTCTGTACTCCCCAAAGCAATCTACGCATTGAATGCAATCCCTATCAAACACCACCAGCATTTTTCGCAGAGCTAGAACAATCAATCCTAAAATTTGTATGGAAGAGCAAAAGACCCCGAATAGCCAAAACAATCCTGAAAAAGCAAAGCAAAGCAAACTTCAAGCAGTGTTACAAGAGCTGTATGGTACTGACACAAAAAAATAGACACACAGATCCGAAGAGAACAGAAAACCCAGAAATAAACCCACAATTATATGGTTAATTAATCTTTGGCAAAGGAGGAAAGAATATCCGGGGGGAAAAAGACAGTTTCTTCAACAAATGGTGCTGGGAAAACTGGACAGCGACGTGCAAAAGAATGAGTCTGGACCACTTTCTTACGCCATACACAAAAATAAACTCAAAATGGATTAAAGAGTTAAATGTGAGACCTGAAACCATAAAAGTCTTAGAAGAGAGCACAGGCAGCGATGTCTCTGGCATCAGCCATAGAAACTTTTTTCTAGATAAATCTCCTGAGACAAGGGAAACAAAAGCAAAAATAAACTATTGGGACTGCATCAAAATCAAAAGTTTATGCACGGCAAAGGAAACCATCAACAAAACTAAAAGGCAACCTACTAAATGGGAGAAGATATTTGCAAATGACATATCCAATAAAGGGTCAGTATCCAAAACATACAAAAAAAAAAAAAACCCATAACACCCAAAAAATAAAAAAAAAATGCAGTTAAAAAATGGGCAGAAGACATGAAAAGACATTTCTCCAGAGAAGACATCCATACGGTCAACAGACACATGAAAAGGTGCTCAACATCACTCATCATCAGGAAAATGCAAATCGAAAACACAGTGAGATATCACCTCACGCCTGTCGGAATGGCTAAAATCAAAAACCAAAGAAACAAGTGTTGGTGAGGATGTGGAGAAAAAGGAACCCTCGTGCACTGCTGGTGGGAATGCAAACTGGTGCAGCCACTGTGGAAGACAGTATGGGGGTTACTCAAAAAGTTGAAGACAGAACCATATGATCCAATAACTGCACTATACTGGGTATTTACCCCCAAAATACAAAAACAGGAATTCAAAGGGATACATGTACCCCATGTTTATTGTACCATTATTTACCAAATTATGGAAGCAGCCAAAGTGTCCACTGATAGATGAATGGATAAAGAAGCTGTGAGATGTGTGTGTGTATACACACACACACACACACACACAATGGAATATTATTCTGCCATAAAAAGGAATCGAAATCTTGCCATCTGCAAGGACACGGATGGAGCTGGAGAGTATAACGCTAAGCAAAATAAGTCAGAGAAAGACAAATACTATATGATTTCACTCACGTAGAAGTTAAGAAAACAAGCAAGCAAAGGGAAGGAGAGAGAGAGACAAGCTAAGAAACAGACTCTTAACTATAGAGAACAAACTGACGGTCACCAGAGGGGAGGCTGACGGGGAGATGGGGCCAACAGGTGATGGAGACTAAGGAAGGCGCTTGTTGTGATGAGCACTGGGTGATGTAGGGAAGTGCTGAATCACTATACTGTACACCCGAAACTAACAGAACACTGTATGTTAACTGTGCTGAATTAAAATTAAAAATTTTAAGGGCTGCCTGGGTGGTTCAGTCAGTCAAGTGTCCAATTCTCGATTTCAGCTCAGGTCATGATCTCATGTCTCGTAAGTTTGAACCCCGTGTCAGGCTCTGTGCTGACAGTACGGAGCCTGCCTGGGATTCTTTCTCTCTCCCTCTCTCTCTCTGCCCCTCCCCTGCTCTCTCTCTCAAAATAAACATTTTTTAAAAATTAAAAACTTAAAAAAAAAAAAGAAAGAAAGAAAGAAAGAAAGAACGCTTACTCTGTAGCCAGCCTTTCCATTTTGTAAATGGTATCTTCTGATAAACGGATACTCTCCATTTTAAATGTATACAAATTATCACTTTCTTTTTTTATTTAATGCCTTGTGTCTCTTTTAAAAAGCCATTCCTTACACATCACGGCGACTATACAGTGAATATGGTATTGCATATTTGGAAGTTGCTAAAAGAGAAGATCTTAAAAGTTTTCGTCACAAGAAAAACAAATTTGCAAGCGTGTATGGGGACGGATGTTAGATTTATCGCAGTGATCACTGTGCAATATAATCCAGTACATACAAATATCAAATCGTTGTGTCATACACCTGAAACTAATGTTACATGTCAATTATGCAATAAAAGAATAGTAAAATAAATGTGTGGGGGAAAAAGAAGCCATTCCCAACCCCGAGGCCGTGAAATACACATCATCTTCTCAAAGCTTTACTGTTGTTGCCTCCCACATTTAGTCTGCAATCCACCTAAACTTAATTTCTGTACATTGTGCAAAGTATGAGTCCAGCTTCACATCTCTCCCTCTGGACACCCGGTTGTCCCAGCATCATCTCCTGAAAAGCCCCTTTCCCCTTGATCTCGAACTTCTAACCTCCAGAGCTGTGAGAACAATAAATTTCTGTTGTTTAGGCCACTTGATGTGTGGTAGTTCGTTAAGGCTGGCCTAGGAAACTAATGGAGACACAACTACCAAAACTGACTTAAGAGGAAATAGAAAATCCTGGTAAACCTATAAAAAGTAGAGAGATTGAATTAGTAACCAAAAAACTTCCCACAAAGAAAAGCCCAGGCCCAGATGATCTCATTAATGAATTCTGCCAAACATTTAAAGAATAACAGGGGCTACCTGCGTGGCTCGGTCAGTTAAACGTCCGACGTCGGCTCAAGTCGCGATCTCACAGTTCGTGAGCTCGAGCCCCGCGTCACGCCGTGTGCTGACAGCTTGGAGCCTGGAGCCTACTTGGGTTTCTGTGTCTCCCTCTCTCTGACCCTCCCACCCTCATCTCTGTCTCTCAAAAATAAACATTAAAAAAAATTTTTTTAAAGAAAAAAAAGAAAGCCATCATAGAAAAACAACATATTACATAAGGAGAACACGGATATGAATGTCAGCAGATTTCACATCAAAAAATATGCTAGCAGTGGGGCAGCGTGGGTGGCTGACTCTTGATTTCGGCACAGGTCATGATCTCACAGTTCGTGGGTTCGAGCCTCGCACTGAGCTCTGTACAGTGCGGAGCCTGCTTGGGGCTCTCTCTCTCTCTCTGCCCCTCTCCCGCTTGCACGCACAAGCATTCTGTCTCTCTCTTTGCCCCTCCCCTGTGCACTCTTATTCTCTCTCCCTTTCTCTCAAAATGAATAAACTTTAAAAATATAAAATTTAAAAAAAATGCTAAGAGGCATACCTAAAAAGCCAATAAAGGAGTTAATTTCGAAATTGTAACAAATAATTAAATGAAAAGATGACGGGAAAGAAAGGACAGGGAAAGATAATACACGGGATAAACAGGAAATAAAGAGCAAGATGTCAGACTCAAGTCTCGTCCTATTTTCATCATTTTAAATGTCAATGAACTGAACACTATACTCAAAAAGTAGAGATGATCAAACTGGGTTTAAAAAAAAGAAATGCCCGGGGTGCCTGGGTGGCTCAGTCAGTTAAGCATCTGACTTCGCCTCAGGTCATGATCTCATGGTTCATGGGTTCAAGCCCCACATTGAGCTCTGGGCTCTGTGCTGACAGTGTGGAGCCTGCTTGGGATTCTCTCTCTCCCTCTCTCTCTGCCCCTCCCCTGCTCACTCTCTCTCTCTCCCTTTCAAAAATAAAAAATAAACATTAAAAAATTAAAAAAAAAAAAAGAATTGATACTGATCCTTTGCAAAAATCTCTTCCCCAAAGACCAGTATTAATTACCCTGATACTAAAACCAGACAAAGACATCATGAGAAAACTACAGACCAATATTCCTTATGAGTATAGACGCAAACCCATCAACAAAATACTAGCAAACTAAATCCAGCAATATATAAAAAGGATTATATACTATGATCAAGTGGGATTTACCCTGGCAATGTAAGGTTGGTTCCACACAGGAAAATCAATCTTAAGTGATACAGTGTAAGAAGATAATAAAAAACAAAACCACATGATCGTCTCCATAAATGCAGAAAAAGCATTTGATAAAATATAACTCTTCACGTTAAAAACACTCAACACACCAGGAAAAGAAGGAAATTTCCTCAACCTGACAGAGGGCATCTATAAAAACGCACAGCTAATATCATACTTAGTGGCAACAGTCTGAAAGATTTCTAAGATCAGGAACAAGACAAGGATGTCTGTTCTCGCCACTTCTGCTCCCCAGTGTCCTGGCCTGGAGAGTCTAGCCAAGGCGATCAGGTGAGAAGAAGAATTTTTCCAGTAGGTGATGAAACTCATTTACTAATTCTAGTAATACTACCTGCAGATTTGCTTTGAATTTCCTACATTCACAATTACATCATCTGCGGAAAATAGTTTTGTTTCTTCCTTTCTAACCTCTATACAGTTTCTTTCTTTTTTCGTGTGTTACTGCTCTGGCTAGAATCTGGCTGGAGTAAGGACAGAGGGCTCCCGAGTCATTCCTGAACTCAGAGCAAAAGTTTTCAGTGTTAAACACTGGGTATCATATTTGGTATAGCTTTTTAAAAAAAGATCATCTTCCCTCCCACTCCTAGCTTGCTGCAATCATGAATAGACACATTTTATCAAATGCTGTCTCTCTATTTATTGAGATGATCCTATGACTGTCCTCCTTTAACCTGTTGGTGGAGTGAATTAAAGTGACTATATAATGTTAAACCTCACATTTCGTATCTAAAATTAACTTGGTCAAAATGCGCTCTTTGTCTTATGTATTCCTGCTTTTAATCTTCTAGTATTTTATTTAGGATTTTTCCCTCTACATTCCTTTGAAACCGGACTGCACTTTTACATTCTGGCATTATTCCCACAGAGTTTTGGAATTAAGGTTAAGTTAGCCTCGTCCACTCAAGTCAGCCAAACAACACTTACTGAGCTCCTACTACATGACCAGCACTGTTCTAGGTGCTTGGTGAATTAACAGACAAGGATCCTTTTTTGTGGTGCTCACATTCCAGGGAGAATGATAAACTCAATAAAAAATACGATATATGGGGGCGCCTGGGTGGCTCAGTCGGTTGAACGTCAGATTCCTGGTTTCAGCTCAGGTCATGATCTCACGGTTTAGTGACTTCAAGCTCGGCATGGGGCTCTGCTTGGGATTCTCTGTCTCCTTCTCTCTGCCCCTTGCCCACTCATGCTGTCTCTGTCTCTCTCAAAATAAATAAATAAACTTAAAAAAAAAAACAAATAGGGGCGCCTGGGTGGCGCAGTCGGTTAAGCGACCGACTTCAGCCAGGTCACGATCTCCCGCTCCGTGAGTTCGAGCCCCGCATCGGGCTCTGGGCTGATGGCTCGGAGCCTGGAGCCTGTTTCCGATTCTGTGTCTCCCTCTCTCTCTGCCCCTCCCCCGTTCATGCTCTGTCTCTCTCTGTCCCAAAAAATAAATAAACGTTGAAAAAAAAAATTTAAAAAAAAAAAAAATAAATAAATGAAGAAGAATGAATGAGGGGCGTTCTGTAAGAGAGGAGGTTGGAGACTAACCGGGGCCAGATCAGTGATCACTAACCGGAAGGACGTTTGGCTTGCACTCCGGATGCGGTAAGGAGCCACTAAAGAATTGTGAGCTGAGGAGTACGTGATCGGGTTATGTCCGGAAAGGACCAGCCAGGATGTTGTGTCGAGGAAGGACGGTACAGGAACAGGTGGTAGCCAGAAGAGGGTCGTAGGAAGAGACATGGTGAAAAGTGATCGGATTCTGACAGATCTCAAAGGCAGAATCAGCAGGGTTTCCTGACAGACTGGACTTGGGTTTCAGGAGACAGAGATAGCAACGATCCTACCACCTGAGCTGAATACGTGGACGGACGCGTCGCGACCAGCTGAAATTGATACAAATAAGCTGAGGTTGGCGCCCATTTGGAAGGGAAAAGCGGGAGGTCAGCTATGCACAAAAAAGTACAGTTTGCGGTATCTATCAAACGTTCAAGTGTAGATGTCAATTAGTGATGGGACGTTTTAAGTCTGAGTTTAGAAGAAAGCTCGGGGTTGATGACATAAATTTAAAATACATTTCATAATACCCAAATGCACAGGGCTTTCCACGTTACCTCTTCATTGCCCTCTGTCAAGGGGAAACATAAGATAAGGAGGGGCACGAGAACAGCTTAGTGACTCGGGGTGCACGGAATCTCCCCGCCCCTGTAAAAGTCAGGCTGTGGACTCTGCCTCGGGGGAGCGAGAGGGGGCTGCACTGATACGGATGCTTCAACTCTGCTGTCCTGAGTGAAGCCCCAACTTCAAGTTCTAACAATACTAATAAAAATAATACTGACACTAGTTGAGGGATTTGCCAGCTGCCAACCACGGCTCTGATGTACATTCGCTGAGTAAGCTAACCCGCGTAGCGACCATATGGAGCAGATACGATGATCGCCTCCTTTAGAGATGAGGGGAAGTACGGCCTGCTTGGCCACGGGCGCGTCACTGGTAAGTGGCAGAGCCAGAGTTCAAGCCCAGGCAACCTAGTTTCGAAATCTGTACGTTCTAGGAGGGATTCCTGACTCGACTCCGTACGTAAGAACCGTCCACTCAGGGGCTCCTGTATTCCTCACGGGAAGGGAAGACGCCTTCTTCACATCCACCTCGCCTTTCCCGTCCCATCTCCCGCTGCTCTGTCAAAAGAAGCCTCTTGTCCGACTCTCCCAGTCAGCAGCTCCCTGCAATCCTCGGCTTCGGAAAGCCTCCTTCCCGCCTGGAAGTCGTTCCATGTGGTGCACATGAGACTGACTCCAAGGGTCTCCCTCCAGGGGCCCGTGACCACCTGGGCAATCTGACTATTCATGACACCGGTCACGGTGACTGGCTCAAGAACAGCCAGACGGCCCACTACTTCCCGGTCATGTGATACATCAGCTCTGCTAGCTGTTCCCTGGAAGTCAGGAACATTAAGACAATGCGCACCTAGGACTGCCAGCACCTTCTCGGGCACGCCGAGAGCCTACGCAGACGAGTCCAGAAGAGATGGAAGAGACAGAAACAGAGGATATGGGGGGGGGGGGGGCGGAGAATAACCATCCGAACATCCAGATCCAGCCACACTACTTACTTGCAGTCATTTGGTTACACGAACCCGTAAATTCATGTTCCGTTCTGCCGCTTTCGGCCGGTTGAGTTGGGTTTCCACACCCGCTCCCCACAGATCCAGGCACGTCCTTCGTGCTTGTTCCTGACCTTCCACAGGCTACTGACTCTTCAAGGCTGAACTCGGTGAGGCCTCTAGGAGGCCTTCCCAGTTCCCCAGGCCCACTACCCCTTCCCTTTATTCTGATACCCTGTGGACATCCTCTTTACCCACGGATTTCAGCATGTTATGTAATTCTTTGCGTGTATTAATCTGAACCCAAGATCCAGATGAATGCAGCCATTATCCTACCTGACATCCCCTGTACCGTCCCACGGCCATGTCCTGACTCCACTGCTCCCTCTCCCTCATCCAGGCTCCACAGCATCGACTTCTAGAAATTCAGTCCACGTCACAGCCTCTAAAAGCTCTTATCTCCGGGGGCGTCTGGTTGGCTCAGTCAGTTAAGCATCTGACTCTTGCTTTCGGCTCGGCTCATGATCTCGCGGTTTGCGAGCTCGAGCCCCGCGTGGGGCTCTGCGCTGACCGTGTGGCACCTGCTTGGGATTCTCTCCCTCTGCCCCTCCCCTTCTCATACTGCCTCTGTAGCTCGCAAAATAAATAAATACACATTGAACAATAAATAACTAAAAGTTCTTATCTCTGGCCTCCCAGCTAGATTTACTCTCCGTTCTCAGAATCCGATGGTATTTCATCTCATCTTTTAATTTTTTTTTAATTTTTAATGTTTATTCATTTTGAGAGAGAGACAGAGCGCAAGTGGGGGAGGGGCAGAGAGAGAGGGAGACACAGAATCCAAAGCAGGCTCCAGGCTCTGAGCTGTCACCACGGAGCCCCACGTGGGGCTCAAACTCACAGACGGCGAGATCATGACCCGACTTGAAGCCGGACACTTAACTGAGCCACCCGGGTGCCCCTCAAGTTACATTTTTATGTCTTTAAGGACAGGTTTGCATCTGATTCATTTATGTGTCACACTACACAGTGTTTGTTGAACGAATGTGTTTTTTTTTTTTTTAATTTTTTTTTTTTCAACGTTTATTTATTTTTGGGACAGAGAGAGACAGAGCATGAATGGGGGAAGGGCAGAGAGAGAGGGAGACACAGAATCGGAAACAGGCTCCAGGCTCTGAGCCATCAGCCCAGAGCCCGACGCGGGGCTCGAACTCACAGACCGCGAGATCGTGACCTGGCTGAAGTCGGACGCTTAACCGACTGCGCCACCCAGGCGCCCCGAACGAATGTGTTTTAAAGACAACAATATTTATGAAGCCTCAAGTGTAGACCTAGAATTGGGTCAGACACTCCCGGCAATAAAAGTGCTATCAAAAAGCATGGTCCTCCCAGAAACACAACTGTCTTAGGTTCCCAAATAAACTATAAATTCAGTAATTACATCATATATTTTTTTATGGCCACAACAGCACCTAACTCCAAGTGAAGCAGATAACAGAAGTGCCCTGACTTGCACTAAGGTGACAATCATCTTGGCTGACAACATTTATTGCACAACAAAGATATATAATTTGGTGTTCGGATGCTGGTAACTCATTCTAACACAATGGGCTATGCAGTTGTTTTTAACAAAATTCTATCTTAAGTCTAAGTAATTCCCAGCAATCTACCATATACTTTTAAAAATTAAACACAGTAGGGGCACCTGGGTGGCTCAGTCGGTTAAGCACCTGACTTCAGCTCAGGTCATGATCTCACGGCCATGGGTTCAAGCCCCGCATCGGGTTCTGTGCTGATGGCTCAGAGCCTGGAGCCTGCTTTGGATTCTGTGTCTCCCTCTCTCTCTACCCCTTCCTAGCTTGCACCGTGTCTCTCTCTTCTTCAAAACTAAATAAATATTTTTTAAAAATTAAACATAGTAACTTTCATATACTAAAAATTACAAATAGATATAAAATTTTATTAATCTAAATATTTTTTAGGAAGCATGTATCATTTCCAAAATGTTTTTAATGTTAACTATAAAAATGACCTGACAAACAGAAAAACTAACCTCAGGTCCAGAATGTATAGTCAGGAAACTTTCCACAGCCGTCAGTGTACCTAAAAGAGTAGAACAGCAAAAGTAAATCAAGTAAGATCTATGTAACCAAGATGTGTAGTAATAAACTATTCCTATTCCGTTAGGGACCACTTTTACTAAGCCTATAGCCGATACAGTCAGAAAATCAATACTGGTAACAGTTCTACTATGTTACTGGAAACAGACTTAAGAAGCAACTGAAGCCAAGGAAATTGTCAGAAAGAATCGTTTAGAATGAACTCCAAGTGCTAGTACTAATAAGATCTTTTCTAGTATTCAGGCTGAAAACACTAAAAATCTCTTCCAACAAGGCAACAAGTTCACGCACTCTGAACACCCATTGGGACACAGTTCTCAAAATTACATCTGTGGGATTGATTCTGTTTTCCAGTATGACTGCTTTCAAGAAGGCTTGTTTGTACTGATTTACCATGAATAAATGCACAGAAAACCTATCAAAATGGCCTGTGTGATGGCTTATAAAATACGTAAAGCTGTTAAAATGAAATAAGGAAATAAGCATAAATAATAACAGAAAACCAAAGCCAGAAAAAGAGGGAGAAATCAATCATGTAACCATGGGGACTAATATACAGGCATAGTAGTTACATAATTGTTGAATTTCTCAAGAGCAGTAAGACAGAAGAAAAACATAATGTGCAAATTCTGAAAATCTGATCATACGAAATATATCAAGGGGCGCCTGGGTGGCTTAGTTGGTTAAGTGTCCGACTCTCGATTTGGGCTCAGGTCAAGATCTCGCAGTTCATGACTTGGAGCCCTGCGTTGGGCTCTGCACAGACAGTGCAGAGCCTGCTTAGGATTCTCTCTCTCTCTCCCTCCCTCTCTCTCTCTCTCTCTCCCCCCTCTTTCTGCAACTCCTGTGTGTGCATGTGCTCTAAGTAAACTTAAAAAAAAAAAAGAAATATATCAATTTCTTAAGAGGACAGTTTTCCTTGTTTTAATTCCAAGAGAGGACCAAATTACGGGGCCATAGAAAGCTGACAAAGAAAGATAATGAATAACCACGTCACCCAGAGTGATGAGAACTATAGCCATATAAATATCGCTAGGGGACCACTGACAAAGCCCAAAACAGATCATTACAGTGCAAGTCACTGAGAGGATTCTGCGGGTTGCTAAGAGAACGCAGTCGGGATTTATGGCTCTGTGATCTAACCTATCCACAGAAAGAACACGGACCACCGAAGGCAACATGCAATAAAATGCGGTCCACTGTATCAAACAATCAGCTGGGACACTTGTTAAAACACTGACTCAGGTTTCAGTATCTGAGAACAAAGTGTTTTTGTTTTTTTTTTTAACATTTATTTTTGAGAGACAGAGAGAGACAGAGCAGGAGTGGGGGAGGAGCAGAGAAAGAAAGGGAGGCCTAGAATCCAAAGCAGACTCCAGGCTCTGAGCTGTCAGCACAGAGTCTGACAAGGGGCTCAAACCCACAAACCCTGAGATCATGAAAACAAAGTTTGTAAACAAGCTGTAATGTTTTCCCTTAAAAGGAAAAAAGACCTATTCAAAATAACAGAAACTATTAAATATTTAAAAGCAAGTTTAGTAAGAAATATGTAAAACTATCATGAAGATATCTAAACTGTATAGATTTAAAAGAGTATTTTTGAGAAACGGAGACCAGGCTCATGATTGCAAGACTGAATGCTTTAAAGATGTTCAATTCATGTTCTTCTTTTTATCAGGAACAGTTCTAGTGTTTCATCACCGAGTATGATATTGGCTATTACCTTCCGACATTTTTATGTTAATAAAATATTCTATTCCTAAATTCCTAAAAATCGGAATCAGCACATGGCAAGAATTTTCAGATGATTTATTGAGATGGTCATACAGCTTTTCATCTTCGATACTCTGATGTAATGATTACATAACTTCCTAACAAACCTTGGTCTTGATATATTATTCTCTTAAAATGCCATTGAATATTTACTAAAATTTTATTTAGCATTTTTTTACTACTAATTTCACTAAGCAAGACTGCTTTGGAGCCTTTTTTTTTTTGGTGCTATCTTTTCAAGTGCTATCTGTCTGGGGCTTTGGTTTCAGAGTTACGTTAACTTTTTTTTTTTTAATGTTTATTCTTGAAAGAGAGAGAGAGAGAGACAGAGGATGAGTGGGGGGAGGGGGGGCAGGCAGAGCGAGAGAGGGACACAGAATCCGAAGCAGGCTCCAGGCTCTGAGCTATCAGCACAGAGCCCGACGCGGGGCTCGATCTCATGAGCTGTGAGACCATGACCTGAGCTGAAGTCAGATGCTTAACCGACTGAGCCACCCAGGCACCCAGAGTTACGTTAACTATTTAATATAAACTGAAACACTTTCCACCTGGTTAAGCTCTAGAACAGTTTATAGGACATTGGAGTTACCTATTTCATGTCATTTTCTAAATGGACCCTTTTAAAATAAGCGTGGCATTAGTAACTTCCTGTTTACCATAATATTTATTTTTTCTCATTTTTTTAAATAAAGGGTTTTTAATTCTAAGCTGCTATTATTTACATCAAAAAGCTTTCAAGAGCATAACTGTTAAGGCATAGAACTTTGTTCATTTCTCAGTGGAAAGTAGAGCTGGCATTTCTAGTTGACTTTGGAAGGTCAGTAACCTGCATTTTTTACTTGTGTATCTATTGCTGTCATCCATTTCCTTTCTTTTTTTTTTTTTCAGGTTTTTATGTTAATCACCCAGTGCTCACCACAAGTGCACCCCTGAATCCCCATCACCTATTTAAGCCATTCCCCATCCACCTCCCTGACCATCAGTGTGTTCTCTACAGTTAAGAGTCTGCTAGGGCGCCTGGGGGCTCAGTCGGTTAAGCGTCCGACTTCGGCTCAGGTCATGATCTCCCGGTTCATGGGTTCAAGCCCCGCGTCAGGCTCTGTGCCGACAGCTCGGAGCCTCGAGCCTGCTTCGGCTTCCGTGTCTCCCTCTTTCTCTGTCCCTCCCCTGCTCTCATTCTGTCTCTCTCTGTTTCTCTCAAAAATAAATAAACGCTAAAAAAAAAAAAAGAGTTCAATTCTTAATTTGTCTCTTTTTTTACCTTTGTTTCATAAATTCCACATACGAGTGAAATCACGTAGTATTTGTCTTTCTCTGACTTACATCTCTTAGCATTATACTCTCTAGCTCCATCCATGTTGTTGCAAATGGCAAGATTTCATTCTTTTTTTATGGCTGAATAATATTCCAGTGTGCGTGCATGTGTATGCACACACACAGATATGGATATATGTGTGTATACACCACATCTTCTTTACCCATCAATCAGTGGACACGCGGGCTGCTTCCACATCTTGGCTGCTGTAACTAGTGCTGTAATAAACAGAGGGGTGCACGTATCCCTTGGAATTGGTTGGTGTTTTCACACTATTTGGGTAAATTCCTGGTGGTGTAATTGCTAGATTGCAGGGTAGCTCTATTTTTAACTTTTTGAGGAAGCTCCCTACTGTTTCCCACGGTGGCTGCACCAGTTTGCATTCCCACCAACAGTGCACAGGGTTCCTTTTTCTCCACATCCTCACCAACACCTCTCGTCTTAAAAATATGGAACGCCTCACATATCTGCGTGTGTCATCTTTCCGCAGGGACGTGCTCATCTTCTCTGTATTATTCCAATTTTAGTATTTAAAAAATTTTTTTTAACATTTATTTATTATTGAGAGAGAGAGAGAGAGAGAGAGAGAGAGAGAGAGAGAGAGACAGAGCATGAGCAGGGGAGGGGCAGAGAGAGAGAGGGGGAGACACAGAATCCGAAGCAGGCTCCAGGCTCCGAGCTGTCAGCACGGAGCCCGACGCGGGGCTCGAACTCACAAACTGTGAGATCATGACCTGCACCGAAGTCGGTCGCTCAACCAACTGAGCCACCCAGGCGCCCCCAATTTTAGTATTATGTGCTGCCCAAGTCAACATGATTTTTTCCACTCTTAAATTATTGGTTCCTTTTACAAATGGGGTGAAATAGAAGCCAAAAAATTTGTTTAATACTTTTTAGCTTTGTTGATTAAAATTTTTAAAACTTCAATCATAATAGCTATATAAATCATATTCTTAAATGTATGAATTCCGAAACCAAGCAAGTTTGAATTTACAATGACTGTCAGAAATTGTATTTCCAGAAATGTTACAGCTCTAACCTTAACTAAATTGAGACAATGGATAATTCCTCACTTTAGAACATGCATCTCAAAAAATAGCGTCAGTAGTACTTTTTTTTTTAAGTAGGCTTCATGCCTAGTACAAAGCGCAACATGAGGCCTGAACCCACGACCCTGGGATCAAGACCTGACCTGAGATCAAGAGTCAGACGCTTAACCGACTGAGCCACCCAGGCGCCCTGTCACATCTTATAACAATTACCGCTATATTAGAAACAAAGCATCTGTGTTCACGTTACCCACTAATAGTTTTGCTTCTCTTCCACACTACACACATGAAGCCTTTCTATTGTAAATCCACTTATCGCTTCTTGATTGATAATTACCATTCATCTTGTTTTTGGTATATATCACTCCCAGGTCTGCTGGAATGGAATCAAAGCCACTGCTTCCAATGATATAAGCTCCCTTTTCTGCAGCTTTCTCGTGATACTTCCAATACATTAGTTCCAGAAACTAAAAAAATCCAGGACAAAAATGCGAATCAGAGCTATTTAAATCAGAAACATTTACATCAGTATTCGATGAGAGACCTTAAAAGACAAAGCAATTGCATTTTGAAAATGCTAACCGGTATGGCTTTGTAGTGAAATATTAAGTGTCGAAATGTTTTTCATTTATTCAGCAAGTATTCACTGGATACCTGCCAGATGCCAACTAGTGCAGGAGATAAGCTGGTCTGACTTAACGACGCTATTAGTTTTTTCAAAATGCCTTTTAAGTGTCAGAGTAACATCTATTATGAAAAATTAAATTAATATACAAAAAAAATCCAAAAAAAAAAAAAAAGCAGCAAGAAAGCCTAACCCAAACCTATTACTCAGACGGACACGATTACGGACATGTATCTGTGCATATATACAGTTAGAGTAAAGCAAGTGGAGGGAAGGAGGGATGGAAGAGGAGAATAACGTCCGCTCGAATCCTCTGCCTGGGTTTAACAATTACTTCCAGAACAGTGTCGGATTTACAGAAAATTTGAGTAGCGGAGAGTTCCCACGCACCCCGACCCAGTTTCTCCCGTCGTGACAGCTTGGACACGAACATTTGTTCCAATTAAGGAACCGATGGTGGTAACATTATCATTAGCTACAGTCCATTCTTACGCATCCTTTTTCTCTGCCAGGATCCCACATGACATTTAGCGGTCACGTCTCCTTAGGCGCCTCCCGGCTATGACGGTCTCTCAGAGTCTCGTTTCTGAGGACCTTGACAGTTTGGAGGGCTTCCGATGAGGTATTTTGTAGACTGCCCCTCTACTGGAACTCTTCTCAAGACTAGACTGGGGTGACGGGCTTGGGGTGGAAGCCCACAGGGGTAAAGTGTCAGTCACCTCACGACATCCTATCAAGGGGACATGGGTGACGGTGATCAGCAGAGACTACGGGGACACGAGGTACAGTTTAAAGGGAGGCAGCCGAGCTCGGTGCTCACTAACACTCCACTTCCCACAATCGGGCGAACCTCAGGTCGAGTCCTCGTCCTTCTACTTACTAGTTGCGTGACTTCGAGCGGCGTGACCTAACCTTCCTAAGCTTCGACTGCCTCATCCACCAAAGGGGAAGGATGATACCTACCGCGCAGGAAGGCTGAAAATTCAGATGGCGTAAAATGCTTAATTAGCATAGCGCCAGCGTGGTAAGCGCTCAACAAGCGGCAATGTCTAACATCTTGGGGTGGAGAGGACTTCGCACGTACTCTCCTTCGAGGTCGTAAAGGCGTCTGCCGACAAAAAGGGCGTTCGTGACGAAAAAGTACCCAAAGCGCGATTCCGAGACTCTGCGCGCACCCCACCGCTTCAGTTCATGCCACTCGCGGCATGCCGGAGCTACAAAAATCAGCACGGCCTCCCTACAAGAGACCTGAAATCAATGGGGTGGTAAGGAAGACAAAAGTTCGAGAAAGCGGAAGAAGAGGCCTTCCCATCGGGCCCTCCTGGGAGCCGTCCACGGAACACCATCTGGCGCCACGAGGGAGGGGGACATCGAATTCTAAAATAGGTCTGCGAAACCGCGCTAAGTGTTGCCCACGCTGACAGAAAGTTGTGTTGCTAATGCCATCCTTTCCTTTGCATTTTACGCACCTGAGGTTCTCCACAGATGTCAATACAGCTCGTTCCGTTTTCAACACACGCTTTTACTACAGGTTCTCCGTAAAATCGATACTGGGGGGGGGGGGGGAGGATAAAGAAAAACAGCAGTTAACTCGGACTTAGCAAGCTTAAATGAATGAAATGCCACTGAGTTTTAGAAGTACAGTCTTGGTTACCGTGACTGAAATATTAAGGGGCGCCTGGGTGGCTCAGTCGGTTAAGTGTCCAACCCTTGACTTCAGCTCAGGTCACGATCTCACAGTTTGTGAGTTCAAGCCCTGCCTTGGGCTCTGTGCCGACAGCTCAGAGCCTAGAGCCTGCTTCGGATTCTGTGTCTCCCTCTCTCTCTCTCTGCCCCTCCCCCACTCATGCTCTGTCTCTGTCTCTGTCTCTCTCTCTCCTTCAAAAATATTTTTTAAAAAATGTTTTTAATTTAAATATACATAAAACAGAAATAGAGATTAAAATGAAAGAGGTTAAGCCCAAGTTGGGGTTTAAACTCACAACCCTGAGATCGTGACATGAGCTGAGATCAAGAGTCAGGGGCTTAACTGACTGAGCCCCCAGGTGCCCCAAAGCTCTTTTTTCATCTTGGGCAATCCTTAAGATTTACACACATCCACTTTGAAACTCATTTGGAGCCTCTTTTGGCCTTTCTCTTGGTTATCTTCTCCCAAAGTTTCTCAAGTTGGCCAGGCGTCCACCTGTGTTAAAGTCACCTAGGTGACTCGTTAAGTATGTTTTTTTTTTTTTTCAACGTTTATTTATTTTTGGGACAGAGAGAGACAGAGCATGAACGGGGGAGGGGCAGAGAGAGAGGGAGACACAGAATCGGAAACAGGCTCCAGGCTCTGAGCCATCAGCCCAGAGCCTGACGCGGGGCTCGAACTCCCGGACCAAGAGATCGTGACCTGGCTGAAGTCGGACGCTTAACCGACTGCGCCACCCAGGCGCCCCTAAGTATGTTAAGTATGGATGGTGACTCCCTCCCACCCCAGAGGCCCCCTAAATCAGAGTTTCTGGGGATGGAGCCCAGTAACACGCGTGTCAACAGGCAGGGTAGACTCCAGTGACATTCCTCATGGGTGATTCTTATGCACGCCAGGGCTGCCGAATCTCCCCGGAAAATTTCTACTCTCCTGATGTCACCTACAACAGGTATCCTGATGACATTCAACGTCTATCTCCAGAACTGACAGACGCTTCCGTATCTTTGGTTTCTGTTAGAAAGTTCAGGACCAGCAAGAGCACAGGACACAGGGCATGATTTGTGCATAAAACTGATTTTACTTTGGCTTCGTTGCCCCTCCCCTATTTTCTCTTCACCCTGATTTCCTCACTTATTAAAAAAATAATAATTCTACTATATTTTATGTATTTCCTGTCTTAATTCCAGAATGCTCAGGGGCATGGGGGGGGTTGCCAGGGTGGCTTAGTCAGTTGAGCATCGGACTCTTATTCTTGGCTCATATCTTGATCTCATGGATCGTGGGTTCGAGCCCCGCATCAGGCTCTGCACTGGCAGCACGGAGCCTGCCTGGAATTCTCTCTCCCTCTCTCTCTCTGCCCCTCCCCTGCTCATGCTGTGTCTCTCTCAAAATAAATAAAAATACTGAGCAGACAACCCAAATTCAAATCCATGATCTTTCTTACAAACCTGTTTCCCTCCTCTACTTCGTAACAGAGGTGACTAGGGCGTATTGATTAGAAGCGTAGGTGGTGGCTCAGACCGCCTGGGCCCCACTCGCCATTCCTGTCCTGACCTGTTGCAGGTAGGGACCTTGAGGAGACAGAACCGTGCAAATGGCTGACCGGCAGCCCGTCTAGGGCACAGGCTTTAAGGTCGGGCCTGACTGAGTCCAGGCTGTGCACCACCAGCTGTGCGAACTTGGGCGGGTACTTCACCTTCTAAGCTTCGATTTCTTCATCAAAAAAGATGAATAATCACAGCACCTATGTCTCAGGGCTGTAGTCAGGACAAAATAAGACGACACAAGTAGCTTAGCACAGAGCACGCAGTAAAAACCCACCCTTGGGTGTCATGATTAACCGCATCCTCAAGTGAGAAACCCAGAAGCTGTCTCTGACTCCATCAACCCTGGAAGGTACCACGTTTCATCAAATCAGTCCCCTCCCCTCCACGCCTCCGAATCCGAGGTCACGCCTTTGCCCCCTCTCATGCAGTTTACTACAGTGACTGGTTTCACTGCAGCCAAACCCACCCCATTGCCAAAGAAACACCAAATCGTTATTCTAGAATAAAAAGCTGAGGTCACGTGTGCTCCTTCTCACACACACACGCATCACTAGCTCTCGGTGCCTGTATCTCCAGACTTCTTAGCATGTCACAAAAAGTGCTCAAGCCTCAGGTCACACCACCAGCCCTTAGTCCCCATGTCGCAGAAGTTCGAAACACCTCATAGTTTCCTAAACCCGCTATTGCTTCACCCTCCCCTGCTCGCGGCTGCCAGGCTGGCTCCAGCCCCAGCCTTCCGGGTTGGGTAACGGCACCTCCTTCCAGAAACAGCACGCCCACCCCCCTTCAGCGCAGCGCCCCGGCCTCACACCGCACTCTGGCACAAGTGATGTGAAGGCCTCTGCACTGACACCCCTGGATTCGTGTGTTCTGGGGGTGTTCTCTACCGTCTACCCTTGGGCTTGTAGGAGGTAACGGACAAACGGCAAGGATCCTTGATCTCAGAGGAGGCATTTCTCCCCAGAGAAGCCAGCGCGCTTCCAGATCGAAACCACAATCCCGCTCTGAGCGCCCCACCTTCCGACCCAGTGGTCCCCAAGTAGTCATGCTGACCTCAAGGCGCCCACAGAACGATCCCTCAGCTGTGGAGAGAGCAACCTGTGTATTTATGCTAACGTTTATGGGAAGCACAGAGAAAAAAATGAGGTCTTATTAGTGGTTAATACATGAACTGACTTTGGCCTGCTTCCTGGGTCCCACGCAGTGGTCACACGTCGAACACAAGACACAAAAGGTATCCTGAGGGTAGCTTGTGGAGGAAGAGCTCCACCAGCAAAGGGGGCCATGGTGACACCCTCCTTCGTCCCTTTTCACTGTATTTTGGCCCCACGCCCGTTTACACATGCCTAAGTAGTTTTACAGGTATCGCTTGGTTTTTAACTAAATAAACCTTCACGAAGTGGACAAAACGGTTAAATAACATCTGCAAAGAAACAAGTCGTGAAACTTGTTGAAACCGAAGTGATAAAATTTGAAAGAAACGGGCAAAGTGAAAATAACAAACAAGTAGAGCCTAGGAAGGAGAGCAGGTGTTTGGGGGGCAAAAACCTAGAGACGGACAAGCCCACGAACCATCCAAGTGGAAATGGAAACCTCAAGAAGGTAGCGGGATCTACCAGTCTGGAGCTTAAGGGGGCAGGCCTCACTGGAAAGAACGTACGCATCATCAGCATACGTGTGGCATTTAAAGCCACGGCTTTCCTTTTTTTTTTTTTTATGTTTATTTATCTTTGAGAGAGAGAGAGAGAGAGAAGGAGAGAGACAGACCGCAAGAAGGAGAGAGGCAGAGAAAGGGGGAGACACAGAATCGGAAGCAGGCTCCAGGCTCTGAGCTGTCAGCACAGAGCCCGGTGAGGGGCTCGAAACCACGAACCGTGAGATCATGACCTGAGCCCAACTGTGACCCCTAACCGACTGAGCCACCCAGGCACCCCTAAAGCCCTGGCGTTCAAAATTTTTTGGCCACGACCCACGCTAAGAAATTCACTTCACATAGCAGCCCCCACACAATGTATCTAACTGAAACAAAAGTTTCATGAACCCTTACTTATCCATATCATGTGTCATTCACCCTGTGTTCTATTCCAGGCTACCTGATTTTTCTCTTCTTACTGCTGAGCCTCAACTCACTCACCTGATTAGCACTACACGGTTATAAAATACGGGCCCAATTAGGAAAGTAGGAAACACCAAAGATCTCTCTTTAAAAAAAAAAACAAAAACAAAAACAAAAACTGCAGGCACCCGGTGGCTCAGTCGAGCATGTGGCTCTTGATTTCGGCTCAGGTGATAATCCCAGGGTCATGGGATAGACCTCGATGTCGGTGGAGCCTGTTTGTGATTCTCTCTCCCCCCACCCCCCACCCGACCCCTCCCCGGCCCTTGCCCAGGCATGCTCTCTCTTGCTCTCTCAAAACAAATAAACTTAAAAAAACAAAAAAACAAAAACTGACCCAGTTAGAGTTTCTGTTGGGACGATGACGAGTTTTGGAGACAAGATGCTGATGATCACGCAGCACTGCCAATGCACTTCGTGCCATCGAATTGCAAACTTAAAAATGGCTAGAGGCGCCTGGGTGGCTCTGCCAGTTAAGTGTCCAACTGTGGCTCAGATCATGATCTCGAGGTTCCTGGGTTGGAGCCCAGTGTCAGGCTCTGACAGCTCCTGGAGGCTGCTTCAGATCCTGGTCTCCCTCTTTTTCTGCCCCTCCCCTGCTCACGCTCTGTCTCTCTCTTAAAAATAAACAAACATTAAAAAAACAATTTGGGGGGGTGGGGCGCCTGAGTGGCTCAGTCAGTTAAGCGTGCAACTTTGGCTCAGGTCATGATCTCCCAGTTTGTGGGTTTGAGTCCCATGTCGGGCTCTGTGCTGACAGCTCGGAGCCTGGAGCCTGCTTCGGATTCTATCTCATTTTCTCTCTGTCCCACCCCTGCTCACTCTCTTGTCTCTCTCTCTCTCTCTCAAAAATAAATAAATGCAAAAAGAAAAAAAATTAAAAAAAAATTTTTTTTGAATGGTTAAAATGGGGGGCACCTGGGTGGCTCAGTCAGTTGAGCGTCCGACTTCAACTCAGGTCATGATCTCACAGTTCGTGAGTTCGAGCCCCGTATCGGGCTCTGTGCTGACAGCTCAGAGCCTGGAGCCTGCTTTGGATTCTGTGTCTCCCTCTCTCTCTGCCCCTCCCCCACTCACAATCTGTCTGTCTCTGCCTCTCAAAAATCAACATTAAAAAATGGTTAATTTTTGTTATGTATATTTTATTACAATAATAATTTTTTTCAAAGCTGGCTCAGAGAGTGTAAACAGAGAAGAGTTTGTAAGGCTCGAGCTGTGAGGCCTCAGGTACTTAGAGGAAGAGGAAAAGATCCCACAGAGAGGAAGGGGACAAAGCTGGTCGGCAGGTGGAAAATGAGGAAAGGGCCAGACTCCAGAAGCCAAACCCAGAGAGCAAGGAGGACGTGACGGATGGGGACAAATACCCGGATCAAGACGCGAGCGGAGGGGTGGTGAGGGGCGAGGCAGAGAGACCTCCCTGAAGCATGAGGCCTACAGAGAAGCCTGGCGAGGGTGGTTCAGAAGGGAGGAGGAGCTGAGGAAGTGGACGGAGCACGGAGAGAGAACTCTTTGAAGGAGTTTTGCTAACAAGGGGACCCAGAAAAATGGAGTAGTCGGACGCATATGTGAATTAAGGGTGGTTCTTTTTAAGATCAGAGATACCATCACATATTTATGTGTTGACAGAGTGCAGTCAAGAGGGAAAATGTGACAATAAGAACACGTAGAGGGGCACCTGGGTGGCTCAGTCGGTTAAGCGTCCGACTCTCGGGTTCGGCTCCGGTCACGATCTCACAGTTTCGTGGGTTCGAGCCCCACATCGGGCTCTGCGCTGACAGTGCGGAGCCTGCTTGGGATTCTCTCTCCCTCTCTCTCTGCCCCTCCCCTGCTCATGCTGTCTCTCTCTCAAAATAAATAAACTTAAAAAAAAAAAAACACAGAAACATGTGGGACGGTAAACATAAGGTCCTCAAATCCCGCACCTGTGAGGAGCCAGGGGGGTTTTCCTCGTGACAGCAGGTAAGGCAGAGTCAGGGAAGCACAGTAGGCAGAGGAAGAAATTCGCTTTGGACAGTTCTACTGTCATAGTGAAAAAAAGAAAAGGAAATTAAATCATCAGATCAGAGTGAGGAAGGAACCTGTAAAACTGCTGCTTCAGAAAACAGGAGAAAGGACAGTCCGGGGAAAGGGGACAGGATTTCTAAGGCGCTGAGGCCCCCACATGAGGTTTGTAACCACGTATTTAAAGTAGGGCCGTCAGCAAGGGTGTCTCCAGACACTCGGGGTTACTGGATTACTGGATAACACGGGTTCGCGGGCTCACGGGTTGAGCAAGCGGGGCTGGAATAACCAGGTTTGGATTTTTCCAGAATTCCGGGGAGGGACGGGCAAGGAAGCTGGCTAAGGCCGTGTCTGAGAGAGTGATGGGAGCAGCAGAGCACAGAATCCAAGCCACTCAGAAGTGAGATTAATCTAAATAAACAACTCACCTACAGTTTTACCTGATGATCAAAAACACCTTCCTGCTTTCACTGAAAACACGACCATCAACCTTCGAGATGCTTAGTTTCCGAATGTTTTGCCACCTGGGATGGCTTCTTCAGATCAGTAAACGCCACCAACTTTCGCCTGCTGCACGGGCCAAGGGTGCTTCCTTCACGTCCAGAACAACACCAAAAAGCTGCGTATCTCTCGAAGTACACTCTGACCCTACCCACTTCCCACCATATCCTGTGCTCGGCTTGCCGCGATCATCCCCCCGTCGGTCCCCATCACCTCTTCTTCCTCTCAGAAGCCAAAGAAGTTCAAAACTGGAAAGCAGATAGTGCTATGGCTTTCAACCATTCAAACCCCGACCTTGCCCGTCACCCTCTGACCTAATTCACGGGCTCCTCTCCAACCTAACTTCCACCTCGGTCCTGCCCGGGCCCCGCCGCACTGCCCTCTCTCACGTGCCTCAGTCTTGCCAAACACACGCTCGCCTCAGGACCTTTGTATGTGCTTTTCCCTGGAACACCCTTCTCAAACGCTCCCATAGCTTACCCCCTTCACTTCATTCAGGTCTCTACACAAATGTCAGGTCCTCACGGAGACCTTCCCTGACCATCCTTCTAACTAGCAGTTTAACTCCTTACCCTGCCTTATTTTTCTTCAAAGGACTTATCATTACCTACTATTAGAACCCTCCTTTTCTGTCACCCCCTCCAGGCCATAAGCTCCATGAGGGATTTTCAGTTTTGTTCACCATTCTGTCCCAGGTACCTTCACTAGTGCAGTTTACATGTAATAAACATTCGATAAATATTTATTGAGTAAACGAACGAATCCTCTTTTAGTCTATTTTTGTACGTGTTTTTTTTTTTTAATTTTTTTTTCAACGTTTATTTATTTTTGGGACAGAGAGAGACAGAGCATGAATGGGGGAGGGGCAGAGAGAGAGGGAGACACAGAATCGGAAACAGCCTCCAGGCTCCGAGCCATCAGCCCAGAGCCCGACGCGGGGCTCGAACTCACGGACCGCGAGATCGTGACCTGGCTGAAGTCGGACGCTTAACCGACTGCGCCACCCAGGCGCCCCTGTACGTGTTTTTAACATACATATTGGTACAGTAACAGAGGAATATCATTTACAAGTAAAGTAAAAACATGTGTCGGGGGTACACGCTCAAACATTTTTTTTCACTTACGAATCGCACAGTAAGGGGAGCACCTGGGTGGCTCAGTTGGTTAAGACTGATTCCAGCTCAGGTCACGATCTCACAGTTCACGGGATCAAGCCTGGAGTCAGGGTCTGCACTGACAGTGCACAGCCTGCTTGGGATTCTCTCTCTCCCTGCCCCTCTCCCACCCGAGTGCGGCCCTCTCTCTCAAAATAAATAAATACACTTAAAAAAAAAAAGCATACGGTAAGGAAAAAAAAATGGCAATTATGGTCGTAACCAGTAACCAAACTAGCACACATTCCTGGAGTATCGTGTCCCAGAGGGCCTGGTCTCTCTCTTAGGACACTTTGGTCACACCCATTTGCTCTCACTGGAAGCGAAAACTCCCCCAGAGGGGGTTAAGGCCCTGAACCAATTCTTCTGCACCCTGTCCTTATGTTCCTCTAGAATGTAAAATACCAGATTCTGTTAGAAATGAATAGACTGTTTGTTCTGATACAAACAAGGGCTGATTACTTACGGGTCCTACACAGTTGAGGACAATTGCCGCCTGCTTAGCCATTTCATCAAGTGAGGCCGGATTAGTGACATCACAAATTATTATTCCAACTTCAGAGGACAGTGTCGGTCTTCCTAAAGTAAGACATAAATCGTTTTCAACAAATCTGATACAGTGTTAGATCTTCCAGATCTTCTCTTTATACTAAGCAGTGATGGTAATTTCAGGAAAAGCACAGAAAAAAGATAAGAACTTTTTAAACCAGGCGATATAAAAAAGAAAAAGCTATGAGGAAAATGGAGTTAATACTAAGAATTGCTACAAAAATACAATACTAACCTTAAAAAAAAAAACCTAACTTAAGCACTGTGTAAATGATAACCCTGTGTAAGATGACAATTTTACGATTGTTTAGGTACTGAGTAGATCGCTGTCCTGATTTCCTCTCTGCCAGCAATTCCATGATGAAGTTTCTCATCAACTACTAACCAATTACATATGACAAAATATGGGGGTAAAAAGGGGTTGTTAAGATCATCATCATGAGAACAAAAAAAGGACTCTGGGGTAGAAGGCACAGTCTAGGTAAGAACGCTCATGATAGGGGGCACCTGGGCCGCTCAGTCGGTTAAGAGTCCAAATTCGTTGGACTCAGGTCATGATCCTGTGGTTTGTGGGTTCGAGCCCCGCACCGGGCTCTGTGCTGACAGCTCAGAGCCTCGAGTCTGTTTCGGATTCTGTGTCTCCCTGTCTGACCCTCCCCTACGCACGCACCTGCACTCTCTCTCCCAAAAATAAATAAATATTTAAAAATTAAAAAAAAAAAGGACACTCATGATGGGCTTATAAGTAAATAACTGGAATTAACAAAATCAAGTAATGCAGGTTCTGGTGGTGCAAGGTGCATCCCTCACAATAATTCAATCCAGGCATTACAAACGATAATCAGGCTGTGCCTGCACAGTCTTGTTGAGCAGGAAAAAGAAATGGAAGAATATATTTTAATAGTGAAATTATTTCTTTTGGAAAACTAAAACAGACAACACCAACAAGCTCTTTGGTCAAGACTGTAGACTGGCAGTGGCTAGCGGGACAAAGAATTGTAGAACTGAGCCTACGTGAGATCTTCTGCACTTAATCACAAACAAAACAGAGTCTACACCACCCACCACACGCAGGCTCAGGGTGGAATTAGAAGGAAGCGTGGGATGAAGGTTAAACACAAGAACACAGCACACCCCGAACTCTAACAGGCGCTGTGGGTCTGTATGAGGGGACACCAGGCGGCAAGAATCCTCAGTTAGATGCGTCCCCTGATCCTGAGGGCAGGGTCCCTGTGTGTGTTGTCACATCTGTACCCCCAGCCCTCGGAACAGGATCTGGCACAGAAAAGACCACGCAGTAAAAATATGTTGAATGAATGCTGAAAGAATAAGTAAACGCCCAAACCAGAAATACGAACGCGGGAGGGTGGAGAGAGCGTAAGAAAGAGGATTCTTAACAGGCAAAAAACAAATTAAGAAACGAAAGCCACAACATCGTTATCAAAAAAACTGTGAGGCTTTCCCCGCACACTTCCAGAAAGGCAGGGCGAGGGGGGAGGGCAGAACACCCGAAGGAAGCAAAGCCCTACTTTGCCATCCGACCAAATCCGGGGAGACCTGCAGCCCCAACGGGGTGCCCCTGCTCAGCGGGGCGCAGACAGGAGGAGCTGGCGTCCCCGTCTACGCGGCCAGTGGGACTCGCCAAACTGGAGGAGGAGGAATTCCACGGAGGAGAAACGTATTTATTTCTGTATTTCGTTCAGGGAGTGGAACAAAGCCGTGCTATCATCCTCCAGCCTCGCCTCCTCCTCCGGCCGTGCGGCCGGGCCCGGGGAGCCCCAGGGGCGCCCCCCTGCATGGCAAACGCTCTCGGCGGACGACCCCAACCCTGCGGCCCCGGAAGCCGCCCCCCCCCCCGCGCGCCCCTTTACCCAGCTTCAGGGCAGCCCTCTCCAGCACTCGCTGCAGCTTCTCCCGGGAGCGGCCCGCCACGGCCCAGGGCAGGCTGGAGCTCTGCCCCGAGGCCACCTGCTCCCGGGCCACCTCCTCGGCCACGAACTGGCCGGTGAAGCCTGAGGCGCCAAACACCACCAGGTGGTACGGCCTCTGGTTGGTCTCCATGACGAGCCCACAGCGAGCCGAGGGCCGGGGCGGGCGAATTCTACCGCGTCTGCCCCTCGGGCAGAGATCCCAGTACCGGGCGCAGCAACAACCGCCTCTGGGGTAGACGCCGCCGCCGCCGCAGCCACCCGGTGCCCCGAGCGCGGCGTCGCGCTCAGAGCCACGCCCACAGTCACGCCCACAGCCACGCCCCCGCCACCCCCTCCCGGGCACATTGCGCAGCCGCCGCGCCCACGGTCATGACCACGCCCCTTCGACTTCGCGGCGGATCCCAACGCCCTGCAGCCGCGCCGCCTCCGCACTGCCGCGGGTCCCAAGTAGCTCTGATCACCCAAGGCGTCGTCTCTCCTCCTGGGGGCTGAGGGCGGCTGCTACCTCCATTATTCTTGTTGCACCAGGGCGTTGCGCAAGGGAAGAGACAGAAGAAATTTCCGATGACTGGACAGACTGCTCGCTCCAAGAACTATTTTCCAAGCACGCTGGCCAAGGGCTGTTCGCGAAGCCAGGGCGGGTGGAGAGTGAACGGGTTCTGGGCCCCCAGGGAGCCCCCAAGCTCTCCGGGGCCCCCGTTCGCAGTGCCCTGTGCCGCATGCCCCTGACTCCACCGCCCTGGTGCCCATCCCCCCCCCCCGGGACCCCCCCCCCCCCCCCATCACGGTCGTGAAGCCGATACTGCCCTGAGGCTCCCTGGGGAAATAACTCCAGGCGCTAATCTGCCTTTGAGCTGGGAGGTTAGGAAGAGCCTCAAGATGCAAAGAAGGTTCTTGAGCTGTGTTATTCGTATATGTCTAGAAACATTTTAATATAAATAAACGAGGGAGAAGAGACAACTCTCCCAGTACATAATTCCAAATAACTGTGTAGTTATTCCCCCCTCCAGTAGAGGAGCCTAGTGACTTGTGTTAATCTTAAAAATGATCCCGCCAGCTATTTCACCAGCAAAAAAATGGGTTTATTCAGGGACAGCAGAGAATTGCAATACTGGACGAACGAGCTATGGCAAAACCGTATGCAAGTCCCCAGAACAAAGGAGGAGAACCCTTATTTATAGAAGAGAAGGGGAGATTGGAAAGGATTTTATAAACAAAAAGTCCATTGGAATAAGGCGGGAGCTCAGAGTGTAGTAGCTTCCCGTTGGCTGAGCTGTGACAGTCTGTCATCGGCTGCGCTTTGCAGCGAGGGGAGGGGTGGAGGAAGAACCCTTCCTCCTCCTGGAATGGCGTCCACCTGCAAGGTCCTTCTGTCCCTGTTGGGTCTTGGCAGTGGACAAGAGTGGAGGGAAGCGAGAGCTCCCCCTGCTGGCCTCCGCACTCCATTCTAAATAAATCTTTTATTAATTTTCACACTCCCTTCCAAAGAATAGACTATGGAAAGAGGGGGAGGGGATAACTCTACAATGGGAAAACCTGGTCAACATTACCTCAGCCAAATGATCCAGGTTAACATCATCAATGATAAGTCATGTTCACGGCACAGAGTTTTGATATGATGTGATAAGAATGATACTTTATCTCTGTGAGCTGTCTCCCCCAAACCCATAACCTCAGTCCAAGCATGATGAATATTCTACAAACATTCTCCAAGAGCATCCAAAGGCCATCAAAAACAAGGACCATCTGAGAAAACACCACAGACTCAAGGAGCCTAGATATGACAAAATGTAATGTGGTATCCTCGATGGGACCCTGAGACAGAAAAAGGACATCAGAGGAAAGCTAGTGAAATCCCAATAAAGTGGGGCATTTCATCAATAACAGTGTACCAACAATGTACCAATATTTCTCAGTTGTGACAAATGTACCAAAGTAGTATAAGACGTTAACAATGGGGAAAACCAGGGTAAAGAGGGTAAAGGGGAATACTCTGTACTATGTTTTCACCTTTTCTGTGAATCTAAAACTATTCAAAAATAAAAACATAGCTTAAAAACCATTTGTATACCTTTGTATTGGACACATGGAAATATATCGTTTCATTTAATGCTGTTTAAGCATTTCCAGTGAACCTGCTATGTGTGAACCTTCAACTAGACACGGTGATTAATAAGACAAGGCCCTCCCTAATTGGAAGAGAAACAGGTTATTTTCATTCAAACGATTTTTTTAATGTCTATTACTTTTGAGAGAGCGAGAGTGAAGGAGGGGCAGAGAGAGGGAGACAGAGGATCCGAAGCAGACTCCAAACTGACAGCAGAAAGCCAGATGTGGGGCTTGAACTCACAAACCACGAGATTGTGACTACACCAGTCTGATGCCCAACTGACTGAGCCACCAAGGCGCCCAGGGAGATCACTAGTTTAATTGCAGAACATGTGGTAAATGAGGAAAGAAACTCTCTGGGGCACAAGAAATAAGAAAAGACTCTTGTCCTTGGTTATAGCCATTGGTGATACCCAACACTATGGCAGGGACCCTGAAGAGGGCATCTTCAAGAGGAACTTGGCTTTGACTCACATTAATAGGGCTTAGATGTAGAAAGATCGAGGGATGGGTATTCATGTGTTCATCCAATAAACATTTATTGGGTGTGTCATATTTACCAGGTGCAGAAACCAGGGCCAGATTTTCAAGTAAAGTGGTATTTTTTTTTAATTTTTTTTAACGTTTATTTATTTTTGAGAGAGAGAGAGACAGAGCATGAACGGTGGAGGGGCAGAGAGAGAGGGAGACACAGAATCGGAAGCAGGCTCCAGGCTCTGAGCCATTGGCCCAGAGCCCGACGCGGGGCTCGAACCCACGGACCGCGAGATCGTGACCTGAGCTTAAGTCGGACGCTTAACCGACTGAGCCACCCAGGCACCCCATAAAGTGGTATTTTAATAAAACACCAAGAAGTCACTTGATTAGATTTAACGTGCGGTCTTGATTTGTTTTAACGCTCATTAAAATAAGAATAGAATAATGCTTTTTAAAATTATGAAATATGTCAGTCATAAAAAAAAAAAAAAGTAAAGCCAATAGCAAATATGCACTCACCACACAACGTAAGAAAATTCCAGGTAGTGAAGCTTTGGGAACCCATCCCTGAGCGCATTTCTTTTCCTATGCTCAATGTAGCCACTAGCTTAAACCGGGCGTTTGTCATTCTAGTTCGTATCTTTCTATTTCTGTCGTATATGTATGCATTTCTAAACATTATGGTATTGTTTTATGTATTTTGAGTTTTTATAAATGCTAATCCTTCTGCAACTTTCTCATTTTTTTTTTAAGTTTCATTTATTTTGAGAGAGAGAAAGCAGGAGGGGCAGAGAGAGGTGGAGAGAGAGAAATCCCAAGCAGGCTCCGCACTGTCAGTGTCAAGTCCGATGAGGGGTTCGAACTCACGAACCGAGAGATCATGACCTGAGCCAAAATCAAGAGACTGACACGTAACCAACTGAGGTACCAAGGCGCCCCTGCAGCTTTCTTACTTAATCATGATGTACTCAGCTTATTTTCAAATGGTTCAGAACAAAAAATAACGGGTGGTATGCGTGTGTGGTGGGAGAGTAATACAATGTTACAATGCTTTTGGATTATTTTATACAATTTTGTGCATTGCTTTTGTACAATACAAAGACTGCTATATTAGAATTCCTGTACAGGTCTCCTGTACAGGAGCACACGTGCAAGAGTAGAGCTTAATTTATTCTTAGGAAGGAAAATGGTTAGTCCTAGAGTATACACATATGAGATGTTGTCAGTGTGCTTTCCAAAGCAAAATACTGATTTACACTCTCAGCAGGATATGAGGATTCAGTTGCTTCACATCCTTGCCAGCACTTGGTATTATCAGCCTCCTAATTTTTGACCGTCTGATGGGTGTACAATGGTAAGTGGTCAAGTATTTATTGAGCACTTACTATATGCTTGGCTCTAGGAATAAAATACCAGGGATACTGAAATAAACCAGAGCCGCTGCCCACATTAAAATTTACATTCTAATGCAGTAGAAAAATCAACACCAACAAAATAACCTTACAGATATGTACGAGTTTGCAAGAACATTTATGTGAGAATGTTCATCAAAACATTCTTTGTAATAAAAGACTAGAAACAACTAAAATGTCTTTCATCAGAGGACTTGTTCGATAAAGTATGGTATCCTATCCATTCAATATTGACCATGCAAGTTAAGATGAAGGAGGCGTATGTATCGTGGCATGGCAATTGTCCAAGATACATTGCAAGTGAAAAGAACAAGTTTACTCACAATATGAGAGCATAAGTCCTTTATTTAAGATGCAAAGGATATGTGTATATTTTATAAAACATCGGGAAGAACACATGACAAATCTTAGCAAAACAATAGCTGTAAGATGCTTGGGAACATATGTTTTCTTTTTTAATGTTTATTTCTTTTCAAGAGAGAGAGAGAGAGAGAGAGAGAGAGAGCGAGCATGAGTGGGGGAGGGGCAGAGAGGGAGACACAGAAGCCGAAGCAGGCTCCAGGCTCCGAGGTGTCAGCACAGAGCCTGACATGGGGCTCGAACTCACGAACCATGAGATCATGACCTGAGCTGAAGTTGGATGCTTCACCAACTGAGCCACCCAGGCGCCCCTTCCGAACATATGTTACACATAGTAATTGCTCAATTAGTGAGCTATTAGTAGCAATAATAGTGATTGTTACTGGGAAGTGGACTTGTATGAATTATGTAAGTAGAAAGAGACTTGTACTTTAATTTTTTTACCTTTCTGTTGCGTTAAAACTTTTGGGCTTTTAACTCATCTTTGACAAAGCAGGAAAGAACATCTAATGGAAAAAAGACAGTCTCTTTAACAAATGGTGCTGGGAGAACTGGACAGCAACATGCAGAAGGTTGAAACTAGACCACTTTCTCACACCATTCACAAAAATAAACTCAAAATGGATAAAGGACCTGAATGTGAGACAGGAAACCATCAAAACCTTAGAGGAGAAAACAGGAAAAGACCTCTCTGACCTCAGCCGTAGCAATCTCTTACTCGACACATCCTCAAAGGCAAGGGAATTAAAAGCAAAAGTGAATTACTGGGACCTTATGAAGATAAAAAGCTTCTGCACAGCAAAGGAAACAACCAACAAAACTAAAAGACAACCAACGGAATGGGAAAAGATATTTGCAAATGACATATCGGACAAAGGGCTAGTATCCAAAATCTATAAAGAGCTCACCAAACTCCACACCCGAAAAACAAATAACCCAGTGAAGAAATGGGCAGAAAACATGAAAAGACACTTCTCTAAAGAAGACATCCGGATGGCCAACAGGCACATGAAAAGATGTTAAACGTCGCTCCTTATCAGGGAAATACAAATCAAAACCACACTCACGTATCACCTGACACCAGTCAGAGTGGCCGAAATGAACAAATCAGGAGACTATAGATGCTGGAGAGGATGTGGAGAAACGGGAACCCTCTTGCACTGTTGGTGGGAATGCCAATTGGTGCAGCCGCTCTGGAAAGCAGTGTGGAGGTTCCTCAGAAAATTAAAAATAGACCTACCCTATGACCCAGCAATAGCACTGCTAGGAATTTACCCAAGGGATACAGGAGTGCTGATGCATAGGGGCACTTGTACCCCAATGTTCAGAGCAGCACTCTCAACAATAGCCAAATTATGGAAAGAGCCTAAACGTCCATCAGGTGATGAATGGATAAAGAAATTGTGGTTTATATACACAATGGAATACTACGTGGCAATGAGAAAAAATGAAATATGGCCCTTTGTAGCAACGTGGATGGAACTGGAGAGTGTGATGCTAAGTGAAATAAGTCAGGCAGAGAAAGACAGATACCATATGGTTTCACTCTTATGTGGATCCTAAGAAACTTAACAGAAACCCATGGGGGAAGGGAAGGAAAAAAAAAAAAAAGAGGTTAGAGTGGGAGAGAGCCAAACCATAAGAGACTGTTAAAAACTGAGAACAAACCGAGGGTTGATGGGGGGTGGGAGGGAGGGGAGGGTGGGTGATGGGTATTGAGGAGGGCACCTGTTGGGATGAGCACTGGGTGTTGTATGGAAACCAATTTGACAATAAATTTCATATATTAAAAAAATAAAAATTAAAAAAATAAAAAAAAATAAAAAAATAAAGTCTGTTGAACAGAAAAAAAAAACTTTTGGGTTTTTAAAACAGGCACGTGTGGGGCGCCTGGGTGGCGCAGTCGGTTAAGCGTCCGACTTCAGCTCAGGTCACGATCTCGCGGTCCGTGAGTTCGAGCCCCGCGTCGGGCTCTGGGCTGATGGCTCGGAGCCTGGAGCCTGTTTCCGATTCTGTGTCTCCCTCTCTCTCTGCCCCTCGCCCGTTCATGCTCTGTCTCTCTCTGTCCCAAAAATAAATAAAAAACGTTGAAAAAAAAATTTTTTTTAATAAATAAATAAATAAATAAAACAGGCACGTGTTACTTTTATCATCATAATTTTTACGAAGGAGCAGAGGCTGGTTTCGCCCCCCGGGGGCAGAGGGGAAGCTGTGGGAATGACCCTCACCACCTGCAGTCCTTCCACTGAGTCCTACCGGCAACGGGCCACATCTTTTGGCCCGTGTTAACACACAACAATATGCATAAATCTCACAAATGCTAATCCGAGCAAAGAAAATCGGGCCAAGAAAGAGTAAATCTGGGCGAGTCCCTTTATTTAAAAACAGGCGGGGTGCCTGGGTGGCGCAGTCGGTTAAGCGTCCGACTTCAGCCAGGTCACGATCTCGCGGTCTGTGAGTTCGAGCCCCGCGTCAGGCTCTGGGCTGATGGCTCGGAGCCTGGAGCCTGTTTCCAATTCTGTGTCTCCCTCTGTCTCTGCCCCTCCCCCGTTCATGCTCTATCTCTCTCTGTCCCAAAAAATAAATAAACGTTGAAAAAAAAATTTTTTTTTAAAAATAATAAAATAAAATAAAAACAGGCAACACTGGTCTTTGGTGACAGGCGCCTTGGAAGAATTTGGTTTTGCACCGAGCAGTCCCAGGAGGTCAGGCTCTCTTCAAGGAATCCTCTGTCCGAAAGATCGCCCAGGGATTCGCCCTCCGCAGGGAGCAGCACAGAGAGAGGCTCATTTCCGCTCTAAGGGCGGCACCGAGAAGCAAAGACCCCTGTTTCTACAAGAGAGGACAAGGTTGGCTTGCGTGCAAGGCTGCTGGCCACCGGCTTCGTGAAGTCAGAGACCCAGCCCTCTGTGACTTGGGGCCTGAAGAAAGAGGAGAACGCCTAGAATGTCAGCTGTGAACGTCCGCCATGGGACACAGCTTCTCTCCTTGAGCCGACTCCGGCCAGGCTCCTGCAAGCCCTCTCCTCCACGAGGCCCTCCGTCTTGGCCTATAAAGACTTGAACGAACTCCATCATAACTTTGAAGAGCTCAAGGCCGCATTCCTAGGATAACACTGGACTCCCTTAAAGTGCCTGCCTGAGAAAATTCAAGGCTGACCAAGGAATTTACTGTTCAACCAACCCTGCCTCCCAGCTCTGCAGGAGGGGAGTAAGCTCTAACCAGCAAACCCAGATGAGGTTCACATAGACCAACCCCTTCTTCCCACTTTTTGTCATTTTTCACTTCCCTGACTCCACGGGGGTCCCCGCTCACCCCCTCCCTCTTCCCTTATTTTCTCTTTAAAATATCCACACCATGGAGTTCAGTTCACACTGGACTCTTTCCCTAGTGAGATAAGGTGTTAATGATTAAAATCTGTCCATTTTAACTAGTGTCTGGCTTTGTTTTTCTTTTTTCTTTTTTTTTATTTTTTTAAATAACCTCTGCACCCATCATGGGGCTTGAACTCAAGACCCAGAGATCAAGAGTTCCATGCTCGACTGACCGAGCCAGCTTTGTGTATTGTTGCCAGAGCAAATCAGAGAGAATAACGGAACACAGAGGTGGTGCTTGGGCTCCAGGAATCTGGGCCCCTTAGGCAGAAAGCAGACGTGGGCATGACCCACTGTTAGGAGCTGGTACGAAGCTATCGCTAAATGCGAAGAGAAGAAAATGGGAAGTCACCTCACAAGGAAATAATTGCCAGAATTATTTGCTGATCTCTAGCGGATAACGCCGTGCCTCTAAACGTAAACAGAAGGCAGGAAAGTAGCCGATATAAGTCAGAAATTCCCTCGTGTGCTGCCACATTTCAGAACCCAGGCCCATTCTTTCTACCAACCTCTGTCCATCATGCTAAAATGACTCTGCAAAGAAATTAGTCCGGGCTGATGTTTTAGGAAAGCAGCAGACACTAAGTCCTTCTTTGGGGCAATTAGGTAGCTATTTCTACCCTTTTCCTGCCCTTTTACATATCATTTTCTCCTTTTTTCTAACTAAAAATCTGTTAAAGTTCTCTATTCAAATCCTTAGAAATTTATGCTTTATTTTTTTAATGTTTTTATTTTATGTTTTTATTTGAGAGAGGGAAGGAGAGCGTGTGCATTTGTGTGTGCATTTGAGCAGGGGGAGGGAAGGGGGAGAGAGAGAGAGAGAGAGAGAGAGAGAGAGAGAGAATCTTAAGCAGGCCACATGCCCAGTGCAGAGCCCGATGTGGGGTTCGATCCCACGACTCTGGGATCGTGACCTGAGGCCAAATCAAGAGTCAGAGGCTCAACCAACTGAGCCACCCAGGCACCCCTTTAATGTTTTTATTTTTAATAAACTAGGTACCCAACGGCCCAAGGAAGCCATTCATACTGGCTCATGAGAGGCGATTGTTAAATTTCCAGGAAGTTTATTAGGCCGTTGAAGTCACATTGGTAATTGAAATCTGCCCTCGGGGGTGTATTTAGTGGTGCAGACCCCCCAGGTTAAGGGCTCAGGCTACAAGCCTGGGGCCATCCATACTCAGGGAAACATTTCACTTACCACTGCAGGTTTATTATGAAGGATATTATAAAGGATACAAAGGAACATCCAGACGAAGAGGGACGTGGAACGAAGGCCGGAAGGGTCCCAAGGTGGGGAGCTTCTATTCCTGTGGAGCTGGGCTGTCTTCAATAAATACCATCACCAACCCGCCTGGAAGCAAGACAGATCACATCACTGGCCGTTGGCAGGGAGACGAAAATTCCCACCCTCTGGCGACGTGGTTGTCTCTGGCAAGCGACCCCACCCAGCAGCTCTCCAGCCGCCAAGAGTCACCTCACTAGCATGAATGCAGGCATTTAAGGTTATTGGGATTAACAGAAGATGCTCGTCTCATTTCTTTCACTCCGGAAATTACAAGAGTTTTAGGGCCTCTGGGCCAGGGACTAGGGATGGAGATCAATTATTATTTCTCATTGTATCAAAAGATCACAGGGGTGCTTGGGTGTCAGTCAGTTAAGCGTCAGATTTCGGCTCCGGTCATGATCTCACGATTCATGGGTTCGAGCCCCACATCGGGCTCTGCCCACTGACAGCCTGGAGGCTGCTTCAGATCCTCTGTCCCCCCTCTCTCTGCCCCCAACCCCCCCTCGCACATGCACTCTCTCTCCAAAATAAATAAACATTAAAAATCACGTGTCAAAGGCACTTTTCAAAGTGCCAAGGCCAGGACCTAGGGGCCTCTCTGGGCCTTATGTGTAACATTTAAGGAGCTGTCAAAAAAACACTCAGTAATCAAGATAAATTAAAAAAAAAAAAACATATATATTCATATCAAAGCAGGGACACTTGGCTAACTCAGTCGGTAGAGCATGGGACTCTTGATCTCCAGGTTGGGAGTTCAAGCTCCATGTTGAGCATAGAGTTTACTTCAATAAATAAATAAGGGCACCCAGGTGGCTCAATCAGTTAAGTATCTGACTTCGGCTCAGGTCACAATCTTGTGGGTCATGGGTTCGAGCCCTGTGTCGGGCTCTGTGCTGACAGCTCAGAGCCTGGAGCCTGCTTCGGATTCTGTGTCTCCCTCTCTCTCTCTGACCCTCCCCCACTTACTGGGGGGGGCCGGGCCCCGGTGCCAGGCTGAGACCGGGTCGAGCAACGTTCCCCGTTGACTCAAGCCAACCTGGTGGTTCCCCCTCCCATCCCCCCACTTTCAAGGGCATACGAAAGCCTTGTCAAGGCTGAGAAACTTAATTCCTGAAGCCTGTGGTCTGCAGGTCTTGGCAGTAATGCTACCTCCCTTTTTCTACCCCGAGTCAGACAGACACAAACATGGGAACTGTGTTTTGCTAGCAATCTATCAACAAGGTCTTGCGACCCGTTCACAAGGTTCACAAGGTACACAGAACTAAATGTTTTGGTTGGCAGCGATTATGTGAAACCTGATTATTCTTAGAATGACCTGATCCATAAGAGTCTTATATTATGAAAGATTGTGTACAGCAACAATAAAGCCGTCACTTGGGCCATCAGCCCGGGGGACCCTCCTGTTCCCAAACTTTCCCTTCTCTCTTTTTTTTCTTGCATGCCCCTACCCTCAGGACCCTGACCTCGGGGTTTGTCGCGCCGGTCGCGACAAGTGGCGCCAGAACAGGGACCTGAGACAACAAGGCGGAAAGCGAAAGCGGACCGCGCGGCGTCTCATTCAGGTAGGGGAACTGTGCCAGCAGCACAGACGACGGGAGTAAAACTATGGGACAGAAACAGCCTACGGAACAGGGATATTTCGTAACTGCCTTGCAGGCTCTTATGAAGGAGGAGGGAATTAAGGTTTCTCAGTCAGCCCTTAGGGAATTTTTTGACAGAGTGCATGCTTATTGCCCATGGTTTCCAGTTGGGGGTACAGTTGATTTAAAGGATTGGCAGCGAGTTGGTCAGGAACTTAAAAATCAAATGAAGATTCGTGGGGCTGCAGTTCCAGGGACTTTGTGGTCTACTTGGACCTGTATTAAGGAGGTCCTTGATCCGCAGGATTCTATTGAAATAGCTTCTCTTAGCTCGGAAGCAGCCCAACCCTTAGTGACTTCAGAGGCTCCTGTCCCTCCAGAAACTACTTTCAATGCCCTTTCGGGACAGTCACGGGTGCCTTCACCTTTACCTCCTCTCCCCCTCCTAGAACAGTTATCTGTGCAAGATCCAGAAAATAATGATGACTCTCCTTTTGGGGATCAGGGAGATGATGGGCCGTATTTGGAAGATCAGAGGAAGCCTGCCTTCTTGGCCCCTCTGGTCCAGAAGGTACCTTTAAAACGACCTTCTTTTCAGGCACCAGATAGAGGCTTACCTCGGCTGGCTTTCCCTGTTACTCAGAATCAACAGTCCACTGAACCGTACCCCGTTATGGGAACTACTCCTTTGCAGCGGACTCTGTATCAGGCAACACAGTATGGGGAAGACACCTCTGCTTTTCACGCTGACCCTGTTATTCAGCAGGGGGGACAGAGAGTGTACTCCGCCCTAAGTTTTAAATTGCTGAAAGATTTGAAATCCTCTACAGCCCAGTATGGTCCGACAGCTCCCTTTACCCTGTCTATGCTTG
Source organism: Felis catus (assembly GCF_018350175.1). Lineage (NCBI taxonomy): Eukaryota > Metazoa > Chordata > Mammalia > Carnivora > Felidae > Felis > Felis catus. Next base: position 3,438,279 of record NC_058384.1, read on the forward strand.
ATAATTTGAGCAGGGAGGCGTTATGCCCAGGAGATTGGAAGGTCATTGCTCAGGCTTGTTTGAGTGTGGGAGATAACCTCTGTGGAAAGCAGAATTTGCAGAGAATGCTGAAAACCAGGCTATGTATAATAAAAGAACTAACATGCCAGTGGATTTTCACATGCTCACAGGTACAGGACAATATTATGATGTGGGCCTCCAGCTGAATTATCCTGAAGTTGCGTATAATCAAATTAATACCTGTGCCATTACAGCTTGGAAAAAACTCCCCTCCACAGGTGGCAGAACTGAGGAATTGTCTAATATTAGACAAGGGCCAGATGAGAAGTACCAGGATTTCGTTGGGCGCCTTTTGACTGCAGTCAGTCGTATCGTCACGGATGGGGAGGCAGGTACCATTATTGCAAAACAATCGACTTATAAAAATGCTAATTCTGCATGTCAGGCAGCCATTCGTCCTTGGAAAAACCAGGGTACCTTGGAGGATGATATCAGGCTATGTGCTGAGACGGGACCATCTTATATTCAGGGCATTACCTTGGCAGCCGCCTTAAAGGGAAAGGACCCCTTACAGGTGCATGCCCAGCTTCAGGGTAAAAACGTAAGAACTAATCCAAGGAAGTTGGGTGGAATAGTGTGTTTCAAATGTGGCCAAAAGGGCCATATGAAGGCCCAATGTCGTAGTAAAGAAATAATTCCAACCACCCCCGGTTTGCCAAGTGGCCCTAACATTAATAATAAGCCGGCAATTATTTGTCCCAGATGTAGACGGGGGTATCACTGGGTCAATGAATGCCGCTCTAAAACTGATTCTAATGGCAAACCTCTTCAGGGAAACTGGAAGCGGGGCCAGCCGCAGGCCCCTCAAACAATTGCGGCAATGTTCCCACAGGCGCCTTCTCACCCATTGTGTCCAACACTGGAGATCTCCCAGGTATTAGCCAACTACACCGCGGTACCCCCGCCAGTGCAGGACTAGATCTTACCCCAGATCAGTCTGTTTACCTAGAAGGAGGACAGCCCCCTAAAGCCATCCCCACAGGGATATGGGGGCCTCTACCCAGGAATACTTGGGGGTGATTATTGGGAAGATCCAGCTGGACTCTTAAGGGATTGGTGATCTATCCTGGAGTTATTGATGAAGATTACACTGGAGAAATAAAAATTTTGGCCAGCTTAACTATGGGAACTTTGGTGCTTGAGCCCAAGACTCCCATAGCACAATTGATCTTGACACCCCGGATATCCTCCAATAATAAGGCTGTTAAACCTTATCGGGGAAATCAAGGGTTCGGCTCCACAGATCTTTATTGGGCTAAAGTGATCTCTGTAGAAAAGCCCATGCTTACATTGCATATCCAAGGAGTCCCTTTTGAGGGACTAGTGGATACAGGTGCAGATGTCTCAGTTATTGCTCAAAAAAAAAAATTGGCCTGTCACATGGCCTACTCAAGTGACTAATATTCCAATTAAAGGTGTTGGTTATGCCTCTGCTCCGTTGCAAAGCTCTGATTATTTACATTGGAGACTGCCTGATGGTATGACTGGAACTTTTCAGCCTTTTGTTTTGAATATAGATCTTAACCTCTGGGGCAGGGACATATGAACTGCAATGAATTTGACTCTGGAGACTAAGGCAGTCCCGATTCAAAAACAGACTAATCTTGCTATGCACCTTATGAAGGAAATGGGCTATATTGAGGGGAAAGACTTAGGGAAGGAGTTGCAGGGAATCCTGAGCCGTATGTCCCCGAGCCCAAAAGAGACCATTTCGGATTGGGTTTTTCCTAGGGCCATTGGAAACTCCCCACGCTATGCCTCTCCAGTGGATGACTTCCACTCCAGTGTGGGTTGACCAATGGCCCTTACCTACTGTTAAGAGGGAGGCTGCTGTTCACCTCATAGAGGAACAACTGCAATTAGGTCATTTAGTTCCTTCCACCAGTCCCTGGAACACCCCAATCTTTGTGATTAGAAAAAAGTCAAATAAATGGAGGTTGCTGCAAGATTTGAGAGCAATCAATGCTGTCATGAAGCCCATGGGGGCTTTGCAACCTGGCCTCCCTTCCCCATCGGCCATTCCTTTACAATATCAATTACTAGTTTGGGACATAAAAGATTGTTTTTTTACCATTCCATTGGCCCCTGGCGACGGAGAACATTTTGCATTCTCCCTGCCTTCCACTAACTTACAGGAACCTGCTAAGCGGTATCAGTGGAAGGTCTTACCGCAAGGCATGGCTAACAGTCTGACTTTATGTCAAGAATTTGTGGCCAGAGCCATTACCCCTTTTAGACAGAGTTTTCCCCATGTATATTGTATCCATTACATGGATGACTTACTTTTGGCTGCTGAAACTGAGGAATTATTACAGGAGGCTTTTATTTCTCTTCAAAGATGCCTTAAAGCATATAATTTGATTGTTGCCCCTGAGAAAGTTCAAAGGGAAGCACCTTTTGAATACCTAGGGTATCTCATCTCCAAATCAACTGTCCGACCTCAGAAAGTATCAATTAGAACCGGACATTTGACTACTCTAAATGATTTTCAGAAATTATTAGGAGATATAAACTGGATTAGAAACACACTAGGGGTCACCACAGAACAATTACTGCCTTTGTTTAATATTCTAAAAGGAGATAGTTCTCCGGCGTCCCCGCGAAGTCTCACTCAAGAAGCTAAAGAAGCTATGAGACATATAGAACAGGCCATTCAGCAGGCCCAAGTCACTAGAGTTGACCCTTCTCAGCCTTTGTATCTAATAATATTAAAACCTCAGGTCATCCCCTTCGCAATTCTGTGGCAATCTCATGGTCCACTTGAATGGCTACATTTAGCCTTACACTCTCTGCATGTCATTAATCCTTTACTATCTATGGTTTGTCTTCTCGTCATTAGAGGAAGATCCCGAGCTGTTCAGCTCTTTGGACACGATCCAGAACGTATTGCCTGTGCCTTTCTGACACAGAAGCTGGTGGACGCTGCTTTTGCTCAATCCATCAAATGGCAACTTGCCTTGGCTAATTTTACAGGTCAAATTAAATTTCATTTACCTTCTGATTCTTTAATACAAGGTTTCAATCTTACAGATATTTTGCCCTATAATCCTGTTGTTTGTCAGCCGATTGAAGATGCTGCTTCCATTTTTGTGGATGCTAGTAAAGAGGGTAAAATTGCAGTGTATTATGTCACTTCCCAACATAAAAATTTGATCACTTTAAATTATACGACTAAATCTGTCCAAAGGGCCGAGCTTTATGCTGTACAGGTAGCCCTAAAAACTTACCCGGAATCTATAAATGTCTATTCTGACAGTCAATACGTTGTCAAAGCCGTGTTGCAACTTCCCACTGCCTTTATACTGACAGCAGATGAGGAACTTTATCGTCTATTTCATGCTATACAAAAACTTCTTAATTCGGGGCGCCTGGGTGGCGCAGTCGGTTGAGCGTCCGACTTCAGCCAGGTCACGATCTCGCGGTCCGTGAGTTCGAGCCCCGCGTCAGGCTCTGGGCGATGGCTCGGAGCCTGGAGCCTGTTTCCGATTCTGTGTCTCCCTCTCTCTCTGCCCCTCCCCCGTTCATGCTCTGTCTCTCTCTGTCCCAAAAATAAATAAACGTTGAAAAAAAATTAAAAAAAAAAAACTTCTTAATTCACGGCACAGTCCAATTTATATTTCCCACATTCGAGCTCACACCGACCTGCCTGGTCCCCTAGTTGCTGGGAATCGGATAGCCGATGCAGCAACCCATTTATTGCAAGTTCTGCCCATTATCACTCCTTTGGAAACAGCCAAAAGGAGTCATGATAATTTTCATCAGAATGCGGCAGCCCTTCGACGAGAATTCAAAATATCTCGTGAAGCGGCCAAATTGTTAAACAGTGCGGCATCTGTCCGCAATTCTTCCCACAGCCGGTCTATGCCATTAACCCCCGAGGTCTTCGGCCCAATGACTTGTGGCAAATGGACGTCACCCAATATTTACCTTTTGGGAAATTGCGATGTATACATGTGTCTGTAGATACTTGCTCAGGCTATATACATGCTTCAGCCCACTCAGGAGAAGCATTTGTTGATGTTCAAAATCACCTATTTTCTGCCTTTGCAGCAATGGGCAAACCTCATAAAATAAAAACTGACAATGGTAGTGCTTATACTTCTAAATCTTTTACAGAATTTTGCCGCCGACTCCGAATTGAGCATACAACTGGCATTGCTTATAATTCCACAGGACAGGCTATTGTTGAGCGAGCTCATCTGACTCTAAAACAATATCTGCAAAAACTTAAAGAAGGGGAGATATTAAAGGGAAAGATAAAGTATTCCCCACATGTACATCTCACTCTTGTGTTGTATGTTTTAAATTTTTTAAATGTCAATGAGGCAGGGATGACCGCCGCAGAGCGTCGCTGGGGAAGGAATCAAGAACCTCTCTTGATGGCTAGATTGAAAGATATGCCGGAAGGCATTTGGCGAGGCCCAGACCCAGTCCTTCGAAAAGGGCGAGGGTATGCTTGTGTTTTTCCACCGGATGAGGAAGCGCCACGCTGGGTCCCGCTTCGGCTCCTCAGAGACATTACATTTGCGCCGAAAAATGGCCAAATTGACAGCGACGGAGCCCTCCCAGAAGCGACAACGGCGGAGTCATGAGGCGGGTACACCCACCTGGGGACAGATAAAGAACCTGCTGACCCAGGCCACTGATGTAGTGATGGCCTCAGGTAGAGAGGTAACGGCCACACATGTCTTCTTGGCATGCCTGTGCTTTCTCACTACAACCGGGGAGTCTGCCCTCTATTGGGCATACATGGAAGGTCCTCCTACAGTACAACCTGTAACATAGAGAGACCCCACACCCAAAGTATACACCAACCTCACCTTTATGGGAGGGGAAGATGCAGGGTTTCTGCCCACTGTGTCGGCCTCTATAAATTGGACAGCGCTCTCTGCAGGAGTACCCATCTGCCTGCAAAGGGAGTCTACGCCGTACAAACTTGCTTATGGGTGTTTGGGTACGAAACCAGTAGGGCGGTCTATTACTTATGCTATGTGGCAAAATGACAAGCGTCCTTCTGAATGGGTACCCCGCTCCGTTGCCGCTTATTGGCAAAAGAGAGAATTATTAGGAGAATGGATGTTTTTTGGACCGCGTGATCCCCCTCAGAATCTTCCTATATGTCCCTCAGTTGGTCAAGGCCTTACCGGGGACTCACCTTGGGGTAAATGTGCCCAATCCTCTTCATTGAGGATGACTCCTAAAGGCATAAACTATACCATTACAGATTATTCCCGAAAGGCCCGGCTAGCTCGGTCGGTAGAGCATGAGACTCTTGATCCCAGGGTCGTGGATCCACCTCCTAGCGAGGTACAGGTACACCATAAGATTATCCCACAAACCATTTTGCACTCCCCTGAAGGAAGAATTCATTCTGATCTTTGGAAATTATATGCTACCTTTGATAAAATATACACTAATGACAGCTTTAGTTTTCCAGAATATTATGTTTCTCCAGTTTTGCAATTGCGTGCCTGTGTTCCTCCGCCCTACTATCTGATTGTTGGAGATGGGACCATTACTCCAGTGAAAGAAGATGGTCATCAGTTATACCGGCTGACTTGTCCTGCTTGTGAACGGCTGCACAGGACCAGACGGTTTCTTGGACTCTTGATTGCTGGACTCATAGCGGCAGTGACTGTAATTGCCTCTGCAACTGTATGTGTAATATCCTTACGTGAAAGTGCCCAAACGGCATCCCATGTAAATGAATTGGCTCATCATGTATCCAAGGTGTTTGCCACTCAAGAACGAATAGACCATAAATTGGAAGCCCAATTAGAGGCACTACAAGAAGCATTAATGTATCTTGGTGATCAGTTTGCTGTTTTGCATACCAGACTTTCTTTAATTTGTCATGATGCATATAAGCATATCTGTGTTACCCCTTTAGAGTATACCAATGTGACATGGGGACAAGTGCGTCATTTACAAGGGGTTTGGCATGATGCTAACACTAGCTTAGACCTCTTACAGCTACAAGAAGAGATAAATGCTGTTGCAAGTAGCTCACTCAGTTTCCCTAACCCTGGATATCTCGCTGAAACCACACTGCACCAACTTAATGGGTTTAATCCATTTAATATTCTTCAGCATTCCTTTTGGATCTTTATTGGAATTGTTTCCGTAATATCTGTTATACTTGTCTTGCTGTGTTATTTCTGGAGATGGGGTCTTACTGCCTTTACCACATACCAGGCCAGGATGCACATGTTGCAATTACAAACAATAGGGGGACATGTGGGGGGCCGGGCCCCGGTGCCAGGCTGAGACCGGGTCGACAAATGTTCCCCGTTGACTCAAGCCAACCCGGTGGTTCCCCCTCCCATTCATGTGGGAGGCCGGGCCCCGGCGCCAGGCTGAGACCGGGTCGAGCAACGTTCCCCGTTGACTCAAGCCAACCCAGTGGTTCCCCCTCCCATCCCCCCACTTTCAAGGGCATACGAAAGCCTTGTCAAGGCTGAGAAACTTAATTCCTGAAGCCTGTGGTCTGCAGGTCTTGGCAGTAATGCTACCTCCCTTTTTCTACCCCGAGTCAGACAGACACAAACATGGGAACTGTGTTTTGCTAGCAATCTATCAACAAGGTCTTGTGACCCGTTCACAAGGTACACAGAACTAAATGTTTTGGCTGGCAGTGATCATGTGAAACCTGTTTATTCTTAGAATGACCTGATCCATAAGAGTCTTATATTATGAAAGATTGTGTACAGCAACAATAAAGTTGTCACTTGGGCCATCAGCCCAGGGGACCCTCCTGTTCCCAAACTTTCTCTTCTCTCCTCTTTTTTCTTTCACTCCCCTACCCTCAGGACCCTGACCTCGGTGATTGTCGCGCCGGTCGCGACAACTTACACAGTCACTCTGTCTCTCAAAAATAAATAAACATTAAAAAAAAAAAAAGAAGACTGTAGTTTGAGCAGATGGATGACCGACAGGAGGATATATGCCATCAGAAAGCTGACCGGAGGGCACAGCATGCAGGAGCTTGGAGGGCACAGTAAGGAGCCAGACTTTCACTCTGAGTGAAACAGGAGTCACTTTTGAGCAGAAGAGGCACACTCTTTCTCTTTTTTCCCAACATCCGCTTTTGAACACCTGTTCTGACTTCTTTGTTGGGAGCAGACTACACAGAGACCAAGTGCACTTTCTGGGAAATGTCAGGAGGCTTTGCAACGACCTAGGCGAGGGGCGATGGTAGGGAAGGAATTACAGCCTCGGGCGTAAACACGGGTTGATGGATAGGTCTAACAAGCTCATGAAAACTCCCGTTGGATTCCCTGACTTTTTGCAGTGATGTCGGAAGCCGAGCCCCAGGGTCTCACCACGGTTAATGTTACCAATAATTCCTTACCATGATGTCATATCCAGTCCATGTTCAAATGTCATGGATGCCTCACGTTGCCTTTTTATACTCCTCCAAACAATATACATTTTAAATCAGCCTCCATGGGGCGCCTGGGTGGCGCAGTCGGTTAAGCGTCCGACTTCAGCCAGGTCACAATCTCGCGGTCTGTGAGTTCGAGCCCCGCATCGGGCTCTGGGCTGATGGCTCAGAGCCTGGAGCCTGTTTCCAATTCTGTGTCTCCCTCTCTCTCTGCCCCTCCCCCGTTCATGCTCTGTCTCTCTCTGTCCCAAAAATAAATAAACGTTGAAAAAAAAAATTTAAATCAGCCTCCAAACAATATACATTATTTGTTGATAAGCCTTGTAAGTCTCTTTAATCTATTCCTTCTACCCTTATTTATTTATTTATTATTTTTTAATGTTTATTTTTGAGAGAGAGAGAGAGAGAGCACGAGGAGGGAAGGGTCAGAGAGACAGGGAGACACAGACTCTGAAGCAGGCTCCAGGCTCCGAGCTGTCAGTGCAGAGCCCGACGTGGCGCTCGAGCCCACGAATTGTGAGACCATGACCTGAGCCGAAGTCAGACGCTTAACCAACTAAGCCACCCAGGCGCCCCTAAAATTCTCATTTTTTAGAGATATGTAGTGAATTTTTTACAGACAAAATGGTATAATGTCTGGGCTGGTTTCAAAATAATCCAGGATGCATATTGACATCAAAAGTCAAAACAGTTTTGTACCGCTACCTGCAATGGTCATTTCTTCTAATCTGGATGCATGTGTCGTGAGAATTACAATATTCTCAAGATGAGTAAGGAAGGTTATTTAGCCATGTGCTGACTCCAGCTAATTGCATGCCCACACGCAGGTGTCAGGCACGCCCTTGTAGGTGCTGGGGAGGGGGCTGTCTGCACCCGAGGTGCGCCCATCTCCAAGCAGGAGGTGACCAGAGTCATCAGGGAGGCTGCGTTCAGCCGCTAGACGATACTTCTCATGTCTGCTTTCCAGGAATATCAGCAGACACATGAGGAATCCAGGTTTGCTCTCTCCCAGACCCAGGCTTGCCTTGTTCCGTGGGACATCCGTTTAGACTTCCTGACCCTTGTAAATATTCCAGGACACGGTGGGGTTCGCTGATTTCTGGCTTTGCTTTGTCTTATTCCTTGTGTCTTTGGGCTTGCTGTTTTCTCCCCACCCCCCGCCCCACGCAGGTGTTCAAACACGCGCCCAAGCATAAACCTCATTTCCAACATAGTTTTTATTAATTATTTTAATCCAACTTAATTTAAATCAATAGTTAGATTAAGTATTAATTACTAAATATTTATTTATTACATTTTCTCTGAACCTAATAACATTGTTTTGCACAAGATTTCCCCTAAATTCTAGTAGGAAATTCCCCCCCCCCGACAATTATTCCAGACTGGAACATTTCAAATAATAAATATTCTGGAATCACAAAGGTGATACAACATATCGAACCAACTGATCAATACCCGGGCACATGGCTAGGGTTCCTAAATTAATGAAGATTAGTTAGTTGCTACTTTTGTTATATGAACACAAAACAGCCCAGAGAAAAAGACAATACCTCATGTAATTATGAAACAGCCTCGTGGAATGGATCCTCTGACCTCTGCTGACCATTGGCACTCTTTTATTTCCAAGGCCTTGGGTTTCCTTCTGGCCCTGACCTGCTGTGGGAAGGGGGTCCGATTTCTCATCGGAGTTTCTCCAGAAACAGGACTGGCAGCGGCCGCTAGGTGGCGCTCTTCCGTTCTCCTTGCCCGAAGGCTGCGTGTTTTGATTGGCCTGCGCGCTCCCATGAAAACATCCCTGGGCATCCTCGGCCTAATGCTTTCCGTTTTGGCTATAAATAGTGGCACTCACACCGCGGTGCCCATAGCCTAAGCCAGGCTTTAATCCGGTGGGATTCACTCAGGAGCCAATCCAAATCTCTGTTCCAGTCTCTTCCGGAGACCATCCTCATGCACATAAAAATCAACATTTTTAGACCAGCAGAAACACCAAATGTGAGTCCCATGAGCCTTTGCCACGTTTTTAAGCATGCTGCCATATAAGGAACACTAAATGGTGGGGCGCCTGGGTGGCTCAGTCGGTTAAGCGTCTGACTTTGGCTCAGATCATGATCTCCCAGTTCGTGAGTTCGAGCCCCATGTTGGGCTTTGTGCTGACAGCTCAGATTCTTGGAGCCTGCTTTAGATTCTGTGTCTCCCTCTCTCTCTGCCCCTCCCCTGCTTACACTCTGTCTCTCTCAAAAATAAATAAACATTAAAAATAAAATAAAAAAAGAAAAAGAAACACTAAATGGGATGGGGGAATACCGTGCAAGCTGCCATTTTGGTTATATGTTGGTTGTATGTCACTTCATGCGTGTGAGGCAGGAGATGCCTGCCCTTTCCTCACCCCAGCGGGAAGGGGGTCTCCTTGCATCGCAGACATCATAAAAACACCGAGGAATATCTAGCAATCCCAAAGTACTGGGGGTCAGGGTAGTGGAGAAGTGGCCTCCAGAATGGCCGGGTTGCAGGTGGCCATGGGAGGCGAAGCAGGAAGGGTAGAGGGGGAGAGACTAGAAAAGAAAGAGGGGGATTCAAGGTACACCCCCACCCTTGCCCCAGTGGTCCTCTTAGCATCTAAAGGGTGGACGGTCACCTAAGAAGAATAATAGATAAGTAATTGGGTGTGTCTTTGGTCATCGGTGGGTAGGAACGAGTTCTGAATGCCTTGCCAGGAGTATAGGGACCCAGTAGTAATGGGGTGTGCCTGCCATTTTCTTTGGCTGACACCATTCTAACAGACCTGTTTCTTTCCAATTCTTTCTCTCTCCAGCCACACTCCGCGGAATCAAGGCAGAGAGGGGGCGCCTGGGTGGCTCAGTCAGTTAGGCATCTCACTCGATCTTGGCTAAAGTCATGATCTCACTGTTTGTGAGTTCAAGCTCCGTGTGGGGCTTTGAGCTGACAGTGTAGAGCCTGCTTGAGATTCCCTCTCTCTCCCTCTCTCTCCGCCCCCCTCACAATAAATTAATTTAAAAAAACAGTCAAAGCAGAGAAACTGAGATTAGTGGCAAGATCTAGGGAAGCCACCATCAGACATATCTACTCCTTATCTTGACACCCCATCGTCCAAGTTAGACTGAAAACATCATTTGTCTCTATGAATTAAATAAGAATAAGAATAAATGAAGAACAGTGTCATCATCAAGATAGAGTTGTTCACGACTTCGGTCCGTCTCACAAAGAAGACCAGCTGGAAACTAACCACAGGCAAGACATCGTTTTTAAAATCCCAGAACACAGGGATGAGGCTGAGGCAGCCGCCGGACCACAGAACAAGAAGGACCACATTAGAAGAGTAACAGGGACAGTTCCATCTGGATCACATCATTCCTTCCCCCGGACAGCGCGACGCAGCACCGAGGGCCTCCTCGGCCTGCCATTTGTCCAGCGGGAAAAAGAGAGCCTAAGGTGGACACCCAGCTCTCCCGATGTTGTGGGACGCTCCTGGGGGAGCCCACTGGGTCTCACCTCATGGAGGTCACTAGGGGAAGCCATGGGGCTCGGCCACTAGGGGTCGGAGACAGAAGGACAAGGAGGCGGGGCTTGCAGCAACCAGTGCTTACATCTTGAAGGACTACATTCCTGCTGGGAGCAGTGCCCATCTGCAGAGCTGAGCCGGTGTGGCCCCTTCTGGCCAGGGACCTCGGTTGGCATCTCTGCTTGATTTGGAGCCCAGTCAACTGGGCTGAACCGGATATGGGGCACATTCTACCTCCCTGCCTGGGTGGGGAAGCAAATTCAGCATCCTACCCACCTGCTCACCATAGCTTCCGGTCTTGCCCTTCTGGAAGGCATGGCCACAGATGCCTGGAAGCCTTGGAGGACATTCTGTGGCCCTCCGGGGCAGGGAGCCGAGCCAGCAGCCCTGCCCAACTGTTGAGCATAGCCTCTGGCCCCACTTGACCAGGAAGCCCAGATGGTGACCCTAATTGACTGCTGAGCATAGTCTCCAGCACCCCCCCTCCCTCCCGCAACTGTGAGGTAAAGCTGGAGGTTCTGCCAGACCAGGGAGCCTGGCCAGGAACGTCATTTAATAGCGGAGCACAGCCAGGGGCCGACCTGATGGCAAAGCCCAGCTTATGGGCCCCCACTCCCACCCAGCGTGAACGTAGAGCCCAGCCCGCAGCATCGTCCAGTCGGGGAGCAAAGTCTGAGACCCCACCCAAGCAGGAGCTACTGTCCACAGCCCTGCCCTCCGGTAGTCAGTAGCACTGCCTTGCCAGGGAATACAGTCTGGGACTCTGCCCAACCACAGGTGGTTACAGAGCCTAGCTGGTGGCTCCACATGGCCCCGGAGCCCAGCCGGCAGCCACGTTGGGTCAGGGAGCCCACCTGGGGCCCCACTTGAACACGGAGCGCAGCCAGTGGCCTTGCGCCAACTACAGACCCCTAACAGCAAGTCCCAGTGGCCTGTGTTACCAGCTGACCCATACAGTACACGGAGCTGAGCTGCCTGGAGGAGGCCTTTCCCTGCCGAAACACACCCGTAGAAGCCTGGAAGAGGTGCTCAAAACCACAGACTCCAGCACATGGATGCAGGGATCGCAAAGAGGCAAGTAAACACGACCCCACCCCAGGAAACTAACAAAGCTCCATGAACCGGCCCTAAAGAAACAGAGATCTATGAACTGTCTGACAAATAATTAAGAATAATCCTCAGGGCGCCTGGGTGGCTCAGTCGGCTGAGCGGCCAGCTTCGGCTCAGGCCATGATCTCACAGTTCGGACCGCACACCGCCGTCAGCACAGAGCCCGCTTCGGATCCTCTGTCCCCCTCTCCCTGCCCCTCCCCCACTCTCTCTTTCCCCGCAGAAATTAAATAAACATTTAAAAAAAAAGAATAATCCCCTTAAAGAAGGTCAGCAGCTGCAAGAACACACAGACAGCTATGCAAACTTAGGAAAACAGTGCATGCATGAAATGGGAAGTTCAGCAAAGAAATAGAAACCATTAAACACACACACATGCACACACACACACACACACACACACACACACAGAAATCCTAGAGTTGAAGACAATGAGATGAAGAATTCGATAGAGAGACGGGCTTTGGGGCTGTGTCACAAAGGGGCTTCCCCATAGAACTTCTGTGTTCCCCCGTGTCCTTGGGAAGAGGGCGGCCTCTTTCTGCTTGGCCACGTGCTCACCTCCGACTGCAGGGCCCTGTTCTGCTGTCCCTGAGCCTTCCCAGTCCTCACCCTGGGGCTGCCTCCTCCTCTCTCATTCCTGAAGGGAGTGGAGCAGGTGAGGCTGGGCAGGTTCATGGGGAAATGAACCTGGTCGTTGCCGCCCATGTGCCCGGATCCACTTTTATGTAACTTGGATGACAACTGTAGGGGGTTGTCCTCATCTCACGCCATCAGCTAAAGAAAGTGACTCATCCATCGGCTAAGTCAATTTCCCGGTTGTGTAGTCTCCATCTGGACTTTTCACAGGATTCTCCACATTAGCATGGGTCCTAGGAAAACCTTTCTTGTTCGATTGTCAGCATTATTTTCCTCCGGTGAGGCTGGACCCCTCCATGAAGTATATGGGGAAATAGACAAGACCCTAGGACCCCAGGAGAGGTTTGCAAAGCTCGTTGAGTGGGGGACCCACCCCCTGCCCCCTCCCTCCCCAGGGGCTCCCGGCCGGCGCCTCCGGGCCCAACCTGATGAAGTTCCTTTTGGAAGCCAGGAGGTGGCGCTCCTGAGCACCAAGGCCCGAATGGAGTCGCCCACTTCCTCGAAGTAGGCAGCACATCCCCCACCTGGCTGGCTGTTAGTGCTCTGGATTGTTCGCTGCTTTTACCATCCCTTCAAGCAAACATTTACTGAGTCTAATAGGAGTCAAGGAATGGAAACGGGTACTAATTCACAGTGGTGCATTAGCTGACCATTTACAAACGCTTCCTCAGGAGCTACCAGGCCCACAGGTGCAGCTGGGGAGGCTGGGAAGACCAGACCTTGAGGACTCAGTGGGAATAGAGGGGGCTTGTGGGTGAGAGGGGCCAAGGTGAAGGGTGGGAGGGCGAGGACGGTGGCCTGGAATGAGCCTCCCAGGGCCTCAGCGTCCTCACCGCCCCGCCCCCCCCCCCCCAGGGCCTCAGCGAACTCACCCTTCCCCCCCTCCCCCCCCTCCCCCGGGCCTCAGCGACCTCACCGCCCCCCCCCCCCCAGGCCTCAGCAACCTCACCCCCCAACACCCCCAGGAAGCCCGGTGGGCACCTCACCAAATTGAGGGCAGCCAAGAGGCCTGATTCTTCGGATGTGTCACTCATGTTTGCTCTACTCCAGAAAAATGAAATTCCCCGGAACAGGCTGCCAGGTGTGAAGGGAGTGCCCGAGACCATGAGGTAGAGCGACCTGTGTTCAAATCCCAGCTCAGCCAGCTACTGTTGAGGTGACCGTGGACGAGTCACTTAACTTCTCTGAACTCCAGCTTCACAGGGAGGGCGGTCTCCTGGGGGTGTAAGAGCCAGGAGGCCCGGGTTCAAGTCTGGCTCAGCCACTCGCTAATTGTGCATCCTGGGGAGGTCACTGAAACTCAGTTTCTTCACCTTTACGATGGGGATATAAGATCTGCCTCCTGGGATGCGTGCAAACTGAAATAAGGTGATGCTTTTAATCCAGGGCCTGGAAGATGGGTGTTTGCATAGCCGCCCTTCTGCCAGAAAACCCGTTTAGCCATATACTGCTGCAAATGTCATGTTTGTTGGCCTTGTCTCCACAACAACATCCTAAACTTCGTAAGGTCGTGGATCACGTTGCCTAGCACCGTGCACACAGTAAGCGCAGAATAAACAAGTCTCTGTGCCAAATAGCAATGCCAGCATACTCAGACCTTGGCCCTTTCATTGATCGGCCACCGTTTGAGGAACTGCTACGTTCAGGCTTATAAATTCTGGAACTTTTCCTTTTAAGGACTTGAACCTTCTTTATAACAAAGTTCTATCACGTAACATGCTCCCAGGACCACAGAGGAATTCTGTGGCTACGACGACTGCTGTCACTACTTTATTAAACGTCTACTGAGGGGGTGCCTGGGTGGCTCAGTCGGTTAAGCGTCCGACTTCAGCTCAGGTCATGATCTCGACCTCGTGGGTTCGAGCCCCACGTTGCGCTCTGTGCTGCTGGCTCGGAGCCTGGAGCCTGCTTCGGATTCCGTGTCTCCTTCTCTCTCTGCCCCTCCCCTGCTCACACTCTGTCTTTCTGTCTCTCTCTCTCTCTCTCTCCCACTCTCTCAAAAATAAGTAAAGAGAAAAATAAAAAAATAAAATAAATAAATAAATGTCTACTGAGGACCAGACAATGTGGTTTATGTGAATTCGCCTGGTTAATCCCCGTAACGACCTTATGGGGTGGTTTATTATTATTCCCATTTACAGGTAAGGGACCGGAGGCAGAGGAAGGGTGAGGAACAAGCTGAGGTCTACACAGCTAGCCAGTAAGTAGGGGGACTGAGGATTACATCTGGGTCTTTCTGATGACAGAGCTCTTGCCTGAGGCTACTCTGCCATGCTGTCTCCCGGGGAAGCTGGCAAGCACCTCCCAGAGCGTCTGGCACCGAACGGGTCCTCCGTAAAGGTTGGCTGTCCCCCTTCAATCAAGAAGTGTGTCTACCGAGTTTAGGCTGAAACAGCTCTGGTGGTAAATCTGGTGGATGTAAGACCTTCTCTCTCCCCTCAGGTGATACACAAGCCTGTCACAGGTTGAGGCTGGAGGGGGACAGGATGTGAGAAGGGGACATTGAAGCTCCCCTCCAAGCACGTGGTGCCTCCTGCAATGATGTCGTCGTTAGGCACGACTTTCCCGGGAGGTCCGCTCCCTAGGGGAGCACACAGGAAGGCAAGGGGAAGGCAGAAGGGCCACGCAAGGATGTGGGAGCTGAACTTGGCGTTCCTGAGAGACAGATGCCTCCATGTCCTCCGTCCCCAACCCGAAACCCACGGCCCATGACCCAGATACTGGCCTTTGGAATCTCTTGTTTGGGAAAAAATAACGTGAGCCTGCCCTGGAAACTTATTTATGAAACAAACGCACGGAGCTATTTTGAGCAACTGTGCCCAAGAATCATTATCCTGCTTGTCTAACTGGAACGAGGTCCCCAAGTCACCTCGCCAGGGTCGGAAGATGTGCATCTGGGAGGGAGAACACAGACTCAGGAAGGTGGGAGGGAGCCCTTCCTCGGCCTCCTGCTAATCCATCCACATTACTGGAGGCAACAGAAGATGTAAGAGAGACAGGCGTTAAGCGGACTGAGCGTTTTCCTTTAAAACTGATGACAATCTGGGGCGCCTGGGTGGCTGAGTCGGTTAAGCATCCGACTTTGGCTCAGGTCATGATCCCACAGTTAGTGACTTCAAACACCACATTGGGCTCTGCTCTCTCGGCACAGAGCCCGCTTCAGGTCCTCTGTCTCCCTATCTCTCTGCCCTCCCTCACTCATGTGCTCGCTTTCTCTCTCAAAAATAAACATTTTAAAATAATAATAAAATAGGGGCACTTGGGTGGCTCAGTCGGTTAAGCATCTGACCTTTGGCTCAGGTCATGATCTCCCGGTTCATGGGTTCGAGCCCCACATCGGGCTCGGTGCAGACAGCTCAAGAGCTTGGAGCCTGCTTCGGATTCTGTGTCTCCCTCTGTCTCTGTTATTCCCCTGCTCATGTCTTCTCTCTATCTCTCAAAAGTAAATAAACATTAAAAAAAATTTTTTTTTTAATTTTTAAGGGTTTATTTTTTTTTTGAAGGAGAGAGAGACAGTGAGCAGGAGAGGAGCAGAGAGAGAGGGAGACACAGAATTTAAAGCAGGCTCCAGGCTCTGAGCTTTCAGCACAGAGCCGGATGCGGGGCTCAAACTCACAAATGGTGAGATCATGACCTGACCCGAAGTCGGACGCTCAACCGACTGAGCCACCCACGCCACCCCCCCCCAATTTTTTTAAATAAAAAAATTTAAGAAATAATAAAATAAAATTGGCAATGATCTGACCACAAAATAAAGGTAAACCATCTAGTCCTCTGGGTTTTGTGTTGGTATTATCATAGCTGCTGAGGGTAGTCATGGAAACCAGACGAGGTGTCAAATCCTAGCACCCACAGCTTTGTGAAGAGTGCCTGAAGTTACTCTGATGGGAGCTTTTTTTTTAAATGGAAACTATCTTGAACGTGGATGAACAGGCCTAGAAGTTTCCCCTCTGCCTCGCTAGAAATGTTGTTTCTGTGTCTCTTTTCTGGTTACACAGACTCTAAAAATGCAGCAAGAGGAATGTTGCATGAGCTCTTTTCAATGGCCAGAGGCTTAAACCTAAGTCAACCCAGGCTCCGTAAGGAAAATTGGGGGAGAGGCGAGGTTCATTAGCTTGTATGGCGGGAGGGCAAAAGTGGTCTTAAAAATCATTCAGGGGCCCAAAAATGGCATTAAGGGTATCTCTGTTTTGCTACCTGTTACCCTGGTGTCCATCTGTGGGCAGACCTCATTCTAGGCTCTTCCTGGGCAAAGATGTGCTCACTAGCGGTTCTGAAGTCGTACCTTCCCATTCTTTCTATTTCGGTTCAAGGGAGAGACGCTGGCTTCAGGATGAAACAACCCTCCCAGTTGGGTTTGACGGGCTCAGGCTGGGCTCGCCTGCTCTCGGGCCAGTTGCCGTGAAGGAAGCACGTGAGGCAGGACCATGCACCTTGGGGTAAGGATAAGATAAGGAAGGATAAGGTAAGGATAAAAATAAGGAAGAGGAACAGCCCCCCAAAACCGTGATAGCTGGAGTGGTGAAGGGCTAGTCCCTGCCCAGGGCCCATCAACTCCTTGGTCAAGCTTTCTGTCAGGTGGCTAGGTGTCGTAAAGGATCTAAAAAACTAATTCTGCATAGGGTGTGTGTACAGATGATGGCGAAATACATTGTTCCTTCTCGAGGAGAACCACCTGGATCAGTCTGGGCCCAACCAGAGAGAAATCACGGTAATGTAAACAGGGGATGTTTGATAGAAAGCTACTAACTTTAACAGGGGAGTGAAGATAGAAGAAGCAGCCACTACCCCATCTGGCCGAGAGAGAGCTCTCGGGGAGGAGCCCCCACTCCCATTACAGACTGAGATCCAGACTCACCACACATGAGTGGTGCCACCTGGTGGTCGTTTGGGGGAAATCTGCCTTCTGGGATGTGGAGGAAAGGTGCTCGCCGGGACCGCCTGGAGAATCTCCAGGCACTCTGCTGCAGGAGCACAAGGTGTGGGGGTACCCAGCACGGGGTGCAGGCGACGTCGGCTGTGGGGTGATCCTGGCCGCTGTGCAGGGTGGGGGCTGCATGCGGGAGGTGCTGTGAGCCTTGCACAAGAGGACCCCCCCCCCCAACACACACACACACACACACACTCAGG
Source organism: Felis catus (assembly GCF_018350175.1). Taxonomy (NCBI): domain Eukaryota; kingdom Metazoa; phylum Chordata; class Mammalia; order Carnivora; family Felidae; genus Felis; species Felis catus. The sequence goes on from NC_058384.1 coordinate 3,456,122, forward strand.
AACCTCAGATTGTGCACACTCCAGCCAGGAAGCAAACACAAGGCTCTTCCTTCTGCAGCATCTCTCTGGCGCCCTCTGTTGACAAACTTCAATGCCAGCTCCACGGAAAAACAAGGGCCCAGATCCGTTTTTCACTCTGTAATCCACAAGGGTGACTAATTCGGAGCCCAGTCAGTATATGGATAAATGGCGCAATACCTAAGATAATGATGCCCTGTTAGACAAATACTTATTTCGATTGGTTTTGATTTCAATTTAAAAGCCATAAAGCAACCAATAGGTATTTAGCGTCTTTTATGTGCCATGTTTAGATTTGAATCAGGTGGAGATAAGGTGCGTGGTCATTTCTGAGCAGCGTTGTGATCTGGTGTGTGTAGTTCAACCACATTAGACCACAAGACTATGTTGAGATACTGAAAATCACTGTGTGGGCAAGTTTGCTTGTTCCCCAGTAATTAATCTTTGAAAATGAAATTTACTATCACTGCACTATTTTACACCTACTGGCAAAAATAAAAGCGATAATGAAATGTAGTGCTGGTCAGGTGTTGATACAGACAGGTGCAAACGCCACTATATAGCACCTTGAGTTCATTGAAGAGCTTCCGATTCCTGGAAGAATACCCCAAAGAGCCTTAAAAGAATCTCATCCCTTTATTCAGTAATCAAATGCATCTTAAAATAATATATCCCTAAGGAAATGATTCCATTTTTATAATGTTATATTTATTTTTGACAGAGAGAGAGAGAGAGACAGAGCACAAGCAGGGGAGGGGCAGAGAGAGAGGGAGACACGGAATCCGAAGCAGGCTCCAGGCTGTGAGCTGTGAGCACAGAACCTGACGAGGGGCTCGAACTCAGGAACCATGAGATCATGACTCGAGTCAAAGTCAGACACTTAACCGACTGAGCCACCCAGGCGCCCCCCGCTAAGGAAATGATTCAAAATAAAGATGTATCTGTGCAATAATGTTTATGGTGGTATTATTATAATTAATAATTTTATAATGCATTGTATATTTAAATTATCTGTTATAATAACTGCTATAATATATAATAATAATATATGATAATATATTATAATAATTAATATGATTAAAAATTATGATACATTAAAAAGTAAAAAGCCCAAGTGTCCAATGAATAGAAAATGGTTATGTAAGTGAAAGTATATTGATATGATGGACTATTATCTCCCCAATTTAAAATAAATGTGACAACTATATAGAAACATAGAAATATGAGGATAGGGGGACCCTGGCTGGCTCAGTCAGAAGATCATGCAACTCTTGATCTCTGGGTTGTGTGTTTGAGCCTCCCATTGGGTGTAGAGATTACTTAAAACTAAAATCTTTGGGGGCACCTGGGTGGCTCAGTCAGTCGTGTCTGACTTCAGCTCAGGTCATGATGTCACTGCTCGTGGGTTCGAGCCCTGCATCGGGCTCTGTGCTGACAGCTCAGAGCCTGGAGCCTGCTTCAGATTCTGTGTCTCCCACTCATGCTCTGCCTCTTTCTCTCTGTCTCAAAAGTAAATAAACATTAAGCATTTTTAAATAAAATCTTTCTAAAAATACGAGGATAAAATTAGGCAAAATGAAGAATATAGAGCAGAAAGATGTTTACATATCATGATTACAACTATGGGTGAAATTTTACACATAAGCGTAAATGAATGTACTAAAAAAACGCTGAATTGTGTACTTTAAATGATTAATGATAAGTGAATTTTCCTTGATTAAAAAATGTTAAACGAGGCTCTAGAGATGTGTAAGCCATCTCTGTGGTAAGGTAAGGAGATGTTTGTGCTTATGTTTTTCTCCAAAGTGTTAAAATGTGAATCTTTTTCTAAGTTTAAAAAAAAAAACAAACGGTTTGCTCGGTCAGTCTCTGCCCCTCGTTTGTCTTGTGGGAGGTCGAGGACACCCTCGTCAGGGTCACTCTGAGCTGAGAGGAGCCAGGGGCGAATGCTGAGCCCAGATCCCGGCTGATGGGAAGTGTTGCCCAAGCCTGAGTTAGGCACCCGGATGGGCAGTGGCTCTTGGGATCATCTCACAGCCGGGCATGTCCACCAGGTGCAGCAAAGAGCCGGGAACTCACGCTGGGAGGGGCTGTCACCACACCTAGAGGGCTGTGCCCGCTGACCCCGCACAGCACCCAACCCAGGGGCGCCCATCCGTGCGCACCACAGGCGGGCAGGTGCGCCTACACAGACCCTCTGGACACTGGGACACGCCGGGCTGCATTTACTGTCCCTGGAAGGACAGTCCCTTCCGCACGAGCCCCCATCTGCAGTGCACCTGCTTCCCTGTGGAAGGAAGGGGAGAGGGTAAACAAGGCAGAGCTGTGAATTTGCAGGAGAAAAGCCATTCCGCGCGTTCAGTATTTAGGGACAGCGTCCCGCTCTTATTTCAGTTCCCCAGGCAATTGGTGAGCTTTCAGGAGGCCCCGGAGGGTGGTTTCTGGGCTCACCAACTGCCCTAACCACAGGCTTGAAGGATTCCCACTTCCCAGTAAACACTCACTTCCTCTCTGCCAGGCCTTTGGACCCACTGGTGGGGCATCTCAGTTCACAGCTGCTGTCCTGGGATAATTACACCAGCTCCTAAGTGTCCTGGTTTGCGGGCCACGTGGTGGGTCGTCCTACCCATTCCTGGTATCTGTGTTTCACGATAAACCTGCTCTGCATTGGTTAAGGAGGCTCGTTACACTATCCCAGCCACAGCTGACCCTAGAGAAGGACCCTCTGAGGACCCCAAGGTGGAGGGGTTAACATTTGAGGTCGCCTGCAGGGGTGGGAGGGGCACGAAGGAAGACAGGGGGTACGGCCTTGGGAAATGGAGCCGGTGCCTACTTCCTAGGAAGACAGATGAAAACCTTGTAAGTCTGTCACTAGGACAGCTCATCTGTGCAGAGGGCCCTCACCATTAGTAATAAACATCCACTGGGGGGGGGGGGGGTGGGAGGCAGAGAGCAGGCTACAACCAGGTTCCCAGACCCCAGGACACTCCTGATTTAGTAGAGGAGACATACAAGGATAAACAACAGAGCACAATTGTATGTGCCGGGTCCGTGCGGGCACATGTTTATTGAATCGTTTATTCATTCAACCAACATGAATTGAAATCACCCAGGCTAGGTGCTGGGGATGAATAGTCTAGTGCAATATCTCCTCACACAGCGGGTGCCATATGCCCGTGGTGGTGGGGCTGTGGTAGGCTGTTGGGTCTCCTTCCAAAATTGCCTCTCAAAGTTCTCTGAGGTCTTCTGCCTGGGCATTGGCTCCTCCTGGAGAGGAAAACCAGCCTGGCCTGCAGGGCGGTGCTGCAAAGTGGCGGCCAATGCGGTCCAGGGGCCAAAGCCACGTGTTGTCATATCCTGAATGCTGGCTGGGGCAGCGGTCACAGTCTCCGTGCTGAGTCAAACGTCTCCCTTGAGATGCCCAGCCTCAGAGGAAGGCAGAGCTTGATGAGAGATGACACCCTGAATAAAAAGATCTACTCCAAGCGGTTGAGATAGAAGCGACAATGAGTCTTTGTCCCAATTAAAATGCTGATTAATGAGTCCCAGAGCTGACCAGTGAGTGGACACGATTTGAAGACCCAGGGTGCTCCCTGGGGAAGTGGCCTTTCTCCAGATCACGAATTTGCACAGCTAGGATTTGGAAGGATTTGAGGGCTTTGAGGGTCCTCTGAGCCATCTCTGGTAGACTCCTCCCATTCCGTCTACTCATTACCCCTGGTGGAGAAGATCTAAAGTGCCCCAGGCATCCTCTCACCTTTCCTCTCCCTCCTCTTGCTCTCACCTCTCTTCTCTGCCGAAGTTGACGAAGTTGACGCTCCTCCTACACCCTTGGCCCTTTCTCTCCCTCCTTCCTCCCTCCCCTTCGCTCCAAGCCCTCCTCCCCACACACCTTCTCTCACCCCCGGTCTTCTCTGGATACTGCTACTCCCTCCAAGCACCTCCTCTTTCTTGTCAATCCCAAGCTTTATTTTTTACTGCTTAAAATGTGTTACTTGCTTGTTGGAAAAATTTGGAAAACGCACAAAGGTTTCCAAAGGAAAAAAGTGACTGATTATTCCACTACCATAAGACCACCAGTTTTTTTAAAATTTTTTTTTAATGTTTATTTATTTTTTGAGACAGAGACAGACAGAGCATGAGCAGGGGAGGGTCAGAGAGAGAGGGAGACACAGAATCCGAAGCAGGCTCCAGACTCCGAGCTGTCGGCACAGAGCCCGACACAGGGCTCGAACTCACGAACTGTGAGATCATGACCTGGGCCAAAGTCGGAGGCTCAACCAACTGAGCCACACAGGTGCCCCATAAGACAACCAGCTTTAAATTCATTAACGGTTCTTTTAATGCCTAAACTTGCGTATGTGTGTTTGTGTGTGTACACAATATATATCTTCATAAAATTGGTGACGGGAGGGCCTGGTTGGCGCAGTCGGTTAAACGTCCGACTTCAGCTCAGGTCATGATCTCACAGCTTGTGAGTTCAAGCCCCATGTCGGGCTCTGTGCTGACACCTCAGAGCCTGGAGCCTGCTTCAGATTCTGTGTCTCCCTCTCTCTCTGCCCCTCCCCTGCTCACGCTCTGTCTCTGTCTCAAAAATAAATAAACAAAAAAAAATTTTTTTAATTGGTGACAAATTGCGTTTAATACTTTATAATATAATTTCCCAGTTAATAAATCATGGACATTTTGTCATAAGATGCTTCCAAAATGTATATTTTAATGATTGCATAGTAGTATCTCAAAATTATCTTAACCAATCATTATTGATATTTACTGTTTTTTATACAAATCTTTCTTTATAAGAATACATTCCTAGGGGCACCTGGGTGGCTCATTCGGTTAAGCTTCCGACTTCGGCTCAGGTCATGATCTCACGGTTGGTGAGTTCGAGCCCCACGTCGGACTCTGTGCTGACAGCCAGGAGCCTGGAGCCTGCTTTGGATTCTCCGTGTGTGTGTCCCTCTCTCTGCCTCTACCCAACTCGCACTCTGTCTGCCTTTCTCTCTCTCAAAAGTGAACCTTAAAACAAAGTTTTAAAAAAGAATAAATTCCTGGAAATATAATTACTGGGTCAGGAGTATGTGACCATTTTTAAGGCTTTTGATATTTTATCAAATTATTAGCCAGAGGATTTGTACAAACTTATCTTCACCCAGTTGTGGATGTGTTTGCCTTTTCTGAGCACCCCCTGGGGACACGCTAGCCCAAACTGGGTGTTCTTGGTTTATTTTGTTGTTGTTGTTGTCGTTTATTTATTTATTTTTGAGAGAGACGGAGTGTGAGTGGGGGAGGGGCGGAGAGAGAGGGAGACCAAGGATCCGAAGCAGGCTCTGCGCTGTCGGCACAGAGCCTGATGTAGGGCTTGATCTCACGAACCATGAGATCATGACCTGAGGCCGAAGCCAGATGCTTAACCGGCTGAGCCGCCCTGGCACCTTGGGATATTATTGTTTTAAAAAACAAGTTGTGAACCTAGTTCTGTCCCCATATCCTCACCTTCTATTGTTCTATCGCTTCTAAACTGACTTCTGGTCTCACAGCTTTCCTAAGTCAAAACTCTTCAGTGCTGCTTGTTCTTGTCCTCTGATTTGCTTGATTTTGTTGAGCCCAGGATGCTCTCCACTCCAGCCCCGGAGCCCTGAAGCCAGAATCCTGGGGCAGATTCTAACACACCCCACATCTGGATGGATAAATGAATGAAAAATCTGTGTCCTCTGCTCTCTCGCTGGCTTTTCCTACTCGCTCTACATCCCTGCTCTGACTACATACACACCTGCGCCCACCACCATCCACAGCCCGCCCCTCCTCTGCCCCACTTGGGGGCTCCCGTCTCTGGAGCTGGCTCCCAAGTCCACTCAGACCTGAGACCTGGACCATTTCCATGTCTGCTGAGCATCTCCGTCTGGGGGTCTGGCCACCCATCAGTTCTGTCAACAACTCTGACGTCAAGTTCAAGGTTTCCCTCTCCCGCTGAGCCCCTCTTTCTTATTTCTTTACTCTTTCTGGTTCAAGTGGCCGTTACATATTCGACTCCTTTACCACTCTTTCTACCAGCTATCGTGCTCCAAGCCCCACAGGAGGACATCTTCCTGGTAGGTTTCTTTATCCACAGCCCTCCTGCCAGCTTCACCGTCACTGCCTTAGGTCCTCATTGCTCTCCTCTGGGCGGTTTTATCTGCTTCCTTCCTACTGGTCACCTTCCCCTAACCTCTCCCGTCTCCGATTCAGCTCTTCTCCTAGTGGTTACTGAAGTCTGTAGCTGACCATCCCCTTGAAGCATTTCTGACCATCTCATGTATCAGCCTAGGACCTCTCCACACTCTCCCAGTGACTACTGAATCCTCAACCTCTCCAGACTATCTTATAAAGACACTTTGGATTGTAACACTGATGGTCTCTTCTAGCCTTAATGCCCACTGCACGTCTGCAAAGATCCCACTTTCCATCCCTGTGAGGGCACCTGCCTGTTATTCGAACGTGCCTTTTCTTCCTCATCTACGTATCTTCAGGTCACTCTTGCCACTTGGATTGGCTATCCTTCAGGAACCAGGTCAAATCTTACATCTTCCACCACAGTATTCCTTATTCTTTAAAAAAAAAAATTAATAGTGATCCTCTCTCCTTCTGGATCCTCATGTCCCTTACATGTAACATTCTTTAACATCCTCACATAGGTTTGTCGGGCCCTAGGGGTGGAGGGGGGTGTCCTGAGATGGATGAGGGGAAATCGGGATGAGTCCGTCACCACATCCTTATGGCACTTACCACAAAATGCCTTAATAATGGCTAACATTTCCCACCCAGTGACACGAGAAAGCATGGTGCATGCATTACCTCACTCAATTTTCAGTGTAGAAGGCAAATTGGTAGCTCAAAGATTTCAATACAGGAGAATCTTCATCTAATTGGAAGAGGGAGATACGAGTGCCAAGTGAAGGTGCTGATTTCACTTAGATTTCATACTCATTCAAGGTGGCTTTGGAGGATGCTGGTGGCTGTCATGGAGGATGGACAAAAGCTTCCCCGAGCCACCGCTTGGGGATGCCAATGGATACGGTGTTATTTTTGTCCTCATTGTGCAAATGAGGACACTGAGTCCTAGAGAGGGTGACTGACTAGTCCAAGGTCACACAGCTGACACAGGATGGAGCTGAGTCTTGAGTCCAGGCCTTGTGATGACAAAGCCCATACTTTATGGCATCATCGTTACTGAAAGCTTATGGGATTTGGGTTTTCACCAGGTTGTTTTTCCTAAGTCCATGAGAACATCTTTCCATGTAGTTGGAACCCAATCAATATTGTTTGAATGGATGAATAAATGAACATTGAATGAATACAAGAGGTAAAGCCATCATAGTAGCCTTTTGTTCCCCCTGTACTCAGTTACTATCCCCAGAAAAATCCATCTACCTCTATTATCTCTAGAAATTCCCCTTGTGCTTTAGGTATGGAGTCCATGTTTGTGTGTGAATATACGTTGGTGTAAACGTGTGTGTGTGCCCTGGCTTTTCTGGCCAATATTCAAATTATGTGGATTAAGTAAGGGGATATGATGATATTCACAGCTACTAGACTTAGGAAGGGAGCATTATTTTTTAAAGGCTACCAACTAACTACTTATTAAAAATTCTGTAACTGTATGGATTACTCCTTTATTTTATTTTTTTAATTTTTTAATGTTTATTTTTGAGAGAGACAGAGAGCACGAGTCAGGGAGGGGCAGAGAGAGAGGAAGACACAGAATCTGAAGCAGGCTGCAAGCTCTTGAGCTGTCAGCACAGAGCCCGACGCGGGGCTCGAAACCATGGACCGTGGGATCATGACCCGAGCTGAAACCGGACGCTTAACCAACTGAGCCACCCAGGCACCCCTGGATTATTCCTTTAAACATAACTTTGGCCAACCCTGTCTTATGTAGTTAAATATTGACTTTGGTCTTTTATAGTAAGACTGGGCTGGATGTATGCTCATGGGTGCTCTATATCTGGGATACAATAAAACCTTGGGGTATTGTTATGGCTCCTCAAAATTCTTATGTTGGAGTCCTAAGCCCTACTACCTCAGAATTTGACTGTATTTAGAAATAGGGCCCTTAAACCCATAAATAAGGTAAAGTAAGGTCATCTGGCTGGGCCCTAACCCATTATGACTGGTGTCCTTAGGGAAGAGATTAGGGTACAGACACAGAGGGAGGACCACCTGAAGATAGGGAGAACACAGCCAAGGAGAGAGGCCACCAAAGAAGCCAAACCTGCTGACACCTTGATCATGGACTTCTAACTTTCAGAATTGTGAGAAAAATGCATTTCTGTTGCATTTTGTACCCTGTCTGCTGTGTTTTGTCATGGCAGCTTCAGCGAACTACTACATATATCAAGGTCTTGGTGTAGGAAGGGACTCTGGAGGACATCCAGTCAATCCACCCTTAGTATTCTTTTTTTTTTTTAATGTTTACTTATTTATTTTGAGAGAGAGAGAGAGAGAGAGAGAGAGAGCAAGTGGGGGAGGGGCAGAGAGAGAGAGAGAGAGAGAGAGAGAGAGAGAGAGAATCCCAAGCAGGCTCCATGCTGTCAGTGCAGGGCCCGACACAGGGCTCAGTCTCACAAACCATGATATCATGACCTGAGCCCAAATGAAGGCTCAACTGAGAGAGCCACCCAGGTGCCCCGGACACTTAGTATTTTTTTTTTAACGTTTTTTTATTTTTGAGACAGAGAGAGAGAGAGAGAGAGACAGAGCATGAACGGGGGAGGGGCAGAGAGAGAGGGAGACACAGAATCGGAAGCAGGCTCCAGGCTCTGAGCCATCGGCCCAGAGCCTGACGCGGGGCTTGAACTCACGGACCGTGAGATTGTGACCTGAGCTGAAGGCGGACGCTTAACTGACTGAGCCACCCAGGTGCCCCGACACTTAGTATTCTTGATGTCCCTCCTTTGCCTATCCCTCACCTTTCCAGTAGCATTTTTCTCTGAACATCTGTCTCCTCTTTGGAGATCTCATCTTCATGGGATGCCTCTTTCATTTCGGGCAGCTTTGAGTGGTAGAAACCTCCGTAGATTGAACAGAATCTTTGTCCAGATTCTGAAGGCAGCTCTGTACATGTGATAGAACGAGTACGGAGCAGAGGACGGGCACAACGTCTTTGCAGGCTAGCTCCCTGGGAAGTGGGCTCTGAAGTACTACTGTGCAGGATGGTTATAAAGGAGTGTCCTTAAGACCAACGCCTGTGGGAGAGAAGGGACCAAAGCAGGAGTGAGCAGGAGAGGTGGATCTCCAGCACAGACTCCAGGCTGGCCGTGGCCAGCCTGCAGGGATCTCGAGCTAGATGCTCTCCAGAGCATTTGGGCCGAGGTGGCCAGCTGTTCATACCCTGGCTTTGATCCACTGTCATATGTGGGCCACTTTGAGTAGGGCTGGGGTCTTAGAGAGGCAGCTCTCGGAGGCCGAGGCAATTCCCAGAGCCTCTAACCAGGAGGCGGAAAAACAAGTGCTCAGTCAAGGCCCACCTCGTCTTTGGAATCCTTTACTGGGGAAAGACGTGAGCTTGCCACTTGCCACAGAGCTGATTTATGAAACAGATCCACAGAGCATTCTTGAGGGCCCATCCCCAGGAGTCATCACTGCCCAGCTGGAGCTGGAGCTGGGTCACCAAGTAGAGTCCTTGTGGTCAGCACCCCAGCAATTGCAGCAACAGATGTTTCCTTGAAGGGGGTTCTGGAAGCACATCGCTGCGTTCACCCTACACTCCTGGTTTTATCTGGTAAATGTGTACTCATGCAGCCTGCACCATGTCATCAGCATATAGACTCCCATGATCACTATCGGTTTTTGATGACCATCCATTAGACCCCTAATTCTTTCCCACATATGCAGATCTCTTCCTAGACAGAAGTCCTGGAAACCAGAGAAGCTGTAGGACTTATTTTCTTAGAATAAAAATTAATTTTTTCTTCACGTTTATAACCTGCATGGGGTTCTCCCCTTGTCCTCATCAAGCCCCCTCAAAATGAAATTTCATTTGCACACAAATATTAGTTGGCGATGACTTGGGGGCCTTTGGATGGGGGCTGGCACAAGATTAATTTTTTTTTTTAATCAGGTCTTTTTATTTCAAGGGGAAATAAAGTACACTCACTGAATGGGATAAGAAACCATTTTCTCTACCCGCAATGTCAGGAGTCCCATGAACACCTGAGCTGCAGTGACATGTTCTCAATTTATTCTTGTGATGCTTGAGCCCCTCCCGGGCGGGTGAAGCGGTCAGCTGTCTGGAGGGCTCTCCATTAATCTGGCTTCATGGCAGCAAAGGGGAATCTGAAGGACACTGTTCCTGCAGACGTAGGACTGCGGCCAAACCACACAGTCCCAAACAGCACCAGCCCGAAGTTGCTGGAACGAGGAAACAAGGGGAATATGATAGTCGAACATGTGGCCCAGAGTGCAGCGTCCTGAGGAGGCCAAGTGGGACAACCTGGGGCTTTCTGAAGCGGGTGCTCGCAGCCACACCTGCAGGAAGGAGGGGAGGTTTCCACCCGCCTCTTCTTCTACCTGCACGTTGTTTCCCGGACACACCTGGGGATCTTGAGAAAACAAAACAGAACAACTCTCTTCAGTTTAAACCCTAAAGATTGCCCCGTCCTCCCTTCCCTTTGGTCTTCTCTTCCTCTCTCCTTTGAACAACAGGAGCGTCGCAACAAAGACCTAGAGGTCCAGCTCTCGGAGCGGAAATTCACGATGAGGTTACAGGATGAAGCTAATCCGAGTGGGCTTGATGGCAAGATCGGGCTTTCTTGGTTCGCAGCCTTGATTGGTGGAGAGGAGTGGGAAGCTTAGTTCTGATTGGCCGGAGGAGGGTGGTGGGAGGGTGTGGTGGTGCAAGCCCTGATTGGTGGAGATGAGAGGGACGCCCGGCTCTGATTGGCAGGGAGCTCTCCGGGGCAATCAGGTTTTTCTGCTCCTCTGGCTGAGATTTCTCACTGCCTGTTCCCAGCCTGTCCCAAGCCCCTTGTCCCTGGCTCCGCATCTCTCCAGCACGTGGTCCACCTTGGAAGCTGTGTGGGTGCCAGTCCCGCCCCACCCCAGAGGGCACCTGCTGTGGTGTCAGCCCTCCCAGGTTTCCTTAGTGTAAGGAAGGCTAGCTCTAAGACACCTGCACCTGTTCAAGAACAAGGCCCATCTGGCCCCCAGTGATTAGCCACAGCCACCGGAGGCGACCCAGTGACCGCAGGAAAGATAGCACGCATTAAAATGGCACATCAAGGGGCGCCTGGGTGGCTCAGTGGGTTAAGCGTCCGAGTCTCAGTTTCAGCTCAGGTCATGATCTCACGGTGCCTGAGTTCGAGCTCTGCGCTGACAGTGGAGAGCCTGCTTGGGATTCTCTCTCCCCCCTCTCCTCTGTTCTCACTCTCAAAATAAATAAATGAACTTTAAAAAAAATAAATACAATGGCACATCAATAATTCTGGCGACAACTTATTAGGAAATATGAAAAATAATGCATATCACTCCTCATCACCTTCTCCAGATTTTAGAAACGTTGCCAAGGAAGGCAAAAAACCCCACTTTCCAGTCCCTGGCTTCCCTCTGGCTTAAATGACTTTTGGGAAATGCAACAGTAATTGTTGAGGACAGGCTCTGCGCTCTTTCCAGCCCGCTCCCAGCACCCCTTCTGGCGGGCCACGTGCTCTCCCAAGGGGTCTTCCACTCAACTCCGTGTGCCCACAAAACACCCCTCCTTGTCATTGTGCGAGACAAGGGCTGGAGTCTCACAGAGGCATCCAGGAATTGAAAACTGGTTTTGCTTTCTTGTTAAGATCTTCGAAGGCTTCTGATCTGTCCTTTTTGGAAAAAGAAAAATGTTCTTTTCATTTTTACCGTAGTATTTCATGGGAGAACTAAAAAAAAAAAAATCCTACTGGAAATAATGTGGGGGAAAAAGCAATCCCATTGCAAATGGGACCTGGAATCATTCAGGAGAGAAGGACGAGAAAGGGTTTGTATCCCATCAGACAGCCTAGACCTAAGGCTGCTTTCTACTGATGTAGCTAAGACACCACTCAGCACATGAGGTCACAGAAAGGTTGCTGTGGCAGGTTCCCCAGGAGAATTGTCTCCGAGCCTCTGGGGCAGGGAGACACAGGTGCTGGGCCAGGGGCTGCTAGCCCTGTGGACGCTGTCCGTAGGAAGGTTTTTGCACACAGGTATCTGTCATCTCTCCCAGACCTTGCCCTCCCTCAGGCCTGCATTTTGTGACTTTTGTACTTTTACCATTTCAGTGTTTTCCATTAGCATCTACTGTTATTTAAATTATTGATCCATTAAGTGCTCATACCTTGCTAGACTGAGTAGTAACTAGCTAAGTGGGGGGGGGGGGGGGCATTTTACACACACACACACACACACACACACACACACTCACTCATCAATATGCATGGTTTCTACAATTCTATTATCTTTTATTGCTTTTCCCTCTATTCTTACTTGCCTTTTCCTCTAACAAATCCGGGATGCTTTGCAGACACGTCGGTGAATGTGGCATTTCTTGCGTCCTAAATGAAAACGTGCAGTGGCCAAGGAGCTGGGGAGGGTACCTCCCAGGACGCACGGAAGCTCGCTCCGCAAGAGAGCCTGGTGTCTGTGCACGCAGCCTGCGGCTCTGCAGGGACCGGCCTGGCCTGCTCCCCGACCCTGCTCTTTCTGCCCCTTTGCCAATTTATCATCCTGCACAGAAGGGAAGAGACCAGATGGATTGGGGCCAGAGCTAATACTAATGCACTTCTATTTATGAGTAATCATTTTTAACAGAAAATGGGATTTGCTGTCCTGGAGAGAAGGTCAGATGGAGACTAAACCTCTCATCGTGAGAAGCTGGTCTCATCGGGTGAAATCAAAAAGGCAGAGGGGCTAACGGTCATTGGTGCAAGGCAGGGCATCAAAAGCGAGGCATAGGAATCCGCCCGATTAAAAAGCCATCTTTTTTCACGAGGGGAGAAAATGAATAATTTAGCTGCTGCTGGGTACAGCCAGCAGTCTTGTATCTGGAACAAGGCCTGAATAAAAACAAGATGACCCAAGAGCTAACACAAGATGGGTATCGTGGGCCGCCTCTCATCGTTGTGTTAGTAGCTGGTGCTGTGTGAAAAGCGGGCGTAAAACACAATTCCGCCGGGGCGCCTGGGTGGCGCAGTCGGTTAAGCGTCCGACTTCAGCCAGGTCACGATCTCGCGGTCTGTGAGTTCGAGCCCCGCGTCGGGCTCTGGGCTGATGGCTCAGAGCCTGGAGCCTGTTTCCGATTCTGTGTCTCCCTCTCTCTCTGCCCCTCCCCCGTTCATGCTCTGTCTCTCTCTGTCCCAAAAATAAATAAACGTTGAAAAAAAAAAATTAAAAAAAAAAAAACACAATTCCGCCAGTTTGGATCTCAGAGCGCGATGTGCCTTTACAGACAAAGAGCACGCAGAGCCACACTCGGAAGATTTGTCACTTGAGGTGCCCATGCTCAGTTCATTTCCTGCATTACAGTCTAGGCTCTGCTTAAATTCTCATGTTTGTGAGATATTAAAAACGGTTCAAATCCTACAGACTCGGAGCTTTGAGTACCACAGACGCCAGCAAGTTCCGGCCACCTGCTGCCCCTTTGCAGACACACGGATCCCGCAGCTGCGCTGACACACGTCTTCTGTTTACAGACTAAGACGTTGCAGGTGCTTAGGAAATCCAGAAAGGGCAGCTGAGAGCTTCTCCCCAGGGCTCCCCGGTCCAATCCCCTCTGCTTCTCTTGCCCTGATGAGCCTCTCCCTCTGGTCCTCAGCGTTCGTATCACACCGTGGCACCACCAGGGTTGCCACATTTAGCAAGAAAAATGTAAGGTGCCCCCTTAAACTGCAATTTCACGTCAACAACAAATACTTTTTCAGTAGGTCTCGTGCATAATCGGGCATGCTGTATTTTCTGTGGCATCCATAGGCACCGAGTGTGTGCATGGGGTCTGCCAGGGGGCGTGCCTCCTGGGGTCCCCCGGAGTCCCTCACACAAGCACAGGATGGTCCCCAGTGCCTGGGCCTTGCGGAAATGGGGTAACTACTCCTGCTTTCTTTTCCGGACGTAAGGCAGAGTCACGATGATCCAGGGTACAAAGTTGTAGGTAACAAGGAGCAAAAGGAGGAGGATGTGGTGGCAATCCTAGGAGAAATACCCCGTAGATATTTCCAACCTCTTGTTTAGAAGTAGAAAATCTTTGGGGTGCCTGGGTGGCTCAGTCTGTTAAGCGTCTGACTTCGGCTCAGGTCGTGTATTCGCGGTTTGTGAGTTCGAGCCCCTCACCCGGCCCTGTGCTGACAGCTCAGAGCCTGGAGCCCACTTCAAATTCTGTGTCTCCTCCTCTCTGCCCTTCCCATGCTCATGCTCTCTCTCTCTCTCTCTCTCTCTCTCTCTCTCTCTCTCTCTATCTCTATCTCTATCTCTCAATAATAAATAAATGTTAAAAAAAAAATTTAAAAGAAGTAGAAAATCTTTGGGGGTGCCTGGGTGGCTTAGTCGTTAAGCATCTTACTTCGGTTCAAGTCATGATCTCACAGTTCGTGAGTTTGAGTCCCACACACCACGTGAACACGAGCCCCCATCAGGTAAGCGGAGCTTTCTCTCCCTCTTTCTGTCTTTCTCTCTACCTGCACCCCCCCTCTCTCCCTCTGCCCCTCCTGGGATTCTCTCTCTCTCTGCCCCTCACTCACATGCACTCTCTCTCCAAAAAAAATTAAAAAAAAAAAAAAAGTAGAAAATCTTTCATTAGCTCTGTTGATCTTGACCTTAAGGGAGTCAGTCACTGAAGTGCTTTGATCCCAGCTTTATTTCTGACACAACAGAGCAAATTAGTCAGTGTTTACACTGTGATTTTACACTGCCAGGTAATGCTAATGTGTAAGATCTGCTGTGTGGCTGTTTCTTATTTATTTTTATTTTTTTTTTATTTTTGAGAGAGAGAGACACATACACACACACAGAGCATGAGCTGGGGAGGGGCACAGAGAGAGAGATGCACAGAATCCGAAGCAGGCTCCAGGCTCCAAGCTGTCAGCACAGAGCCCAACGCGGGGCTCGAACTCATGAACTGTGAGAATATGACCTGAACTGAAGTCAGACGCTTCACCTACTGAGGCACCCAGGTGCCCCTAGGTGGATTCTCTTGATTCCCAGGGAAAAGACCCCTTCCCAGGTCACCTCATACAAGGGGCACTTGTAGTAAAGGATATTTCCCCAGAGCCAGGTCTTCAGGACCTGGAACGTCCTGTGTGATGTGGATCTTGGTGTCTCTCAGGAGCCAGACTTTGCAGCTCTCTATTCTAGAGGCTCCGCTGTCTGTGGGACTCCAGCCTTAGTTATCGCCCTGATGCCTGGTGGGCCTCTGCTCCTTCCTGTTGCCAGGAGTAGATGTAGACTCAGCACCCCACATTCGAAACATCTGTATGGGCAGACACAATTTACTAAGACTCCGGATTCTGGGGCGCCTGGGTGGCTCCGTCGGTTGGGCATCTGATTCTTGATTTCGGCTCAGGTCATGATCTCACAGGTTTGTGGGTTCAAGTCCCATGTCGGGCTCTGTGCTGGCAGAGCAGAGCCTGCTTGAGATTCTGTCCCTCTCTCTTTGGCCCTCCTCTGCTCTAAATAAACTTAAACAACAACAAAAAAAAGAAATAGATGAAAAACTCCCGATTCTATGTTGCTCTGGAGACTATAAACTCTCTAAAGAGCCCATTCCTGTCCAGTTTGCTATCCTCCCTTATGTTCAGGCTCCAAGAAGAGCGCCAGGCAAGGGCACCATTCGCCCATCTAATCCGCTGTGATGAGGGTGGCAGGACCATGAAGTACAAAGCATAGCAACTTATTAGAAGGAACCACCTGTGGCCATCTCTTCCCCAGAAGGGGGCGTTGGGCACCGTGGGAGCTTCCCAGTCTACCCATCAATCAGTACCTCTTACTTCCACGAACAGCTTCAAAGGACCCCCATCCAACCTAACCCAACTATTGCAACCCAACAGCTACAGTCTTTTCTCAGTGATGGAAAATGAAATGTGTGGGTAGCCACAGAATCAGAGTGGTTTAAAGTTTGATGTTGTTTTAGAAATTATATAGATGAGGAGACTGAAGTCCCCACAGCCGGCCGACGCATCCAGTTAATGTCATCTCATTCATCAACGAGACTCCAACTCTGGGGCCATCTCCCTTCTTCGGCTCTTCTGTACCACCAGACTATCCTGTATCCTGACTCTCTGCTCCAGGGTTGACCAAACTCCGATTCCCATCCCAACAATTTAGTTTTTCCAATCAAGAAAAAAATGAGATGGGGGGAAAAATCAGATTGCCTGTATGTGCAGTCACTTTTGGACCAAGTTCCTACCCACACCAGAAGCTTAGGCAAGGATATGTTTCTTTGTTTAGTTTGTATGGATCTTGTCCAACCCCAGTCTTGTATTTGGAAAAGAAGAAACAGCGGCTGTGGTTATTCCGGTGAATGATGTGAGCCTTCTCTGCTCCCTGAGTGCATATCTCCTTCCTGACCCTTGATCCAAGGCAATTAAGAAAAGCACTAAAATCATAAAACCTCACTTTTGATCAATGCATTCCGGCCAGAGAGAGGAAGATCGTGTTGTCCTTACAGAATATCTATAATTAGATTGGGTTTGGAACTCGGACTGCTGTATTGAGTAGGGAAAAAAAAAAAAAAAAAGCATAGTTTTAAATCACCATCTCAATATTTCAGAAGGAACCAGAGGCTCTAACAGCTCTGGATAGAATTAGGAGTGAAATCAGGGCATTTTGAACTAGTGGCCTTATTGCAATATTTTGTAAGCGGCCGCATGAGTAATTGGGTCTTGTACAAATGAGGGGTGGCCCTTGGAAGTTGACATCTTTGCGTAGCCTAATGAAGCAACATCAGTGCAAGGGAATAAGGTACTCCTTATGAGAGGCAGTACGGATTCCGTTGCCCCTCATAACACCTTGAGATGCCATGAAGCCACAAACTGAATTAAAAAACCCACAACTTTATTGAGATTAATTTATGCACATAAAGGTATCTATATAAGTTGTATGACTGAATGCATCTTGAAAGATATATACACCTGTGAGATTATGACCACAATCAAGATACATAACACTTCCATCCATTCCAAAAGTTACCATGCGACTCTGCAGTCCACAACCGCCAACCTTTGCCCCTCAAGGAACCACTGATCTGCTTCTGTCTCCATGGATTAGTTTGCATTTTCTAAAATTTTATATAAATGGAAACGGGTGACAGGCGCTCTTTTGTTGCTGGCCTCTTGCACTCAGAATAATTATTTTGAGATGAATCCATGTCACTTGTGAATTCACACGTTTGTGTTTTTTTATGGCTGGATAGTGTTCTACGTAGTGGTGGGAACTAGGGTGTTTCCACTTCTGGGGTAATCACAGATAAAGTTGCCATGGACATTTATGTAAACGTTTTTGTGTGGACACGTTTTCATCTCTCTTAAGCAAGACCCTAGGTGTGGAATTGCTGGGTCATGCAGGAGCTGTGTACTTGACTTGATAAGAAACTGCCAGGCTGTCTTCCCAAGTGGTTGTGCTGTTTCATATTCCCGCTAGCTGTGTCTGAGAATTTGATGGTTCCACATCCTCACCAGCCCTTTATAGTGTCAGCCTTCTCGTGCAATTTAAAATGTGCTGTTTTGGGGCACCTGGGTGGCGCAGTCGGTTAAGTGTCCGACTTCAGCCAGGTCACGATCTCGCGGTCCGGGAGTTCGAGCCCCGCGTCAGGCTCTGGGCTGATGGCTCGGAACCTGGAGCCTGTTTCCGATTCTGTGTCTCCCTCTCTCTCTGCCCCTCCCCCGTTCTCTCTCTGTCCCAAAAATAAATAAACGTTGAAAAAAAAAAAGAATTAAAATGTGCTGTTTTAACCACCTTTAAGTGTACAATTCAGTGGCATTAAATGCATTCCCAATGTCGTACAACCATCACCACTGCTATTTTCAAAACTTTGTCGGCACCCCAAACAGAAACACTAACAAGTGAGCAATAACTCTCCGCTTCCCCGTTCCCTCGGCTCTGGTAACCACTGTTCTGCTTTCTGTTTCTTTCAGTTTGCCGACTGTCCATATTTCACACGAGTGGAATCACACAATATTTGCTCGTGTCGTCTTATTTCACATAACATGGTGTTGTCAAGCTTCATTCGTGTTCACTTATCTTCATTCGCTTAACTTATTGTGGTTTTGATTTGCCTTTCCCTAATGATCAATGACACCGAGCATCTTTTCATGTATTTATTGGCCATTTGTATATCGTCTTTAGAAAAATGTGCTTCCAAGTTCTTTGACCATTTTTTCATTGGATTGTTTTTGTTGAATTGTGGAAGTTCTGCACATATTCTGGATGTTAAACCCTTAGCAGATATTTGATTTGCAAGTATTTTCACCCATTCTATGGGTTGTCTTTTCATTTAGATAATTTCCTTAGATGCACAAAATTTTAAAGTTTTCATGAAGTCAGACCTACCTGTCTTTTGGGGCGCCTGGGTGGCTCAGTCGGTAAAGCGTCAGACTTTGGCTCAGGTCATGATCTCACACTTCATAAGTTTGAGCCCTGCATTGGGCTCTGTGCTGACAGCTCAGAGCCTGGAGCGTGCTTTGGATTCTGTGTCTCCCTCTCTCTCTGCCCCTCCCCCACTCGTGCTCTGTCTCTATCTCTTAAAAATAAATAAATTAAAAAAAATTAAAAAACAAAGCAAGCAAACAAAAAAACACCTTACCTGTCTTTTGTTGCTTATGCTTTTGGTGTCATAGCGAAGAATCCATCCCCAAATCCATAGTCATGAAGATTTACTTTTGTTTCCATCTATGGGATTTACAGATTTAGCTCATATTTAAGTCATTGATCCATTTTGCATTAATTTTTGTATATGGTAAGAGACAGGGGTCTAATTTCACTCTTTTGTGTGTGGAAATCCAGGTGTCCCAGAACCATCGGTTGAAGAGAGTATTCTTTCCCCCTTGATTGGACTTAAAATCCTTGTCAAAAATCAATTGGCCAATTGATGTATGTATGGGCCTATTTCTTGATTGTCAATTCGATTCCATAGGCCTATGTGTTTATCCTGATGTCAATATCACACTGTTTTGATTATTGTAGCTTTGTAATATGTTTTGAAACTGGGAAATGTGAATCCTCCAGGCTTTTGTTTTTATTTTTGTTTTTTTTTTAGGACTGTTTTGGCTCTTTGGGTCCCCTTACAGTGCCATATGAATTTGATACTTAGTTTTTCCATTTCTGCTAAAAAAAACAATGGCTATGGAAATTTTGATGGGGATTGCATTGAATCTGTAGATGGCTTTCAGTGTATTGACATCTTAATAAATATTGTCTTCCTATCTATGAACACAGGATAACATTCCATTCATTCAGATATTCTTTAATTTCTTCAACGATTTTTTAAATAATTTTCAGTGTCCAAGTCTTCTCTTCCTTGGTTGAATTTATTCCTATGGATTTTATTCTTTTAGATTTTTTTATTCTTTTAGATTCCATTATAAATGAAATTGCCTTCTTAGTTGCCTTTCTGGAATTTTAATTGCTGGTGTTTAGAAACACAACTGATTTTTGTGTGTTGATCCTGTACCCAGCAACTTCAATGAATTTATTTATTAGCTCTGGTTGCTTTCTTGTGGATTCTTTGGGATTATATGTATAAATACGTGTATGCGCACGTGTGTGTGTATGTGTGTGTGTATGCGTGTGTGTGTGTGTGTGTGTGTGTGTGTGTGTGTGTGTATTCTTCTGCAAATAGTTGTACATCTTCTTTTTCGATTTGGACACCTTTTATTTTTTTGTCTAGTTCTGGCCAGAACTTACAGTACTATGGTGAATAGCAGTGGTGAAAATAGAATCCTTGTCTTGTTCCTGATCTTAAGGGGAAAGCTTTCAGCAAGTTAGCTGTGGGTTTTGTTTTCTAAATGCTCTTTATTATGTGGAGGAAGTTCCCTTCTTTACTAGGTTATTGAGAACTTTCATCATGAAAGAATGTTGGATTTTTGTCAATGCCTTTCTGCATCAGTTTACATAATCATGGTGGTTTTCCCCTTTGTTCTATTAATGGGATTACTGCATCCGGGAGTAATGTCAGTCTTTTTAATTTTAATCATTCTAGCAGGTTTCTCCTTGTTCTAATTTGCATTTTCTTGATGACTAATGATGTTCAGCATCTTTTCATGTGCCCATTAGCCATTGGTATATTTTCCCTTGGAAAGGACGTCCAGAGTTTTTTTTTTTTTTTAACTGGATTGTTCATCATAATCTTGAGTTGGATAATCTTCACGTACTCTGATTACAAGGACTTTACCAGATAAATGTATTGTGAATATTTTTTCTGCTTCTCAGCTTGTTTTTCATTTTCCTAACCATGTTATTCAGAGTACAGCCTATTTTTTTGTTTATTTATTCATTTAAGTCTTTATCTTTAAATAATCTCTACACCTAATGTGGGGCTTGAACTCACAACCCCCAAATCAAGAGTGTATTCTACTGACTGAGCCAGCCAGGTGCCCCCAAAGAGGACAAGTTTTTATTCTTTTTAAAATGTTTTTAAAGTTTATTTATTTTGAGAGACAGAGCGAGCACATGAGCACAAGCAGGGGAGAGGCAGAAAGAGAGGGAGAGAATCCCAAGTAGGGATGCAACCACGAGTTGGAAGCTTAACTAACTGAGCCACCCAGGTGCCCCAAGGAAGTAGAAGTTTTTAAAGTCAATATATTGTTTTTCTTTTATGGTTTGTGTATTTTGTGTGCTAAGAAATCTTTGTCTACCCAATGGTTGCAAATATTTTCCTTTTTTTTTTTAACTTCAATTTTTTTTTTTTTTAATTTTAGAGAGAGAGGAGAGTGAGCATGCTAGCACAGTGGGAGAAGGGGGAGGCAGAGAGAGAATCTTAAGCAGGCTCCACACTCAGCATGGAGTCCGATTCAGGGCTTGATCCCATGACCCTGGGATCATGACCTGAGACAGAATCAAGATTTGTACACTCAATCCACTGAGCTACCCAGGCGCCCCTCTTGTTTTCTTTTGTAGAAGCTTTATAACTTTAGGGTTTATATTGAGATCCATTTATTTCTAGTTAATTTTGAAGTGTTGTGTGAGTAAAGGTCTGAGTATATTTTATTCCCAGCGGGATATGCAGTGGTGCCAGCATCATGTGTTGCAAGACTTCTCTTTGCTCGGCTGAATTACCTTAGCACCTTTGTAGAGAATCGATGGTGCCTGTACACGAAGATACATGTCTGCACTGTCCTCTCGCCATGGCAGTTTGATTACTGTGGCACACTCAGTTTAAAATCAAGAAGTACATGTCCTGCGGTTTTGTCTAACAGTTTCTTTAAAAAAATGTTTTCTCAACGTTATTCATTTTTGAAAGATGGAGAGAGACAGAGGGTGAGTGGGGGATGGGCAGAGAGGAAGGGAGACACAGAATTTGAAGCAGGCTCCAGGCCCTGAGCTGTCAGCACAGAGCCGGATGCGGGGCTCACACCCACAGACTGTGAGATCACGACCTGAGCCGAGGTCAGATGCTCAACCGACTGAGCCACCCAGGTGCCCCTGTCCTAACAGTTTCACTGGCGATCTTCCAAGTCACTTGCATCCCCACACGAATTTTGAAAAAGCTTGTTAGCTTCTAAACACTGCTGGAACTTTGATTGAAATGGTGTCAGGTCTGTGGATCGATCTGGGGGGGAACAAACGTCTTCACATCACCAAGTCCTCTAATGCACCAGCAGATCTCCATCTCTTCATTTATTAGGTCTTCTTTTTCTTTCGGCAATGTTTTATAGATTTCGTTGCACAGGTTTTGCACACATTTTGTTAAATTTGAGTTTATGTTCTTGGTGCTATTATGGGTGAAGTGAATTTTTATTCATTTATTCATGCATTTTTAATTTCATGTTCCAATTGTTCATTGCTAGTACCTAGAAATACTATTGATTTTTTAAAAAAATTTTTTAACGTTTATTTTTGAGACAGCGAGACAGAGCATGAACGGGGGAGGGTCAGAGAGAGGGAGACACAGAATCTGAAACAGACTCCAGGCTCTGAGCTGTCAGCACAGAGCCGGACGTGGGGCTCGAAATCACGGACCGCGAGATCATGACCTGAGCCGAAGTTGGCCGCTCAACTGCCACCCAGGCACCCCTGATTTTTTGTATATTGATCTTGTGACCTTGCTAAACGTGTGTATTCTAATAGCACTCTACAGATTCTTTAGGATTTTCTTTATAAGCAATCATGTCATTTGCAAAAAGTTTTATTTCTTCCTTCCTTTTTATTAAAAATTTTTTTAATGTGTATTTTTGAGAGAGTGAGAGAATGCGTGTGAGGGAGGGAGGGGCAGAGAGAGAGGGAGACAGAATCCCAAGCAGGCTCCAGGTTCTAAGCTGTCAGCAGAGCCCAATGCGGGGCTTGAACCCACAAACTGCAAGGTCATGGCCCAAGCCAAAGTTGGATGCTCAACCTACTGAGTCTCCCATGTGCCCAAATTTAATTGTTTTCCAGGAGAGAGAGTATCAGCAGGGGAGAGGGGCAGAGGCAGAGAATCTTAAACAGGCTCCATGTTTAGCGTGGAGCCCAACTCAGGGTTGGATCCCATGACCCTGAGATCAAGACCTGAGCTGAGATCAAGAGTCCCATGCTTAACCGAGCCACCCAGGCCCCCCTTACTTCTTCCTTTTTAAAAAAAATTTTTTTTAAAACGTTTATCTTTATTTTTGAGGCAGAGAAAGACAGAGCATGAGAGGGGGAGGGGCAGAGAGAGAGGGAGACACAGAATCCGAAGCAGGCTCCAGGCTCTGAGCTGTCAGCACAGAGCCCGACGTGGGGCTCGAACTCGTCAACTGCAAGATCATGATCTGAGCTGAAATCAGACGCTCAACCCACTGAGCCACCCAGGCTTCCCTCTTCCTTTCTAATTGGTATTGCATTTTATTTCTTGCCTTGCTGCTGACCTGAGGAAGAAATGCATTTGGTCTTTCTCCATTAGGTATTTGATATTAGCTGTGGGCTTTTCAGAAATGCCCTTGATCAAGTTAAGGACATCTTAGTTTGCTGAAAGTTCTTATCATGGATGGTGTATGAATTATATGCATTTATTGCTATGGCAATATGGTTTTTCTCAGTTTGTCAAAATGGTGAGTTGTATGGAGTGATTTTTGAATGTGAAACATTGTATTCCTGGGATTAATCTCAACTGGTCGTGATGCTCGGTCATCTTTTGTGTATATTGTTTGGATCTACTAATATTTGGTAAGGATTTCATGTCTAAGTTCACGAGTGACCTTGGTCTTTGGCTCTCTTATTGCCTGGTTTTTGGTCTCAGAGTAACATTGGTCCCATGAAACAAACTGGCAGGCATATTCTTCTTTCCAAGGTGCTTTGTAGAATGGGTGTTATTTCTTGCTTAAATGATTGACAGAATTTACTGAGGAAGCATCTGGACCCAGAGTTTTTTGAGGTCTTCACTTGCGCTGTTCAGGGCTCTGCAGACTTTGAAGTCTGGCTCTTGCTGAGGAAGATTTCCGTTGCCGGAAAGCCCACCAGCTATTAATGCCACAAATTCTAACTAGAAGTGAAAAGTCATAGTTACTAGAACGTTGGCTGTGAGAAAAGATTCCTGTATATCACAGTGCTGTGAAGGATGCCTAGACAGAATTTTACTCTTATTCCTTATGGTGCATGACGCTTGGTGGGAAAGAATGAATCCAAGTTTCTACTCCCATGGGAGGCATGATCCTTAATTTCTGCATTTTGATTCTTCCTTCACAAATGCATGAACCTCACCAGACACTACATTTTTTTTAAATTTTAATTTATTTATTGTGAGCAGGAGACAGAGAGTGTAGGAGGGGCAAAGAGAGAGAGAAGGAGAGAGAATCCCAAGCAGGCTCCGCACTGTCAGCACAGAGCCCGATGTGGGGTTTGAACTCACAAACCATGAGATCACGACCTGTGCTAAAACCAAGAGTTGGACGCTTAACCGACTGAGCCACCCAGGCGCCCCGTTTAAGCTGATAGGATTTCTTGCTCCTGGAGCTCCAGCCCCCAGCTCAGTTCCAGGCACACACCGCAAGCATCCAAATGTTTGTCAAGGTACAGACAGTGATAAAAACACTGTTCACGGTTCCGATCTCAGGGCAACGGGCAAAAAGTTGAATTTAGGAGTAACTCCTATTAGAACCAGGGTGAACAGTGAACCTTTTCTCTCAGCACCCTAAACCCGGAGAGATTTAAATCGTACTAGAATCATTCAGGAAAATTTTCACTTGCTGTAGCTTTTACAGGGTTAGTGCATGACGCTCAATAAATGTTTTATCTTTGAGGTTGTTAAAATAGCAGATGGCACTAGAATTTGTGCCGTAAACCCTAGATCGCGCTCGTTCTTTTGAACGGTGGAGGCATGGACGCAGAATAGAAAACAGGTTGGATTTGGGAGACCCAAGACCTGTAGTGAGGGGTGTGTGTTTCCTGATGGAACCAGCAAATGAATGAACGTGAAAACGCTGTATAAACTGCTCAAAGCACGCAAAGGTGCGTTAATATTCATTAGACCCACAGAAATAAACAACAGGTATGCAGGTCATGTTAGCGGGAAGACAAAAACTAGCCTCTCCTTGAGCTGGGTGGCTGCCAAGCCAGCCTCAGCAAAGCAGGTTAACAGTTAGAGGATTTCTTTGTTCTTTGCAGACCGTCCCTCTTTCCACACCCTGCCACCCCAGCATGACCCAATTCACACCTGGCCTTTCAAAATAAGACCTACCTTCACATTTCAAATTCTTTTTACCATAACACACAATTTTGCAGCTCAGAGGATTTTGATTTTTAAATCTGTAGGAATAAGTTCTTAGAGTAAATTTCAATTACTGTGTCAGGCAGATAGGGGAGGAGTTTTAGAACCAGAAGAGCTTTTCCGCAGGCACCTAGCAGACGTCCCCAAATAGGCAGCCATCCACTTGGGGGGCAGACCAATTTCTCAAAGCGTTTTATTGTCACATTAAAGCTGTTTTTCTCAGCACCCCGGGGTTCAAATAAACTCTCTGAGCCACTCTGTTGGTGTAATTTTAAATTACAAGCTTGATCTGTTACCCTCAAACACAGTCTTTAAGGAAGATTAGTTACAAATGGTTGTCAGCACTTGCCAATGACAGAAAAAATCACATTAGAGTAAAACTGGAATGAATTTTTCACGCGTGAGACAACAGGTTTTTCGTCACCAGGTGGAATTAGTCCAATTCATGCAATAAATGACTGCTACGTTTTTCAAAGTTGCCCTAATTTCTCTAGTTGAGATTTCGTGCTTATTTTAAGTCAAGATATCAGGATGCTCCTGGGCTCACCTCACCCCCAGACCCCCAGGAAGCGGTGAGGACACACATGGTTTCTCTAGAACTGGGTATTGTTTCCGTCTTTGCACCTCCTTGTGAGATCAGTGTAAGACCCTGATGGGGGTCTTACAGTGGCCCTGGTGGCCTTTAGGCAACTATGACACTACGGATTATTTAGGACTTCGACAGTGACCTAACAGAGGTGAAGAGGAGGGAGATTCTGACTTATCTTGACATAAAACTGGCAGAAATCACCATCACTGAATTCCTGTAAGTAGAAATCATGAGGGTTAAACAGAAGAGGTTTGTCTATGATGGGGATGCCCTTCACAGTAGACTTTGTGAATGTCTCTTGTAGAACCACGAAAGATAGTACCATCAGCATTTTACATATTTTACATACAATCTGAATACAAATTCTTAAAATTTATAATAGAACATTAAAATAATCTTCTAATAAAATCAGCCTTAGGTATAACGAATCTAAATTTCAGTATCATGTACACTTCTAAATAAATATCTTTGATCTATAATCCTTGAAAATATTACAGTTTATGGCGACATGATAGAGACAAGTCCAACAGTATTATTAAGTGAAAATAAAACATCAATTTAAAAATTAACAGTCCTAAAAATACACTGAACTGAAAGGATAGAAAATCAAAACACTAAGTACATAGCAATTAAATACCTAGCATTGGAAAACCGAATGCATGCTCAACAACACACTTCCAACTCATATAAAAAGCCCTTTAAAATTCATATAATCTAAATAAATTAGCAGAAATACCAAGGGAGGTACTGTGCCAGCCAGTAACAACTAGAAAGTAATTTCTCCCTTTTTCTTTCAAACGATCCTAACAAATAAACAAGAAATAATGATCACTTGCTAAAAAACTATAATTCATGTGTTTTGTTTCTGTTCAAATGCTGCCTAGGATATAAAAAGCCAAAGCAAGACTTTCTAAATGTTAGACCGCTGTACCTTACAAAAGGAAATGCCACCAAACTGACGGACTTAAACAAAAATCAGACACTTATTTATTTAAGATAGGATTGATTGGATTTTCGCTTAATGACCCCATAACCGGGTCTAAATCAAGCCCATGATATGAATGCACATTCAAACACCTGACTGCGGGATTTGTTAATACTGAATTATGTATCATAATTTAATTTCATTTGCCAAGGTGTCAGTTTATTCTACATGTGACCAGAATTGAAGCATCTAGAGCAGGAATTAATATCTCCTTTATCTCTAGTCTGGTTCTTAGATCCTCAGAACGTAATGGTAGGTGCTCACCTACTGAGAACGGAGTCCAGTATTCATCATACTTCAGGAAGCAGTGAATCCATGATGAAGCTGGGCGCCTGACACTCGGCAGGAGTTCTTTAGTTTTAACTCTTTACCTCCAGGCCTGTGATTAATTTCTGGCTAGTTAATCAAATTAACTGTCCCCTATTGGTCACGGTTTCTAATTTCAAGGCCAAGATTTCTACAATTCATCTGTTCCACAGTTATGCCTTGTATCTGAGCCTGCACATCTATGGTCAGGTTAAAGTCAAGATAACCTTTGTGAGTCTGTGCTGGGTATTTGCTTGTGATAACTGTCTGAAACACACATGCACGCACCCACGTGTGCACGCACGCACGCACACAATCATTTCACAAATGGAGAACGGAATGTGGCATTAACGCACAAAGCCTAGATTACACAGCGCCCAAGGTTAACCAAAAAAAAGACAATGAAGCTGTAAGGTAACTCCTCTTGATTATACACAAACTTATTGCGTGATGGCTGGAAGCAATGTCTTTGGACCAACAAATGTAAACCAAAAGCGTCCTTGGTTATAACCATTAGCTTGAACAAGGCAGCTAAAAATGGTGGGGCTCCAACACGGCCCTTTTAATTCTGCTCAGTGTAGTTCACCACACTAGGGAGCAGCACGGAGGAGGGCACATGCTCTCCAAAGGCCGTTCCTTCCATCCACAATGCTCAGACCGACATCTGCTCAGTATGCAGATTATTCTGAGAGTCCCTCTGTGTTGCCATTTAAAGCTGCTGCTGCTGATGTCCAGGGTTCCTCGCTGGGGGAAGGGGACGCGTGTTACAGAACTCCTAAAATAAAAGCTGCTTAGAAAGGTTCACTCTTTGATTCTCACTGCCAGCACGCCCGTGCCTCTGGAGTGCTGCTAGGAGAGGTAGATCCAGTGTTTAAGTTCCGCCATTCCCTGCAGGAACTTAGTGTAATAGAAGTCCATGTTGTCTGCAAAGTCCGTACAAACGGGTGACTCCCTGTCACCAAAAGTGCAGTATAACGCAGTTCCTCCGACACTAAGGAAAACCGTTGCTATGCACAGCAAGACCAGTAAAATACAGGAACCACCTCCAACTTCATCTGCAAACGTGAGAAGAGAGTAAGGTTACACTGGCTCAGAATTGAGATCCCAGCATCTGAGGTCTTCTCAAGACGCTTCTGGTCAATAGTGGTCCTCTACAGGCGGAGTCACTGACAGGAAGCCAGCGCTCCTGAGGACTCCACAGGACCCACCTATTAGTCACCACAAAGATACTTGTGGAGCCTGTCAGCGCTAAAATGAAAGCTAGCTCACTTATACGACGAATAGGACCACGTCCATTAAGAAAGAAAAGAAGGACAGTACTTCTCCGATGTGATCTTGGCATTATTTTAGGGTGCAACTTACCACCTCGATGTTACACCGTCTTTGGAGTTCACATCATGCATCCACCTTAAAGCAATGTCAATTTGATATTAAACAATAAAACACGTCTTCAAGGGAGATCACTTTTGCATCTTAATTACTCAATTTTACTCTTATCATCTCGTGGAACAGCAACGTTCTAGCTAGTAGGGTGATTTCTCTTTACTTTGCTTAATAACTGGCAGGTTGGGGGGTAGCTAGGTAGCTCAGTCAGTTAAGTGTCTGACTTCGGCTCAGGTCATGATCTCACGGTCTGTGAGTTCGAGCCCCACGTCGGGCTCTGTGCTGATGGCTCAGAGCCTGGAGTCTGCTTTGGATTCTGTGTTTCCCTCTCTCTCTGCCCCTCCCTGCTTGCACTCTGTCTCTCAAAAATTGAATAAACATTAGAAAAAAAAAAAACTAGCAGGTTGGTTTTTAATACAGATGTCCATACAGGTCTCTCTATATTGAAGAAAATAACTATCCTTTGGTTGAAAGTCTTAATGATCATTTATGATTAAAGAAAAAATTTTTAATTTTGGAGAAAGACTAAAAAGTTGTATGATCAGCACGATGAGGGTGTACCAGAACCTTCTTGGAAGGTAATTTGGCAGTATCCGTTAAAACCTGAAATTAATTTATCCTCCTGATGGGACATGTTTGACGGTGAGAGAGAGTGGGGACAGAAGCTGGGAGAACAGGTGTAAACCAGGACTGTCTCAGGCCAGCTGGACCCTATCACTCAGTCCAACAAATTAATTTCTAGGAATCAGCTCACAGATTTGCACCACACACTAGCGTATTTACAGGCACATTCAAAGTCTGGCAAAGTCTGTTATAACAAAAAAGTTGAGAATGACTCTGTTATTCCAGTTAAATAATCATGGGACATTCATGTAATGAAATACTATGCAATTGTTTATAAGAATGAAGTAAATTTAATATGTTCTCTCATAGTAAGATATCCAAGATTGATGGTTAAATTAAAAAGAAGCGACATAACAGTATATAATGAACCCATTTGTATTAGAACAAAAATGTGTGTTGGTGTGTATATACATGTGTGCACACATATATACAGAATGTATCCTGCAAAGATGGTAAGAAACTTCAGTCAATCCTTGGGAGAAACCCTCAAGGGAAGGTTGGAAGATTGGACATTGTTTTACTTCATTACTGTATGAGTTTTTTCATGGTTAGCATGTATTATTTTTATGATGAAAAAAACCCCAAATTTTATAAAACTTATCATAAACCAAATAGACTTTATTTGAAGGACTTTACAGTAACAAGGGAAGATATTCTTCCTGTAAAATTCAAATCCAAAAATATCTAACATGTTTCACCTACTCAGGCATATTCCCTTCCTAACCCAGAGGCAAACACTCAAATATGATGTGTCTCCTTTCAGATCAAAGACACAGATTTCAGAATTTTTATATAAATAGAATTATAATTTTTTAAAAGTTTATTTATTTATGAGAGAGAGACAGAGAGAGTGAGTGGGGGAGGAGCAGAGGGTGAGGAAGAGAGAGAATATCAGGCAGGAGCTGCCCTGTCAGCATGGAGCCTGATGGGGGGCTCGAACTCACAAACTGTGAGATCATGACCAGAGCTCAAACCAAGAGTTGGACACTTAACTGACCGAGCCACCCAGGCGCCCCCATATAAACACGATTATGTAACTATGTTGTTCTGTGATTTACAAATTTATAGTTTAATCAATTTTAGTAATCAATAGGTTTAATAATTTATATATATGCAAATATATTTTTAGGCACACAAATAACTAGAATATCATTAATGATCTCTTGGGGTTTTTGTTTTTTTTGCTCAGTTCAATTTTTTCGCCTTCTCTTCTGTTTTATAGCATCATGCTCTCCCACCCCCTCATCTATATGAACAATCTGATGCATGTACTTCCATGTCTTTTTCATGATCATATATTTATATATAAACACTTAAACGCAGTATATTTTAAAACACCTGTCCTGTTTGTTTTATCAACACGCATTGAAACTGTTTAGAGAGGCACAGTCCCCCTGGGGGCCGCAAGGCACCAGCGGAGTGGCCTGGTTAGAGACGAGATGGCCACTGAGTGCGGCGAATGAATGTCATCTGTAAATCCAGGGCTCCTCCTGGAAAGCAACGATTCGGTGTCATTCATGCAGAGCTTAGCACTGTATCCAGTGAAGACTCGGGTGGTTACAAGCAAGGTGCAGAGGTGAAATGAGGGATGGGAACAGATTATTTCTGAGGCTCCTTTGTAAGTGTAAATTAGAAGCTTTCTACTGTAAAACTCTGGAAACCTCTATCGCTATTCCTTTATGTCATACTTGGAAGGCGTACGGACAGGCTTACACTGTTATTCGTAACAATGTAGTTGTTTTATAAACTTGAGAAGCACAAAGACAGGTTCTTGGCTATATTTCCTCTCATCCTTATTTACCTAGGCCTTCCGTAAACCTAGCAACTACCTTAAATACAAGCCCGGGAGGGAAAAGTAAACAACGGCAACAGTGTAAACGTGCCGTCCAGAGGCACTTCGTCTATCGAGCCAAGAAAAAAATCACCAGGGAATTTACTTGTAACCCATAAACATTTCTCAGACCTACAAAGAAGGAGTATTAACTGCCTCCGAAAAAAAAAGACAATAGCAGGCTCACTTAAAAAAATAAATAAATAAAGTATTGGGGGCACCTGGGTGGCTAAGTCCGTTAAGTGTCTGACTCTGGATTTCAGTTCGGGTCATGATCTCACAGATCACGAGTTCGAGCCCCGTGTCGGGCTGTGTGCTGACAGCGTGGAGACCGACTGGGATTCTTGTTTTCCCTCTCTCTCTGCACCTCTCCCACTCGTGCTTTTTCTCTCTCTCAAAAATAAATGAATGTTAAAAAACAATTTAAAAAATAATTTAAAAAAACGTATGAAACAGGAAATTGAAAATGAGCTCCAAACACACTGTCTGTGAGGGAGACCAGGCGTTGAATTTTACAACTTGCTTGCTCACTTATTTGAACAAAAGGCTCAGGAATGAGGGAAGAGGTGATGACTGCTTGATTCTATGTGTTTCTTTACAGAATATAAAGTGACTGAGTACGTGTGTCCTTTTACAAATCCTATTACCAAACACACTACCACGTCTGACCCACTGTTTCAGGCGACACCGAGAGCCAGCTCCGTGCTAGAGGGAGCCCCGGGTGCTTTACCTTGATCTAAGCCATCGTCTATTTCCTGGAACCTCACTCTTCGTTTCGATGGTTTCTGCTGCATCTGGGCGGGACGGCCTCCTACACTATCATTCCTCTTCTTTAATATAGAGACCAGTCCTTCTGCAGGAACAACCTGTCAGAGAGAGTTTACATTGTAACTGTAAAAAGTCTAATTCCATCCAACAGGTATTTGCATTTCTATGGTAGGTTTATCCAACTCCTACAGAAAAAAAAATCACAACTGATCATCAGAATCGTTATAATAACGCTTTTACTTTATGCAGATGACTGCCAAATACACACGTGTGAAAACACAGCCCCCAACCACTCCCAGGGCCGGGGGACCTGATGCAGGGCGCAGGGGACTGGGCCCGGCACGGCTCTTGGCTCCACGTTCCAGGAAGGGTGTGTGTGAGATGATCACTCACGGCCCCTGTCTGCTTAATCACGAGTGCTGGGTTTTGTTTTATAACAGAGGCTGATGGTCCAACACTTCGTTTTTCACTCACCAGCAATTTTTAAGTAATGAACATGTGAGGGGCGCCTGGGTGGCTCAGTCGGTGGAGCGCCCAACTTCGGCTCAGGTCATGATCTCACAGTTTGTGGGCTCGGGCCCCACATCCAGCTCTGTGCTGGCAGCTCAAAGCTTGGGGCCTGCTTCGGATTCTGGGTCTCCCCCTCTCTCTGCCCCTCCCCTGCTTGTGCTCGCTCTCAAAAATAAACAAACATTAAAAAAGGAAATGAACGTGTGAGACTCAAAATATATTTGATGCCATGAACTCAGGAACCCGAGACTGAGAGTTGTGTGCTCTACGGGACTGAACCAGCCAGGTGCCCCGATGCCAACTTTTAACATCAAAATGAGTGCTAAGCTCAGTCCCTCTGCGAAACTATGTTATTTATAAAATGATGCTCTGCTGGCCAAAATATATTAAGGGCTTCTCTTCTGGAATATCTCAGAGCCAGTTTCCCAGGGATGTGTACTTTGCAATATACAGAGTTTGGCAAACTATGGGTGGTGGGCCAAAGGCCCCTGCCTTTTTTTTTTGTCAATAACACTGAATCAGACAAGCCGATTCACCCACACACAGTGTAGGGCTGCTACGACAGCGGAACTGAGTGGCCACAACGGACCCTGAAGTCTCAAATGTTTAATATTTGGAGTTTGCTAGTATCTCCTGTCCCCCCACCCCAACTCCTTTCTAAGCTGCCCCTGCTTTTCTCTGGAGACCCCTCTCCTGCCTCCGCCCCACCCCTTATTTGGGAACAAAGACAAAAGCAAAAACTCTTGCCATTTAGGAGTTAAAGAGGTTCCGTGGTATAGGGAGAAGGGGATCAGTCGGTAGAGCCAGACTGGGAGGCAGAGGCAGCCCCCCTCCAAGCAGCAGGTTGATTCAAAGAAGTGAACTTGTGAGCTGGCCTGCTCGGACAGGCTGCAGGTGATGACACGGGTGGGCATTGTGGGCCTAACACTACAGATGTCAGCGTGTTGCCAGATGATACCTTGCTGGTGTCAGGTCACTGGAGGCTGAGGACTGCCAGTCATGTCATTTATCTGATCGATGGCACAGAATCCTTAATACGATTTCCAGTTCCAGCCAGCCATCTCTGCTAATGTGCTATGCATAAATACTACTGATTCTGTTCGTTCTTTTTATAACTCAAGGCTTTTAGGGCCAAATAACTCAATATAATCTCTGAGCTTCCCTGAACGTGGGTCTACAGAAACCATTATCTCAAAAAAAAAAAAAAAAAAAAAAAATCAATGTTAGCAATTTAATCTTTTTATAGGAAATGGGTATTTCAGATGATGTCTTTCTTCTGAGAAAACTAAAGCACTTTAGTGACATTAAAATGGAAAGTACAAACATGCGAAAGGATGGTCTTTCAAATGTTTCTTTAGAAAGCAATGACATGAAACATCCCTTTATACAACGTTAAAAGAGCCCCTTTATGCAACAAAGAAAAATGATTTTACAAGTACCATGTTGAAACCGAGAAGTTTCTGAAGAGCGAGAAATGGAAAATGGAAACTAGTTTTAATGGCCATATTACTACCAATGATGTATCACTGATGTTTTTATTTTTAGTAAATGTAAAAAAAAATAAGGGAATTTTCATAGACTCATTCACTATCTATTGTCTGCATAAAATAAAGTCGTACATTTACCAACAGTGAATTCACTCACCATAGGTGTTTTCAAGTTGCTTTAACTACCAGGGAAAAAACAATCGTATTAAGAATAATTGTGGGGGGGGGGGCGGGCACCTGGGTGGCTAAGTTGGTTGAGAGCCAGACTCTGGCCGAGATCATGATCTCACTGGTTCATGAGTTCAAGCCCCGTGTCGGGCTCCATGCTGACAGCTCAGAGCCTGGAGCCTGCTTCGGATTCTCTTTCTCTCGCCCCTCCCCCACTCACGCTCTGTCTCTCTCTCTCTCTCTCTCAAAAATAAATAAACATTAAAAAAAAAAAAGAATTGTGAGGATGAGCCCCAGAATGGCATTACCGTTACCTTTATATCTTTGTGATATGAATTTTGAATCTATCAATTCAAGAAACAGACTCAAATCATGAATCAAAAGACAGTGAATATGAATAAAAGTATGTTGAAAGATGAGGTGAAACTCAAGGTGACATCCTCTGGAAAGACACAGATGTGCTTCTGAGACCCTGCAGCCAGCCATGGTGCGCCGGCTGTCAGGTCGCTACCTCAGCCCCTGCCTGGCCTAATCTGGGGTATGTGCCCGGAAGTCACCCTGGTAAGTAATGCAAGCCTTCCTTAACTGGCTCCCTGCTCCTTATTTACTATGGGTGGCGGTGAACTTTGGCAGATTTTTGGAAGAGGGAAGAAATTACAGTTGTGTGAGATGGGCCAACATTTTTGTTCTGACACCCTCCACCACCCAACCCTTAATTCTTGGCTAAAAATCTAACCACACCTTATACTTTCTTTTCCTTTTTCTCTCCCACCAAAACCCGTTTCTTTCAGCAGGCCGGCCCCAGCGTCTGAAGTGAGGGAGTGTGCCCTCTTCCATTATTTCCTTTCAGTCTTGCTGAGGGACCTTCTCCAGGGATCTTTCTTTTCCAATTGCCCTGTAGTCCTGTAGTCTACAGATACAGAGCAAGGGATGGTAGGACCAAATTTAGGTGCAGGAGACGCAGGCCAAGGGGGAAACTCTGAAGACAGGTGGGTGTGGTCCTTTCTGTTCTGGCAAGAGTTTGGGGCAGGGGTCTTAGAATCTACCCCCAGCACAGAAATTCTACCTCCCACACCAAGACAGTCAAACATAACAAGTTTAAGAAACAACTTTGGCAGAGTTTTTTTTTTTTAGTCTTTTTTGGTACAAAGACGGGGCACCTGGGTGGCTCAGTCAGTTAGGCGTCTGACTCCAGCTCAGGTCAGGTCATGATCTCAAGGTCTGTAGATTCCGGACCCACGACAGGCTCTGTGCTGACAGCTCAGAGCCAGGAGCCGCCTGTGTCTCCCTCTCTCTCATCCCCTCCCCTGCTCACACTCTTTCTCTCTCAAAAATAAATACACATTAAAAAAAAAAAAAAATTAATGGTACAAAGTCAAGTAAGCCAAAACAAGGTCAGGGTCTTAGTTTGGGGTCTCACTCAAAAGACTGCCAAGTGTTTCGAAGCAGGTAGAGAAGTTGATTTCGGACACCAAGAAATGTGTCTCCTCCAAACTCCCCTAAAAAAAGTTTGTATGCCTTTTCCCCCCTCTTTTCCATAATGTCGGCATTAAAAAGGTTAATTTCTTAATCTTGAAAAAATAAAGCTTTAAGAACCAAATTTAGTTTCCCACTTCAATTACCAAATTCCTTTCCTATCCAGCCAAAATAGAACAGCGCTTCCACTGAGAACAAAAGGAATGTCTACGCTGTAATTAATGTAATTGTCAGTGGTGGTGCTCTATGAATAAGTGCAGAATTAAGAACAAAAACAAAACAAGACATCCATCTGGCCTAGTCTGTAGATTTGCAAATAAATAGTTCTTCTGCACTTCCCCTCAAATATCAATGATCAGCCCACATAGCGTTTTAAGAATTAGCTGCTCGAAAAAATAAAATTATTTTGCAACTCTCCTGGCACAGTAAATCCTAACGCGACAAGAAAAGCATTCGGAGAGGCCTTCCCGCTAAACTGCCTCCTCACAAGATTAAAGGAGAAAACAGATACCAGATAATATTCTCTTAATGATATAGGCTTGCTCAATCCAGAACTTCAAGGCTGGTGAATCTGGAGCAGGAACACACAGTTTCTAACTTGAGAATTAACATTCACAAATCATATTAGCATATCACAAGCAGCTTAAGTGCCAGTGATTCCACTCTAGAAGCACGTGTCAACTTCAATGCCACTTTCGCTGAAGGAATAAGCAACGTTCCCTGCCTGCTCCTTTAGACTTGGGCTCCATAATATGAACCCTTATTTTGTCAATCGGGACACTTTATGGAATAAGAGGCATAATTCAGTGAATCTGTACACAGTCTTCACAACTCCGTTACGTAGGCGTTATTGGTCCCCTTTGACAAAACAGGCCATGCTCAGACAGCTAACCTAACCTGCCTACCTTGTAGCACCAGTTACCGGCAGAGTTTGAATACACAACTCATTAAACCTCCTGCCATTTCCTTTACATGAAAAGATCTTAT
Source organism: Felis catus (assembly GCF_018350175.1). Classification (NCBI taxonomy): domain Eukaryota; kingdom Metazoa; phylum Chordata; class Mammalia; order Carnivora; family Felidae; genus Felis; species Felis catus. The sequence continues at coordinate 3,492,113 of NC_058384.1, forward strand.
TTTCTAGGGCTATTAAAATTTGGCTGCATATAGTCTGTTACATACTACAAGTAAAGTGAGATGAACAGGATTTTCAAATAAACCTAATCAGGTGCTTTGGTCTTTCGAGAGTATTTTCTATCTCTAGCCACAAATCCTTATCTTACACATCACCCCAATTAAGAGATACTTAAACTAATGGCCAAATCCATTGATTTAGAGACACGGGGGAGGAGACGGGTGGATGAAAGATCTTTTGGGTCGTGCAATTAATCTGCAAGTAGAGTAATGTCATGGCTTCTAATACAGCAAAGTAATGTAACAAGTCACAGCTGGAGCAGGAGGAGGCAGCTATATGGAGGAAAGCCATCATCCAGGAAGAACACAATGGTGACCTCCTATCCCAGGACGTGCGTTAGAACAGTGCGATGTGGACAGCGCAAAAAAGGAACAGAATCGGGGCGCCTGGGTGGCTCAGTCAGTTAAGTGTCCGACTTCGGCTCAGGTTATGATCTCACGGATCGTGGGTTCGAGCCCTGTGTCGGGCTCTGTGCTTAGAGCTGGGAGCCTGGAGCCTGCTTCCGATTCTGTGTCTCCCTCCCTCTCTCTGCCCTTCCACTCATGCTCTGTCTCTCTCTGTCAAAAAATAAATAAACATTAAAAAAAAATAAAAACAAAAGAGGAACAAAATAATGATGAAGCAGGTCAATGTTGAACTTTTAAAAGAGTGGTTTTGAAAGGAGAAAGGCTTTTTTAAAAAATAAAAACAGGAGTTTTATAATGCCTCTGAGTTTCTAGGTAAGGCACTACCTCGTGTTTTTGTAATTTGTTTTTGTTTGCATAACAGGACGCTTTAATAAGTACAGAATAGGAAAAGAAATGGTAAGAATGTCAAGAACCACTCCACTTTTTAACCCCCAGTCAACTGTTGAAATAAACAGACTCCAAAACACTTGATTCTCTTCTCCTCCAAACTGCTGCTTCCAGCCCCACCTGAATCTACTCTATCAGCGAGTCCTGTCTGTTCTCCTTCAAAAGTGCACCTTCACCACACCCCCCTGCTACCCTGACCCGACCCTGCACTGCTTCTCACCTCAACCAAGCCACTAACCTGACCGGTCTCCCTTCTTTGGCCCCGCCCCCGGACATTGAGTCTCCACGGAGCAGCCTGGAAGCAGATCAGGTCACACCTGCTGCTCAAAATCATGCCATTCAACCTCCGTTTGAATTCAATTCCAGCTCCTTATCCTGGCCCGGAGGCCCTGCGGGTTCCCAGCTTCAGCCTCCTCTTCACCCGGAACACCCTGCGGTTCCTTCTCTCCCCCTTCTCTCGACAGATGAAGTCATTAATTTACTTCTAGTACCTGATTGGCCCCTTGGGGTATCAGTTTGAGACCCCAAATTTAGACAGTGCAAATGTAAGACCATTTGGAGGGAGAGACAAGGTGACATGAGGGATGGGGAAACTTACTAAGGAGCTATTGCAAAAGTCCAAGAAGAGGCAGTAACGATGTAAACTGAAAGGATGATTACGTGGAAAAGAGAAGAAGCCAAGTGCAAGAGACCCGACAAGCAAGTGCAGTAACGCACTAATGAGGAGGCTTCGAGGGCAGGATAAAAAGGAAAGGCAAAGATGAGGCCATCTGGCACAAAGAAAAGGTAGGTCATCCCTGGATAACCCTCAGGGGCCTCTGGCATCAATCCTGGACGAACCATTTTCCATGAACCCTCTTCTGTGGTGGCAAGACTGCATTTCCTCCACTGGGAGGAAGCTGCATTTGCCCTGCTCCCCCCAAAAGGGCCGTTCCGGGCAGAACAGCCATGATTGCCATTCCTAAAACGCTCCTTTGTCCAGGATCCATGAACAGCTAGCCACACGATTTCATAAAAGGCTGCAGCTTGGTCCTGGCCGCCCATCTGACTCAGTAAGGAGTTAACACGATGGCTCATCTTCGCCTAACTTCCCCGATGCCAGCGATCTAGCCCAGACACAGACAGGAAGGCTGCACAAAAGTCACTTTGTTTAGACAGCTTCTCTGAAGATAAGGCCAACAGCAATTTTGAGTTGCCATCATTCTCCCCATCAGAAAGGTCTAGGCTGTGTCCTCCCCTATTTTGTTTCCTGAGACACGGGCAGACCTGAAGATATCGAAGCAAATGTTGCCAATACAGACAGAGCAGGGAACATGTTTTGCCCTCTTTCAGATTAAAAACTTTTTAGAGTCCCTAGCAGTGGCAATGTGGCTTCCTCCCCGGCTACCACATTCTGAATTATTTCTAAAAACAAGTATCAGTTGTATCTGAAGCATTTAATATAGTTTTGTGGACATACGACATTCCCATAAATAGACTACACAGGTACATATTAATGAAGAAAAATGAATGGTTTACTCCATTCGGCGTATCATGCTGCTAAAATGTGTTCCCAAAGGGAGTCTCTTGAAGGACATACTATGATTATTTTCATTGTGAAAAGACAGAATAATTTTCATAAAGTGTACCCAATATTTGCTGTGACTGTCACTTATTCAGGAAACAAACACCATCCTCACCCCCACTCCCTCGTGGAACAATCTACTACAGGCTGAGTAGACTTTTTTTTTTTTTTTTAATTTTTTTTTTTCAACGTTTTATTTATCTTTGGGACAGAGAGAGACAGAGCATGAACGGGGGAGGGGCAGAGAGAGAGGGAGACACAGAATCGGAAACAGGCTCCAGGCTCTGAGCCGTCAGCCCAGAGCCCGACGCGGGGCTCGAACTCACGGACTGCGAGACCGTGACCTGGCTGAAGTCGGACGCTTAACCGACTGCGCCACCCAGGCGCCCCCTGAGTAGACTTTTATTAGCAATATGGGGTTGGATCATGATGCTACCTTGAATTTGAATAACATACTTCTTATGCTGTGAAGAGCTGAGAGTTTCAAGAGAAGATAATACAGTGCTCCCAGGTTCCAGACCCAAGCAAATCAATGATTTCTTGGCAATGACTTACAAGCTCCTTGGGTAAAGGGAGTTTGGGTCCTGACATTAAAATAATCATGTTGGAATATTATGAGTATTGAAATAAAATTTCATCTCCCCCCCCCCACCCCGCCCCAAACTGGGATAGTCAAATTCAGCAAACAGAAAACAGATAACTCTTGCAGTAGGACAACTGTTGAAATGCAGGCTTTATACGCACAGTGTCCCCATCTGAATTTTTAGCCACTGTATCTGCAATGTCATGGCACACAAAGAAGTCACATAAAATTACTGAGGAGGGAACAAGAGAGTGAATCTCTCTCTACCTCACGGACCCTGTACATGTGGTAAACTTTTTATGTTAAAAATTTATGAAACGAGCATAAATGTTTTTGAAGCCTCTTATGTTTTCTTTTTTTTTATATGTTTATTTTTGAGAGAGAGAGACAGAGTACGAGCTGGGACAGAGAGAGACAGAGCGTGAGCAGGGGAGGGGCAGAGAGACACGGAATCTGAAGCAGGCTCCAGGCTCCGAGCTGTCAGCACAGAGCCCAATGTGGGGCTCGAAGCCACAAACGGCAAGATCATGGCCTGGTCGGATGCTCAACTGATGGAGCCACCCAGGCACCCCTTGAAGCTTTTTAAAAAGAGTGCAGGTGGTACTTTTGGTGAGAGTGTGTCATGCTCTTTTTTACAAAAGAAAGAATATTAGTGCTTTGGATACTAAGCTATCATTTTACTGAGCAAAGTTATTCTGGATTTAAAGATGCTTCTCGAACCCAGAAAAGTTTCATTTATACAGTCTCTACATTTCTGAACCAAATTAGCGTAGATATTTTTAGGTCTCTAGTAGGAGATTTTGCGTAAATTATTTCGTTTGATGTGATGAACCTAATTGCTTAAAAGACACGGCAAACACCCCCGCTGGGCTGGCAGCAGTTGTCAAAGCCAAGTTCAGCGGCAGCCAGAGCAGAGCAATGCAGAAGTGGCAAGAGAATGAAAGCAGGGAGACCAGCAAAGAGGGAAAACCCGGCGACGATAAAAGCTACCGCCACACTCCACCGTAACCAGAGATCGAGCGGTGAGGAAATCTGTGAGGGGCAGAGTCACTCATGGGAGAAGAGAGGTTTGGAAGAGAGAACAGAGGACTTGCAAGGACAGCACAGCACGTGGAAGAAAGCAGACCAGCCACAGTGGCTCCAAAGGGCATGAAAAACACTGTTCTTAAGTATTCGTTATTAAGAAATCATGTTCTGGGGCGGCTGGGTGGCTCAGTCACTTAAGTGTCTGACTCTTGACTTTGGCTCAGGTCATGATCTCACGGTTAGGGAGTTCGAGTCCCACATGGGGCTCTGTGCGGACAGTAGGGAACCTGCTTGGGCTTCTCTCTCCCTCTCTGTCCCTCCCCCATTTGCTCTCTCTCTCAAAATAAATAAATAAATGAAAATTAAAAAAAAATCATGTTCTCACAAAAGTATGGAAACATGAAAAATATTTAAAAAACAATTTGGGGGGCGCCTGAGTGGCGCAGTCGGTTAAGCGTCCGACTTCAGCCAGGTCACGATCTCGCGGTCCGTGAGTTCGAGCCCCGCGTTGGGCTCTGGGCTGATGGCTCGGAGCCTGGAGCCTGTTTCCGATTCTGTGTCGCCCTCTCTCTCTGCCCCTCCCCCGTTCATGCTCTGTCTCTCTCTGTCCCCCCAAAAATAAATAAACGTTGAAAAAATAAAAAAATAAAAAACAATTTGGGTAAAATTACCCAAGTAAGCCGCCAAAAGATGAAACCACAAGTTCATCTGATTCTTCACTGTATCCTCAGCATGTGACTCACAGTAGATATCCTTAATAGAATTCTCCTGAGAGCACGAAATGGTGTTTGGATTAAAAAGAAGTTTGTACTGGGGAGCTTGGGTGGCTCAGCTGGTTAAACTTCTGACTCTTGATTTCAGTTCAGGTCATATCTCACAGTTCATGGGATCAAGCCCCTCATCAGGCACACAGCCTGCTTGGAATTCTCTCTCCCTCCCTCTCTCTCTCTGCCCCTCCCCACTTGTGCACATGCTCTCTTGTTCTCTGTCTCCATCCCCCCTCTCAAAATAAATAAACTTAGAAAAAATTAAAAAGAAGTTTTGAAATTTTAAAAACTCTTCCTGACACAGTAAGGCAGAATGTATTAAAGTCTGTTCCTCAGAATGGAGAAGAAAGTATTCAGAATCATCACAGGACTGCAAATTAGTTCTGTTAATTGTACATAGCTTTTGAGCTTCTTGAAACAGCACAACGTAACAACAGAATTTTAGGAAAGGGAACCATCGCGTATTAAAAATAACTTCACAGGGAAGACAACTTTAAGATGTAAATAGTTTCCGCCATCCACCAGGTGTTACCTACGTAGGAAAACAAACATTATGAATTTGAGGAAGGAACACCCCACTCGGTTGTAAAACAACGTGAATTCAACCGTAACCCCCACTGTAATTGTTCTATAAGCGGGGGAGACACAACAGGGGCGCTCTGACCCTTCTTCACTATTTATTCCTGAAGATGTACTAGATCATCCGTCTTTTCCCCACAGGGTCATCTTGACTACTGTCATGAAAAGCAGCAGTCAGAGAAGGGTGACCTTTCGGCATTCTGGTTAGATTTGAATAGGGGTGTGACTTCCGTTTTGATAGTTCCCTGTATCAGAAGCCTGGTGAAATAAACAAGGGGAGGAATACTGGGTCCAGTGCTGTACTACTAGCTCTATTTAATTCTATTTCAATGAAGACTTTTTTTTTTAAGCTTTTTTTTTTTTTTGTAACTAATCTCTACATCCAGCGTGGGCTTGAACTCACAACTCTGAAATCAAGAGCTGCACACTCCACCGGCTGAGCCGGCCGGGTGCCCCTCTAGTTCATTTTTTTTAACTTTAAGAAATATATAACTGCAATTGTAATATATTCAAGTGTAATATGTAACTGCAGTTTCAACAATTCAGTGGCATTAATTACACTCGCAATGTGTGCAACCACTACCAGTAGCTACTTCTAAAATTTTCTAAAATTTTTATCGACTCAAACAGAACTCTGCACTCATTAAGCACTATTAAATAATTTCAAGAGAAAATTAACAAGAAAGAACCACAGTTTATAGAGGACTGACTGTAAATGTAATAAAAAGATAAATAAAAGAAATGAATGAATACTGGACCAAGTGCTTTACTAGTCTGTCTAATTCTGTGAAGAAAAAATTAAGAATAGTTGATGGGAAATGGACTAGAAGTGGCAACAAAGGAAGCCCAGTAATGTAACAGCTAATTATCTTGGAAAGCTTTCGCCGGCTTCCATTTTCGTGAGTACTTCGTCGCCTACTCTGGCTCTGTTGCTTTTCCATTTTCTACTTACAAGTTCTCCTTCCTCCCCCCAGTGATGATGCAGAATTAGAAAACAATGGATATAAATGGGACTCATGGGACTCAAAAGGTTACTTGGAAAAAAATATATAAGAATAAAAAGAAAAGCAGTTAGTATCCTAATTTTCAGAGGAGGAAACAGAGCTTAGAGAGGTGAACAGTAACTCTGGAGGCTGGTAGCTAGTGGGGTCCATCTCTGACCCACAGCTGACTATAAGACTCCGCTCTTTCCTCGTAGGGGGCCACCCTCCTGAGGGGCTTCGGTTTGGGTATGGCTTTATTGATCTCTTGAGCTTTAAAAAAATGGTACTATCAAACAAAGGAGAATGGTCACCTTGATCCTCTCCACCATTTTTTTGTTTGTTTTGTTTTGACCAGCTTCATGACTGTTTGGGGAAACTTTGAAACTCTGGATTATTTATAACATTTGGCTTTAGCCAAGTAGCAAGTATTAAGTTTGTTCAGACCTACAGCTTATAAACGAATACAATCAGAGAGAGAAGATTCACAACATACAACTTAATGGCTTAAAAATCTATCCAGTATCTCCTTGTCTTCTTGTATTTTAAAATGTTTCCTTTAGGGGCGCCTGGGTGGCTCAGTCGGTTAAGCATCCGACTTCGGCTCAGGTCATGATCTCGTTTGTGGCTTGTGGGTTCAAGCCCCGTATCGGGCTCTGTGCTGACAGCTTGGGGCCTGGAGCCTGCTTCGGATTTTATGTCTCCCTCTCTCTCTCTCTGCCCCTCCCTGGCTGGTACTCTGTCTCTGTCTCTCTCTCAAAAATAAGTAAATATTAAAAAAATTTTTTTAAATGTTTCCTTTGTTCTGCTGTATTGTTTTATAGAATTAAAAAAATATATTAATAATAAGAAGAAATAGTATGTATTTTATCTTCTAGGTGTCTGAGGAAAAAAGATGAGATTTCCTTACAAGATTGTAACGAATCTTGTTTTGATCATAATTGCCAGAATTGTCAAATAAAAGCCACAGCAGTGTAAATAACGGTGTTCATAATGCTTACTGTACCCGGAGGCATGCAATACACTAAGTTCCTGAAGTATAAACATCGCGATCAGAAGTCATTTTATTCGACCCATACAGAAAAATTAAAACTACTAATTATTAAAAGTTTACGTTGAGTCCATTCTCCTCTCATGTCTGAAACCAGGGAAAATTTCCCCAAACCAGGCACTGTTTAGCATAGATGTGCGTCTGAAATTTCATTTGACTTTTCACTGTGCTTCTGTTAAATGCCAAACTTACCTCTGCAATCTCTATCCTCTTTGCGAGATCATCAAGGGAAAGACAGCTCTCGTCAGAAGGCAGATTCTCCTGCAGGCTGTAGGAGGCTTCCTCAGGAGAAAGATCTGGAAGGAGGTCTGAGTCTTCCTCTTGGTCTTCACACGACAGGGCGTCTTCGGTATCTTCCAAGCATCCTTGTAGGAGGCTGTTCAAATAGTCTTCGGTTTCTTTGCTGACTCGGTCGTCGGCAGCCCCCCCTCCCTCTGGATGCCCTGCGCTTAAGTCGGATACCCCAGTGCTCTCACCAAGTACACTCTGGGAGCGCTCTGAGCCGGCCGGCCCCTGTGGGGATTTTCCATCGCTGTCTGTGAGATCAGGTTGCTGCGGCTCATCTAATTCACTGTTTTCCAGCCGGTCCGTGGGCAACGCCTCAGAAGCATCCTTAAGTGGCAAACGGAGCTCCTTTCTCTGAGTCTGTGAATACCTTCCCTCGGAACTCAACGCAGGTGGTGTGAGGTCAGAGCCTGGGAAGACCGAGGGCTCGATCATCGACTCGCTGGGAAGCGACGCTCCGGGGTCCGCGGCGGGGCCTTCTATTTTGGCCGCATCTCGGCAGGCGACCGTCTGAGCCGGCTGCAGGCGGCTGTCACCCTGGCGGGCGTCCTCAGACCTGCTCCCGGCCGCCCCCAGGGGCTGGGCGCGCAGCTCCAGGGCGGCCTGGGCGCGGCAGAGCGGCTCCGCCGCCGTGTGGTCCTTGCCTGCAGTTACCAGAAGGCTCCAGGCATCCGCCTGCCTGTCCATCTGATTACAGCAGCCGCCGCTCTCCGGGCTTGCTCTCCTGGGCTCCCTGCCAAGACAAGTTTCACTCTCTGCAGACGAAGAAAAAACAAGTTGTTTCAAGGTTCAAAACAACACTTTGCACGGGGTGGAAGAGAAAGGACGTACGAGTAGTACGTGTGACACGACACAATTCTACACCTCTCCAATGGGAGCTGCGTCTGCTGGAATTAACGGGTGTCCTTAGACACAGGAAATACCCCAAGTAGTCAGTGAGTGACCCTTTACATACAGAAATTAACAGAGATTGTTCAAAAAATGTTAAGAATATGAACAAATAACTTAGTCTCCATGATTATCGAAAAAGCCCCTTTTCAAAGGTATTTTTCTGAACTTTACTGGCTCTATTTCCTCTCATATTCAACTTATGTTTGTACATTAGATTTATACTGTTATTTGTATTGGCTTTTCGGTGTTAAACACTACCCACCATGGAAGAGGTTCAGTTCGGTTCTTTCTGTTCCTTTCCCCTAAAGATATATAATCTGCCCCCTCTGGCTCTAGTTTCCCGCTACAGCGCAACACAATTCTGGAGCAAATCAATACTCACATGTTCACACTGCTATGGCTTTGTAAATATTATTCACAACCTACCCACACTGTGCACTGTGATACATTTTCCTTTCTCATTTCCGGTTTATTGTGCTTGGTGATAACTGCCTCATTCCTTCAGTTAAAAAAAAAAGGGGGGGGTGTCTGGGTGGCTCAGTCGGTTAAGCGTCTGACCCTTGATTTTGGCCCAGGTTGTGAGCTCACAGTTCATGAGTTCGAGCCCCGTGCCGGGCTCTGCGCTGACAGCTTGGAGTCTCTCGCTCCCTCTCTCTGCCCCTCCCCTGCTAATGGGCACATGCTCTCTCTCTCAAAATAAGAAACTTAAAAAACCCCACAACATATCCTTTGTGAGGTACCTGGCTGGCTCAGTTGGTGGAGCATCCAACTCCTGTTCTTGGGGTTGTGAGTTTGAGCCCCACGTTAGGTGTAGAGATTACTTAAAAAAATTTTAAAAAATCTTAAAAACCCCCCACAACATATTTTTTTTTTTTTCAACGTTTATTTATTTTTGGGACAGAGAGAGACAGAGCATGAACAGGGGAGGGGCAGAGAGAGAGGGAGACACAGAATCGGAAAGAGGCTCCAGGCTCCGAGCCATCAGCCCAGAGCCTGACGCGGGGCTCGAACTCACGGACCGGGAGATCGTGACCTGGCTGAAGTCGGACGCTTAACCGACTGCGCCACCCAGGCGCCCCCCCACAACATATTCTTGAGCCCCTAACCAGGACGGCTTTCTAGGCCTGCTACACAGGCCTCCTCCTGGAATCCCCTCTGGCTGTGTTGGGAACACTGTTTCTGAATCCCAGGTCTTCCTCTTTGTTTATTCTGTTGACATTTTTTTACGGTCCATGGAAGGTAAACTTAAGATTGTTCACATCTGAAAGTCTTTATTCCTTCACCCCTGACTAAAACTTTGGTTGGGTTGAGTTTTCTACATTGGAAGTCATTCCCTCTCACAGCTGTGAAGGCACTGCTGTGCCGTGTTGAGCGCTTGGTAGGGTCATAGAGTCTCTCTGCCAATGTGAATACCAGTCCCTGTCACCTACACGCTCTTCCTTGAAGATTTGGTTGTTTTTCTTTACGTCTGGTGCCCTGAAGCTTCGTGAAATTTCTCTTTCTTTGTGTTGGGTGCTTGGTGAGACTTTCAACCTGGAAACTCATGACCTTCAATTCTGGGAATTTTCTTATAAAATTTTCTTAATCATTTGTCCCCTATTGCTTTCTTTTTCTTAAGTTTATTTATTTTGAGAGAGAGAGGTGGGGGGTGGGGAGAGCAGAATGAGCAGGGGAGGGGCAGACACAGAGGGAGAGAATCCCAAGCAGGTTCTGTGCTGTCAGCACACGGAACCCAGAGCCCGATGCGGGGCTTGAGCTCGTGAATCTTGAGATCAGGACCTGAGCCAAAATCAAGAGTTGATGCTCAACGGACTGGGCCACCCAGGCGCCCCACCCCTCCAGAAGGCCTGTATTGGGATTCGGGCCTCTCAGACTCACCGTCTCTACCTTTTCTGCCACACCACTCCTCTCTCTGCCTCTGGACTTTCAGGGATGCTGCCTCAATTCTAACCTTCCACCTCTTCTAATTAATTTTTCCTTGTGGTCATCACATCTTTTAATTTCTAAGAATGTTTTAATTCTCTGAATGTTCTTTTTTAAAAAACAGCTCATTCTTATTTTCATATATACAATACCCTAACTTGTGACACTGTTCATTCATTTTTTAAAAGGTTTTCATCTGTTCTCTCCATTCTGTTTCCTTTGAGCTGCTTTCGGTTTGTCGGCTGACTTGGCTTCTGTCTTTCCTATCCGAGGCGACAAGCAGCTCTGTGCTTAAAGGCAAGTCTTCTCCAGGAGTTGGTCCTCAGTGTGGGACAAAGAGAGTCTAGGCCGTTCGCTGGAAGGCCTTCAATGTGAGTATCTGGAGGTTTTATCTCTTGGACAGGCAGTTGGTTTCCCCCAGAGGAAGCAAGAGACCAGCCGGCCACAGTTCTAGATACAAACTGCAGAAGGCAGGCTAAGGTGCTTGCCATTCGGGGGATAAGATCTTCATTCCATCCTCATTTTCTGTAGAATACCCTTCCTTGAGTTGTGCCTCATCCAAGTCCACATTGCCTCTAGTTCAGGTGCTCTAAGAAATAAACCTCAGCTTCCCGCTTGGCAGAAAGGACATATAAACATCTAAGTGTTTCCTGTATAGTCTTCTGGCCCAACCTCCTATTGCCAGCCCAACCCTGTATGCTTGATCCTAGAGACACCTCCATGTTTCCCATTCCCAAATCCTTCCAGGTGGAACTCAACATTCTCTCTGTAGACACTCAGTTATCCACCTTCTCTGGTGTAATAAGCCAGTTGCCATCCATCCACTTGCTTTGCAGCTTCCAGAACTTTCTGGATGTCACATCTACTGCTGCTGCTTCCTCACTGATTCGGTCACTGTGGGTTTCTGGGTTAAGAATTCCTTTCTGGGGTGCCTAGGTGGCACAGTTGGTTAAGTGTCTGACGTCAGCTCAGGTCATGATCTCACGGTTCGTGGGTTGGAGCCCCACGCTGGGCTCTGTGCTGACAGCTCATAGTCTGAAGCCTGGTTCAGATTCTGTGTCTCTCCCCCACTCTCTCTCTCAAAAAAAAAAAAAAAAAAAAAAAAAAAAAAAATCCCTGACATTTCAGTGGTGTTCCAAGAAAAAGTGAAGGTAAGTGTTTGATCCACTATGTTTAATAAAAAATATTTTCCAGGGGGGCCTAGGTGGCTCAGTCGGTTGAGTGTCTGACTTTGGTTCAGGTCATGATCTCACGGTTTATGAGTTTGAGCCCCACGTCGGGCTCTGTGCGGACAGCTCAGAACCTGGAACCTGCTTCAGATTCTGTGTCTCCCTCTCTCTCTCTGCCCCTCCCCCGCTCGTGCTCTGTGTCTCTCTCTCTCAAAAATAAACATAAAAAAAAAAAGAATTGTAAAAATAAATAAATAAAAATATTTTCTGAATTTTTGACAAGTATGCATTCTAGTATACACTTATTATTGTTAATGTTTGCGTTAACACTTAGCACGAAGTTCTGTTACACGGTGCTCCTGAACTCAAGGATCTGGTGAGGTAAGCCTGTCACTCCTTACTGCATTCACTTCACACCTACCAGTAAGAACTCTGATGAAATAAAAATGGAATTATAGCTGAGTGCATGACAGATGCTTCATACGTAATGAATTAAAGAGGTATTTCTAAAATGAGAAGTTAGACTTAACCTAAGTTCTAATACATAATCTCAGAAATGTCCACGTCTCTGAGTTACCCTTTCCCCAATGAGTTCTTTCTCTCTTTCTTTGAAGTTTTATTTATTTTTTTTTAAGGAATCTCTACACTCAATGCGGGGCTCAAACTCAGGACTTGAGATCAAGAGTCTCGAGTTCTTCTGAATGAGCCAGCTAGGCAACCCTCCCGTGAATTCTCTTTAGGGTTAAAATCCCCCCCGCAATTCATGATAATAAGAGTAAAACATGCATGAATTAGCACATCTTATACTTTCTGAATACTTTATTAATTAACTTTAAGTACAAACATTTGAGTGGTATCAGGATTGAAGAAGTTTTCACAGGCTACTAAAAAAAATAAACTAAGTATGAAATGTTGATAATGTACAGCTTCTACAGAAGCGAATTCAAAACTAAAAATGTACATACCCAGTCATCTGGGAAAAGCAAATTAAAACCACAATGATATTCATATCCACTAAAATGACTCACATAAAAAAGACTGACAACATTAAATGTCAGCAAGGATGTGGTGCTACTGGAATTCTCATATACCGCTGGGGGGCTATAAAATGGTATAAACGGCAGACAGCTTGGCAGTTTCTTTTAGGACTAAACATGTACCTTCCCTATGACCAGCAATTCCACCCTCAATTCTTTAACCAAGAGAAATGAAAACATATATCCACAAAAAGACTTAAAGACTTTCTAGAAGTTTTAATCATGATACCCCCAACCTGGAAACAACCCGAATGACTGCCAACAGTCAAAGGGATAAGCAAATTGTGGCACAAAGAGCAGAATACCACTCGGCAATGAAAAGTAATGGACTAGTCAGTCATACATAGTACGGTGACTCTGAAAAACAGTATGCTGATAAATTCTATTTATATCAAATTCTAAAGGAGGGAAAACCCACCAATAATAACAGGAAGCAATGGGTTGCCTGGGACTAGAGGTGGGAGGGACTAACAGTAAAAGAGGATTGGAAGGAAGATTCTGGAGTGATGAATATGTGCTACATCTTGATTGGGGTAGTAGTTACATGAGTATACACAGTTGTAGAAACTCCTTAAATTGCACACTTAAAATGGGTATATTTTTATTGCATGGAAATTGTACCTCAATGAAGTTGATAAAAGATGAGAAGGGAAAGATAAGTATAAATTTTTTTTTCAATGTTTTTATTTATTTTTGGGACAGAGAGAGACAGAGCATGAACGGGGGAGGGGCAGAGAGAGAGGGAGACACAGAATCGGAAACAGGCTCCAGGCTCCGAGCCATCAGCCCGGAGCCTGACGCGGGGCTCGAACTCACGGACCGCGAGATCGTGACCTGGCTGAAGTCGGACGCTTAACCGACTGCGCCACCCAGGCGCCCCTGGAAAGATAAGTATAAAACTCAGGATGGGGGCGCCTGGGTGGTTCAGTCGGTTGACCATCTGACTCTTGAATTCAGCTCAGCTCATCATCTCATGCTTTGTGGGAATGAGCCCCGCATCTGGCTCTGCACTGGCAGCACGAAGCCTGCTTGGGATTCTCTTTCTGCCCCTCTACCCACCCCTGCTCCTCCTACGCACACACACTCTCTTTCTCTCAAAATAAGTAAGTAAACATTAACAAAAACAACTCAGGATGGTAATTTTCTCAGAGGTGGGGTAAAAGCAGGAGACAGAACAGACAAGAACACAAAGGTACTCGTAACAGAAATGACAGTAATTTAATCCTTAGTTGGGCATTACGTTTACAGGTCCTCATTTTGTTCTCATGTATTATGTAATGAATGTTATTTTTTACATATAAAATACTGCTTGATAAAAATAAAGAAAATATAAAATTAATAAAAATGCAGCGACTTTAGGGTCAGAAAACCAGGATCTAGCTTTGGGTTCTAATGAATTCTATTCCTGGATAACTCACTTCCTTGAGTTTCTTAAAAATGACTCAGCCTAACTTATATTGGTTGGTAAGAGGAACAGATGAAATAATACACATAAAACTATTTTGAAAATATAAAATACTATGTAAATTACTTGAAGACATAATAATGGCGATTAATTATAAAAGTATGAATAACAGAACATTAACAGAACACCAGTGGCAGGGGCAGTGCTAACATGGGAAGGAAGGAGGAGGAGGAGAAAGACTAGTGTGCATATATGGAGTTCTTACCTTGTGCAGGTACTGTTCTAAACTCTTAACATTAAATGACTACTTAAAATTTTTTTTTAATTTTTTTTCAATGTTTTTATTTATTTTTGGGACAGAGAGAGACAGAGCATGAACGGGGGAGGGGCAGAGAGAGAGAGAGACACAGAATCGGAAACAGGCTCCAGGCTCTGAGCCATCAGCCCAGAGCCTGACACGGGGCTCGAACTCACGGACCGCGAGATCGTGACCTGGCTGAAGTCGGACGCTTAACCGACTGCGCCACCCAGGCGCCCCTTAAAATTTTTTTTTAATGTTTATTTATTTTTGAGAGAGAGAGAGGCAGAGCATGAGTGGGGGAGGGGCAGAGAGAGAGGGAGTCACAGAATCTGAAGCAGGCTCCAGGCTCTGAGCTGTCAGCACAGAGTCCCACATGGGGCTAGAACTCATGGACCATGAGATCACGACCTGAGCCAAAGCCAGATGCTCAACTGACTGAGCCACCCAGGCTCCCCATGAAATGACTACTTTAATCCATATAAGAATCCTATGATGTTAAGTACTATTCGTGTCCACATTGTGGAGTTGAGGAAAGGGAGGCCCAGAGAAATTAGGCAACTTGCCTAAGACCACGCAGTTTTAAGTGGTGGAGACAAGATTCAAACCAGACAAATCTGGCTCCAGAAACAATGTCTTTAACCACTACACAAAAAAATTGCAAGAGCAAGGAATATGGAGAAAAAGAAAAGGGAAACAAACGTCTACATGGTACTATATGTTGGATGCTGTTAAAAATGAGGAATATGAGGTAAAACAAAAATATCTTTAACACCAATCATTTATTTTAATTTTTTAATTAAAAAAATTTTTTTAGCAGGTTTTCCTCCCAGCATGGAGCCCAGTGTAGGACTTAAATTCATGACCCTGAGATCAAGACCTGAGATGAGATCAAGAGTTGGGCCTTCACTGACTGAGCCACCAAGGAGTGTCAAATACCAATCATTTAAAGGATTATTTTCATATTTCTCTTTTTCTTACGTTCTTACATTTCTGTGCATTTATTCAGAAAATAACCAATCTGAGGAAACCAGTTCTGGGAAAGGGGACATGATTCTTTAAAAGATACTGTTTCATCAGACTTGGCAAGATTTCTCTGCCCAGAATTTCCTGCATACCTTCCTCATAAGATGGAGGTCAGTGAGATGCCCGTGCTGTGGAAGCCTTTGGGAATGCATACAACTTACTCAGCGGAAGGCTGCTGTGTTCAGTCAGGAACCAGAAGACCCAGGTTCCAGACGTGAATCAAAGCACAAGCAAGCTACTTAAATGTGGAAGCTCAGCGTCTCCTCATCTGTACACCACGTTATCTCCCAGCAGATGCCGCTACAAGGAGTGCTGAGCTTGACCTGTGCAGCAACCAGTACTAACTGGTCAAGTCAATCAGCCAGTAACACCACTGTTCCCAGACAACGGGCCATGGAGACGCATCCACATCCAAACTGGGTGCTACTTGTGAATTTCTCCTCTTTAAGATCTTTATAAAGCGCATTGTACTGTGCTTTCCCATACAAAAATGACTGGAAAAGAGACAGCTACTGTGGTAGATAGTATGGAGGTTCCTCAAAAAATTATAAATAGAATTACCATATGATCCAACAATTCCACCACTGGGTGTTTACCCAAACAAAATGAAAACACTAATTTGAAAAGATGTGCACTTCTACGTTTATCACAGCATTCTTTACAATAGCCAAGATACAGAAGGAACCCAAGTGTCCACTGATAGACGAATGGATAAAGAAGATGTGGTCTACGTACACAAGGGAATATTACTCTGCCAGAAAAAGAACGAGACCTTGCCATTTGCAATAACATGGATGGACCCAGAAGGTATTGTGCTCAATGAAACAAGTCAGACTGAGAAACACAAAACCATGATTTCACTCACATGCAGAATCTAAAAAAACAAAAACAAATGAATAAACAGACAAAAAGCAGAATCAGACCTATTAAATACAGAGAATAATCTGGTGGTTGTCAAAGGGGAGGACGGTGGGAGGTGGTGCAAAATGGGTGAAGGGGAGTGAGACACACAGGCTTCCAGTTACGGAATGAAGAAGTCAAAGGAATAAAAGGTACAACACAGGGAACATCGTCAATGGTACTGTAACAGTATTGTATGGTGACGCATGGTAGCTAGACTTGTGGCGAGCATAGCATAATGTACAGAATTGTTGAATCAGTATGTTGTACACCTGAAACTAATGTAACATTTTTGTCAAGTATACTCAAAAAAAAAAATCAGGTACTTACTTGTAGGATTTTTTTTTTCTTTTAAAGATCAGGGATGAAAAGTAGAAAGAGAAATTTGCATTTAAAAATGCAAAATATAAGGGGCTCCTGGGTGGCTCAGTTGGTTAAGCATCCGACTCTTGGTTTCAGCCCGGGTCATGATTTGGCAGTTTCGTGGGTTCAAGCCCTGCACTGGGCTCTGCGCAGGCAGCACGGAGCCTGCTTGGGGTTCTCTCTCTCCCTCTCTCTCTCCCTCTGCCCCTCCCCCGCTTACTCCCTCTCTCTCTCTCTCTCTCTCTCTCAAAAAATCAATAAACTTAAAATAATTTTTTTTAAAAAACAAAAATGCAAAGTATAAAATAAAATTTTATTTGGAGAAAGATCTAATTCCTTAAAAAAAAAAAAAAGAAGAGACAGGAAGAACAGAGTGTGTAGTAGGAATGACCTAAGGCAATATCCCAAATTCCTGTCATGAAGAATAGGGGGTAAAGATGTAGGGGGGGAAAAGGCTTGTAAAGAGAGAAAGGCAAATTCAATTGAAGGCATCCTCCCCCCCCTCAGTCCTCCCCCTCCTCTCCACCTCCTCCTCCTCCTCCCCCTCCTCCTCCTCCTCCTATGTCTTCAGGCAACTCAGTCAAAACACCTGATGCTGCCTGTTTACAAGCAGGGCTCTCAGGTCCAGGGACATAAAGCCTCAGAGTAGAAGTCAGTACTAAAATCGTATTTCAGGAAAAATAAACACCCAAAAGTGTATTTATTTATCTTTATTTTCTGAAGTTTCTATAGTGTACATCCATTAGTACTGTAAGAAAGAGTTTCTGAAAATCTTTAAACTTTGGGCATAAGACACGAAGTGGTATAAAATATATCATAAATACTTCAAAAATGTACACGTGCGAGTTAAAGTACACCATGTGTTAGAAAATACAAAAAGGAAGAGAATAAATTGCTATAGATGAATTACCAAGAAACAAGACTTCTTAAAATATATAGATTTACAGCACAAATTCCTGGTAAAGTCTCTATAATAATTGCTGGTTTTTAAACAAAAAAGGGTGTGCAAATATGCCAAAACTAATTCTGTTTCAGAGCATTTCTGTACAGTTTTGTCAGTCTGTTAGATATATATAGCTACCTACTGAACACACGGAAATAAGTTTGTTTTTATAAGAATTTAGATGTTATAATTTCTACTACTAGGCATCTAAAAATAGAGTTACACAATATAAAAAAAATTTTGCTTTGCAATTTGTCTGGTAGGAGAGGTATACGCATGCAAAAAAATGTAAATGCAAAAACAGTCCTTGTAACACTTGTAAAATGTAAGAGGCAGGCGTTTCTTACGCCCCTCTCTAAATGTGAAAACATACCCGGCTCTTTGGCTGTGGTTCCTCTTTCATTTGGATCTTCAGAAACTATTAATGGCGTAAAGCATTTCCTTCCCAGAGGCTTATCTACGGCTGCTATCTAAAAAGTTAAAAAACAAAATAAAACAAAAAAAACTTTTGGGGAAACTGCTGCATTAAATTAGAAATCTGAAAATAATTTGAGAACCGTTTCATTATTTCCTAAAACAGTCCATACAACAGACATAGGACACTTAACATTTTTTCCATCGATATTTTCAAGGAAACTGTCTCTTACCTTATGTTTGGACAAAACAGGACTGTAGAAGAAAAGAGAAAAAAAAAAGATTTTTGAAAAATTACAGCAGCAATATGCTTCCAAACAAATGTCACTGAAATGGCTGTAAAAATAAAATATAGCTTCTCCGGATTCTAAAATTAGTGCAGAACATTTCCACTGCTGACACATTACCACTGGTTCACACAGTTCAAAGGGCAGCTATATAATGTGGTAGCTCTTTAGATAACCAAATATTATTGAAAACCCCCAAAGAAGCTGAGATCCAGGGGAAAAAATGTCAACATTTTGCTAATAATATAAAGAGTATTTCACACACACATTTTTCAAATTTTAGTTTATGTCATTATGGTCTGAAATAGGTTATGATGAAAGATAATTTGATTGGCATTATCCATGGAAACAGGTAACAAAAAAAGTAATTTTGAAACATTATCTTTTAGGGAATACCAGAGATAACACAAAGGATATGTCCATGGAAAAGGTATGCACAAAAAGATAGCCATTTTATTCAAATACGCAAAAATCAGAAACAATCTGAATGTCTATTAACAATATAATGGATAGATGAGTTGCTACACATACAGCAAATCCACACAGGAATAAAACTGAGCAAATTACCATTAATATGCATCAACATGTAACTCAGACATAACATAACGATGGGCAAAGGCAGTTAATACAAAAATCTACATTCTGTATGATTACATTTATCAGAATCACAGAACAGGCAAATATACTGTTATAGAACTTAGACACTGGTTATTTTAGGGGGTGGGTACTGACTTGGTACCTGTATGAGGGAGCACCGTGAGGGGCTGGGCTATTTTGTATCTTGGTCAGAGTGTAGCTCCAGGGACATATATGTGTATGTAAAAACTCACAGAGCTTATGCACTTCATTGTATATGGAATTAAAAATTATTTATATTAAGAAATTTAGGAGTAACAATTTGGGGGGATTATTTACAGTTATAGCATAAACACATTGTGCCCATATTGTATTAAATAAACATTTGTTTTAAAATAATCAAAACATCTGGGGTGTCTGGGTGGCTCAGTCGGTTAAGCATCTGACTTCAGCTCGGGTCATGATTTCATGGTTCGTGGGTTTGAGTCCTGCATCAGGTTCTCTGCTGTCAGTGCAGAGCCTGCTTCAGATCCTCTGTCTCCCTCCATCCCTCCCTCACTATCTCTCTCTCTCTCTCAAAAATAAACAGTAAAAAAAAAAAAAAAAAAAAAAAAAAAGATTTAAATAATTAAAATATCTGCAACACATTAAAAACTATTAGTTCCATGGGAAAGGCAGGGAAAGTGTCTACACTGAATATTTTGAAAGTAAGAAAACAATCTCCTGGGGCACCTGGGTGGCGGTTAAGTGTCTGACTCTTGATATTGGCTCAGGTCATGATGTGACTCATGAGTTTGAACCCCATGTTGGGCTCTGCGCTGATAGTGCGGAGCCTGCTTGGGATTTTTTCCTCCCTTTCTCTCTGCCCACCACCCCCCACCCCGCCCCAATCCCCTGCTCGTATGCATGCATGCTCTCTCAAAATAAATAAACATTACAAAAAAAAAAAAAAAGGCAGACTGCCACATGCAGTGCCTCGTTAAAACAAACAAACAAACAACCCCCCCCCCTTTATCTATTTGTAAAGATTCCATTATTTTAAACCTCTATGAAGTTGAAAGTTGATCTATTTATAACATGCTAAGAAACTGGGTTATAATGCACAGTCCCTAAAAATACTGTTTCAAAGGTTCAAATTAACAGAAGGCAACTGTTACGATGAGAGGTGAATGAGCATCATTTCTGAATCCACAGTGATTCTTTAAAGGCTGATCTCCAAAATAATCAGACCCCCAAACAACCATCCGCTACCTGAGCTAAACAACAATTGCTTGGGTCTGTTGCATTATTAACAAACTGAGTTTCAGTTTACTCTGTGATTCTGGAGGAAAAGGATATAAAGTTATCAACAGAATGGAACCTTTCAGCTTCTGAATGGAGGACGTTGTGCATCTCAGAAATCTGCATTCGTTTGAAGACAGTCATGCCCTCTCACCTTGAGAATTTTGAGTCTTAAAATAATGATTTCAAAAAATATATGCAAGTGCTTTTTTATCACTACAATTTAGTTTTAAAAATCCAATTTGATACAAATAAAGCAATTTAAAATTATCTGGTAAATATAAAAAAATTATATGGCAAACGTAGCTTTCCTTCTGCAGTATTTTGGTTAAATATTGCACTGTTTTTGCTTCCCACTATTAGACAAATCTTACAGATTTTTTTTTTCTACAACATACAAACACTGGCAAACAACTACAATAAAAAAAATCCTAATACACGCTTTTTTTCCATTTGAATCACCTAATCTCTTAGCCAAAAAGAGACCAAAATTAGATGTTACATTTTACAATTTCTGATTAGAAGGTGCTTTGAACTTACGGAAAGTTGAACTTTTACAATGCTCAGGCTAAGAAATTGAGATAAAAGCTGAGAAAGAAACCTAATCGTTTCATTTTACCTGCTTTAATTTCTCCAGCTGAAAATATTAACAAAGAAATAAAGAATGGATCATGGATTTCAAATATTCAGTGCTACAATGCTTCTTCAATACTCTATTCCAACTCATTCTACACAAATACTGATGTACTTACTCTTGATGTGTTGTGCAAAATTTAGTAAGCCGTTCAAAATCTTCACCATTAAATCCTTTTTCTGAATTCCTTACAGATGTAATTGTATGTGGCTGTACAGTTTTCCATTTTGTTTCTAAATGTAAGATATTTGTTAATTACTGGCTATTACGAAACATATTTAGGAGGGCAAAAGTAGTTGACTAGTGTCACTGATAAAGATCACCATGCAAAATTATCTCCTCACACAACCCAAGTTAACACAGTTACAAATAGCTAAGTGATTACTTTTCGGTAGGAGTAAATACTATCCCAGAGACTAAATTAGCCAATAGGCCCTGCCAGGGGATCAGAAGAAATGCAGAGTTGTAAGTGTTCCTTTCTTGCCATTGATAGCAAAAGCAAAACACAAAGAGAGAAATTTTCTCACAGTGACCCGGACTTGTAGTAAAAACGCTACCTTCTTTGCAACATTAACTTGACTGTGGAAACATCTATTTCCTGATTTACAAAACCAGGTCAAATATGTTAAATGTCCAGATAGGAACATGCTAGATTACTGATAATTGCACATCCCATGTCAGTCCGTACTTACCCCACTCTTCTTGAATGGCAGAGAGGTTGGCGAGCAATTTCTCATGATACAGTCGTTCAAGCTGAATGAACTTCATTGCTTTCTCATCTGAATAGAAAATTTGAGGAAAATAGAAATCTGGACTCTTTACATTTAGCCTAATATCTTAAGAAGAATGTTCTATGGAAATTGGGAAATTTGGAGCTTACCAAAAAAACGAAAGGACTCTAAATATTTTTAGGTTTAAACAAATCTTATTAAGTAGGGTTTCCTGGTTTTGGAGTAGGTAAGTTTTCATACAGCGTGGGATGCCACAGCTATGTGGGCTCCTTTCCAGCAGCAAACAGAAACAAAAAGGTTTTAATGCTGAAGGAATGCCTGCTTGCGAATATATCTCTAGAAGAATCAATTAAAAGTAATGTAATTGGAAACAGCACCCACAGGGAATCCTAGAGTCTAAGTGTTTCCCATTTTTCCCCCTTAAATCACCTGTCAAGCAACTGTGCTACTAAGTCAGGTGTGTTCCTGATATCTACTCACCTTGACCCTCGACTTATTTCCCACCGAAGGCTTTTCTCCCACAACACCAAAGGGTTACACGCCTGAACAAGGACAGAGCACAACATTATAGGGGTCTTTTGTGGAAATTTACCCAACTGGCCAGAGGGATTCTCATAATTACGTGCGTGTACTCTTTTGTGGGATTTTCGTATAAACTTCCGCCTTCTCCATCCGTATCATGCATTTAGCATCATAGGAGGTCGTGATAAATTGTCCAGCTGTCTATCTTCCTTTGGGCCTTGTTCTAAATGTTGACCCAGAAAGAAGGAAGAGAAAAAACTCGCTGTTTAGCTTTTTGCCCTTCCCACGATAACCGAGGTTCATCCGCCGCCTAGGCGGGGGATCATCAAGTAGGCCAGGGGGAAGAGGGGCGATTCCATTTTCCATTTCCCTCTGCCCTAAAGTACACCAATGTTTCTCACACTTTACTGGACACAAACAGTATCTGGGAAACTTGCCAAAATGCATATTCCTGGGTTGGATCCCCGAAGCTCTGATCCTCAGGCCCCTAGATTTGCATACCAAGAAGCTCCCCGAGATGTGGGTGCTGGTCTTCAGTGCACTACGAAGTACTCACTATTTGGTTAGAAAAGCGTTCTAGCCGCATTTCCACCAGAATTAGATTTCCCGCACGCTTAGTCACGAACTGCCACCGTCTCAAGTTTCCACAGTTTGTCTGACAAGGGATAATAGCTGCTTCTCCCGCAGTCTGCTTAGAGACGTGGTAAAAGTCAACAAGGTTAGCAGGAGAAACACATCGCACAAATGGGGAAATACAGGTGAGTTTAGGGCACATTCTTTCTAGAGAGTAGATACTGGGCCATCCCTGAAAAAGAGAAGCCATTTATAAAAAGGCCAAGTGGAAAACTGGGGGAAGAAATGTTTCCGATAGAAAAGCTAAGCTCCCGCCTGGGCGGTCTCACTTGACAGCATCTATCCTGTTTCTATTACAAATGAAGAATTCGGTCTTCCTTCTGCAGCCAGAAGTTATAATAAGAAAGTCCTGAGATTTACCAGGTGTAGTATGGCCAAATGAATATCACTTGACTTGGACTTCTGTTTTAATTCAAAAGAAAGAAAATCCAATAGATTTTCAAATTATACTTTTCAGCAATGTGCTTCTCCCCCCCACCCCCTCCTAAACACGCAAATATTGATATTATGGTAAAATTGGGGCTTCTACATGTCAGGTCAAATTTGGGTGGTTCTAGAGAATTTTCTGGAGTAGCAGAAATTCTCTACATCTTGCTTTCTGAGGTGGTTACACGGGTGGACACAGCTGTTAAAACCCACTGAAAACAACAGATATAAACATGTTGTATGTAAGTCTCAATTTTAAAAACATGGGCAGTTCTCTATGAGTCAGTCTTATGAATTTCTTCCTGAAATTAAGAAAAGGATACAGTCTTCCTCCTGGAAATAGGACTCTGCTATCTGTCAAACAAACAAACAAACAAACAAACAAACACAGGAAATTAGATTCATATTTGGATGAAAAGGCAAACCTGGAAAACATCAAGACCTTGACACTCTCAGAGTGTCATCAAACTAAGAAAACTCTTATTCACCAGATGAGAAATCTGACTGTAGGCACAGGACACATTTCTGAAGTCACTTATCACAAGCAGAGTAAACAGAGATGTTCTTTGGTCTTTACACAACCTCTCTTCCTACTCTACTTCACATCAAAGCAAACTTCACCGATTTGTTAGAGTTTAGAAGAACTCTAACGAATGAGGAAAACGCTACAGGGGCTTGTAAAGATATAGGGCGAGGGAAAGAGTGACTATGTATTGTAAATCACAAAGTTAAAAGGCGTCAAGTCACATGAGACTCATGTGCATTTCACAAACTACCTCACGGGACACTGACTTTTGGTTCTCTTTCGATATTTCACAAAAAGCCAATAGTGCTAAACAGTTGAGCAACGATGGCTGGAATATATACAAAGTGCCACACAGTATAAAGGGCACTGGATGGGGGGTCCAGAGCCTCAGGATCTGGACCCAGTCGAGGCTGATCAGTTACCAGATTCATTCTAACGCATACTTCAACTGAAAAATTCTTGGCCTCTAAAAACGCGGGGATCTTTTATTTCTATCTTTATTTAGATATGGCATTAATAAATAGAACAGTAAAACTGAAAGTATTCACTGAGAAATATTTGCATAAACTGTTGCCATATTTAGAGTATTTCACATAAGTCCTTTACACTTGTAAAACCGTTTCATTCTTACTAAGTCTCTAGTTAAAAAAGGTGTTCCATTTATAGATCCCTATCTCCATTTTCCAGCTCTCTGCCAATGCAAAGAGCAATGAAGTCCTTGTCAAACCTATAATCAAGCACCAAAGAGGAACGTTTTCCCCCAAGTCCTATGGTGGCAACAGCATACTTTTAAAAGAAAGTATCTGCCTAGCTTAAAATTTATACGACAGCTCTAACATTTTTCTATGGGCAATATACGTAACTGGACTCAATCACTTCTCTATCAAGTTTTAATTTCACCTAAAGCTTGAGCCCACACTTATTTTCTATTCTCAGGACTTTGCCAAGGATAAACTGCTTGTCTTTATCAGCTCATCGATCTAAAGGTGTGCTATATTGGTCCTACTGGAACCACAGCAGATTGTCAATATTTGACCACTTTTTACTCCCAAAACAAGAATTTCATATACTACAACCAGCAGTGTGCTGGTCCGTGTCTAACCTCTGGCCCCTGAGTGCTGGAGAGAGCCCTGATTTGTAGCATTTGCTCATTTCTGTGGTGTCAATACTTCCATCATGGCCAATCCCGAGCTCCCAACATGATGGACGTCACTGGATGTGGTTCTCATGAGCCAGCAGTGGTGAGCACCACTGGGTTACACCTAACAGAAACCAGTGTCATTTCATTTATCAACTTCCAGTGAAAAATCGACTACCCATCACATCCAACACGGTTTCTGGTTGCCCACGACGATTAGATTTCTGGCTCTTCAAAGCTATTCTCCTAGCCTGCTGCATTTGTGCACCACTGGCACAGTCATTTATAAAAAGCTTACAAACCAGACTTTCTGGCACTACAGAAATACACATTTCAATCAGCTTCCAGATTTCTGTGACGGTTCCAGTAACCTAAAAGCAACCACAGAGAGAGGGTCATGAGACCCAATGCCTCAAAAGTAAAAGGCATTTCCAGGTGAAAGGGCATCTGAGAAAATAAATACACTGCCCCGGTAGAAGTCCACCCCTGGCCAGTCTAGCAGGCCAAGACTGGCTCTCCTTTGATATCCCAGGTCTAAATCTTGGAGGTCGCCTGGAACGGCAGAGAGAACGCGGAGTGTGGAGGTTAGTAACTGACCTGTGTTCTGGTCCAAGCTTTGCTACCGTTGGCCGTGTGACCTTGGACAGATATGTCATCTCATGTCTCAAGCCGCAGCTTCCCTTATCCGTCCGACAGGGACAGTAACACTTACAACTCTCTGAGACCAGGTTGCTAGGCTGCTGTAAAGGGTGATGAGGGAGTACGTGTCTAGCGTAGCAGTCAACACACAGCAGTAAGTGCTGAGAATGGTTTCTGAGTCTGAGTCTGACTCAGAAGTACAAGATGCAGAGTAGAATCATGGGAAGAAGTAAGCTGAAAGTCACTTTGGGAGGGCAACAGTTTTAAGTCACCTACCAGGAACTAGAAAAGGGAAGTAGGAAGGTGTATTTTTTGACCCCAGTCACAGAGACTGGCTTCAAGGATCCCAGCACATCTATTTCCTGTCTGAGTCTGACACCAGTTCAGTACCAACTCACTGAGCACAGAGCACCCCGCTTGGTGTTTCCCTTCCCAGTTCTATATGAAAGGCGTCCAGGTTTCTGAGTTCAGTTATATACCTAAAGCTAGCCAGCAGTCCTATTAAATAAGTGTGTGAAAGATTACTCATACCGAGAACAAGAATTTTTAAGTGGAATCTTCAAGAGTTTCAAGAGCTAAAAATACAAGGATGTATCTGATGTAGCTGTAGTCATGTTTCCAACGGCCTTTAGCACATATTCAATGATACATCACTTCCAAAATAATGGACTCTCCCTCTCCAATTCCTCATTTCTGTTAATGGTACCACCACTCGCCCAGCCGCATCTCCTGGTCACCTCTGACTTCTCTCATCTGCTTTGTACCCACACCAAGTCCTAGTGACCGTCCCCTCAAGAGGACTGCGATCCATCCCTCTCCGTATCCATCGCCGCCACCGTAACCCACAGGCTGTCCTCACCTTATGTTTGAATGATCAGTGTCTCCTTTCAGTTATTTTCATTAAAACCGTGCGTGCCTGTGGCGTATGGAGTCACAGAGCCCTATAATATGTGCTCACAAAGCCCTGCCACTCTTGCCCTTTTCCCCTTTCTTCGGGAGCAAGCATTCAGAGTCCTTCCGGTTTTTTTCTTTTAACCTGTGTCTCCCTACACGTTATGCCTATTTTGGTCATTTCTGGATTTTTCAGTTTTAGAAGATGAGGACTGAGTCTTTTGCTCCCCTCAGCCTAGCCCTGCAAACACATGCTACATGTACACATTCTGTGACACCCCCCCCCCCCGCCCCCACACACACTGTTAGCCTGTTACGGGTAGATAACATCTAACGTGTACCTTATCATGAGCCTATCCAGATAGTAAACTCTTACTACTTTTCCCTTCCTGAAAACCGTTTGTTTCCCCTGGAGTTACTTTTTTCTTTCCTTTTCCCTCCCACTTTTCTTTTTTTTTGGGGCGGGGGGACACAGTTTTCCATGCACTTGTCACTTAGACAACTCCAAACACATCACCAAGAGTCTAAATCGGCCCTCGATACACTCAGGTACAGCAAATACTCAGAAATAGGAAAATGATATAGAAGTTTCTCCCTAGACTATTCTGATCCCCTCCAAACGGAACTGGTTACTCTCTCCTCAGTACAAAGCTGTCGTCTTAGAACATTCCTTCACCTACAGACTCCCTTCGCCTCTCTCCTAGGCAAGATCCCCAATTTCAGCTATCTCGCATCCTGCTCCTTGGTTTAGTCCTTTGTTTCGGTGCAGCCTCTAGTGGTTTCCTCAGAAAGAGCAGAAAGGAGACACCAGAGGCCCTGAAGCAAGAGCATCCTTGGATATCTGAGGAAGCACCAGAAGGCAAGTGTACCTGGAAAGGGGTGACTGAGAGGGAGAGTTTCAGAAACTGAGGTGTACCAGGGAACAGCACCGCACCGTGCAGGGTCTTCTAGGCCACGGAGGGATTTTAGCTTTTACTCTGATGAGAAGCCACGAGAAGGCTCTAAGCAGAGGCTGACATGATGTGACACATGTCACATCATGACCCAGAGAAGTCACAATGGGTCACAATGACTGCTGTATGGAGGACAGTGATAACATGGAAGAAGGAGAGGACAGGGTTTCTACAGTGAGGGGTTCACTGCGAGAACCAGGTGAGATGTGACGGTGTCCTGTACCGGGGTGGGGGCAATGAAGGAGGGAAGAAGGGCTCAGATTCCGGGCATATGTGGAAATAGGTCTGCAGCACTTTCGACTGGAACTGGACGTGGGGGGAGGTAAATAAAATTTGGCTGTAAAGTATTTGGTCTCAGCAACTAAATGGATGGAGTTGCCGTTTAACAAAAGGGTCTGGAAGACTAGGAAAGCAGATTTGGAAGAAAAACTGAGGTTTGATTTGGGACATCTTAAGTGTGAAATGCTCTGCAGGCACCTCAGGAGGCCAGATACTGAAGTCCGGAGTTCAGAACTGCCTAGTGAAGTGCTCCAATGCTGAAAACTGAGTAATCTTTGGAGGACTCAACAAACGAGCCAGAGAAAGCGTGGCTAGTGAGGCAAGACGTGAAAGCCAAGAAGGAAGGGTCCCAGAGGCAAATAAAGAAAGTGTTTCAAAATAGGAGTATGTGGTTAACCCGTCAAAGGTTCTAATGCCTCCAGCAGGATGGAAACTGAGGACTGACCACTGGATTTGCAACATGGAGGCCACCTACGACCTTCAGAATGTCATTTTGGTGGAGTGTGGGGACAAAAGCCAGGCCAGAGTGGGTTCAAGAGAGAAGTGGGTATGGAATGCTACGCAAGAAGAATCCTTGTCCAAAATGGTTTAAACTGAATCACACCATGGAGAGATAATCAGACAAATCCCAATTATGGGACATTCTCCAAGAAGTCTTGGGCTCTTCATAAGGGTCAATGTTACGAAAGTTAAAAAAAAAACTTTTCAGGCACAGACTGTTTCCGATCACGTAAGACTAAAGAGTCTTGACGACCGAATGCAATGTGTGGTCTTTCATGGGATCCTGGATTCGGGGAAAACTAGTCACACTTGTGGAACAACGTGAGGAGAATTCAAATACAGGCTGTGCGTGAAATAATACTATTTTACCAGCATCTCGTTTCTTGTGGTTGATACAGGTCACGCAGAGGGGTACCCACGGTGTTGGGAAACACATGCGTGTGTATTTAGGGGTGATGTGATATAATACCTAAAAATTACGGTGTTTCAGTGGCAAATACGTGTCTGTAGGGGGTGGGGGGCATGAAAATTCGGCAAAATGTCAGTAACTAGCAATTCCGGGCGAAAGACACAATGTGCCTTGCTGGGAGTTACTGAAATGGACAAAACGGCCTCCACCTCTCCCTGATTTGTGTCTCCCCTGGGAGGCGGATGGATTCAAGTCTTCTCGGCTGAAGAGCACACCCTGCAGCTCACTCCTGCTGCCTCAGCGCCTCTGCTGACCCCCAGCCTTCTCTCCAAGCAAGCGGTCTTTGAATTAGCGACAGTGAGGCTACAGTCATAATGCTTAGCATTTACTTGGCTTTACTGTGTACCAAGCACTACGTCAAGTGCTTTTACATACATTATTTCATTGAGTCCTCTGCCATTTACAGAAGAAACTGGAAGCCACTGAGACTGTTAGTGGGGGAGCCCAAAGCCCCGCTTTTAAACCACCACCATGTCCCCTAAGCCCCTCTGTCAGGGGAGGACGGATTGCTCAGACATGTAAGAAGCACGGCCTACAGGACTCAGAAAACTGATATGTTCCTGGGGGATTAGGGGTGGAATTTTATATTGAGACGTCAAAAAATTAAGTAAAAGGGGCCTGGCTGGCTCACTCACGTGACTCTTGATCTCAGGGTCGTGAGTTTGAGCCCCATGCTGGGTGCAGAGATTACAAAATAAGTAAATAAAAATACAAACAAACAGACACATAAACAAACAAACTTAAAAATTGTTTTAAATAATCTTGCGGCCTGATCAAGGTCTAGCAGTCCTAGAACTGCCTCGGCTTCAGGATCATATAGGAGTAGAAAAGAACATTCTTCTTACCTTTAACGAAACAACAGCCCAGTGACATAAACTTGAAAAGATTTGACTACATTTGCTATTTCCTTCTTTACTCCAAATGTCCTTTTCCTCAACTTTTTATCAAAATTCTACAGAAGAGTCCAAAGAAGAGTGAAACCAACAGCCATTTACCTCTTATTAGATCTGTCAAATGTTGACATTCTGCCAAATTTGCTTTCTCTGCCTTTCCCTCTCTTACATACTTTTTCCTACTGAAATGTCATACGTCATGATAAAAGTGAAAATATCATAATATGGGCACTATGTCATTTTACTCCCAAACACTTGGGCATGTATCTCTCAAGAACAAGGACGCTATATACCACAAAACCTACAATTCTATTACCAAAAAGAAAAAGACAAAAAAAAAGGGGGGGGAGGGGGTGGGGAGCACCTGAGTGGCTCAGTCGGTTGAGCATCTGACTCTTGGTTTCGGTCAGGTCATGATCTCACGGTTCGTGAGTTCGAGCCCCACATGGTGCTCTGCACTGACAGAGAGGATCCTGCTTGGGATTCTGTCTCCCTCTCTCTCTGCCCCACCCCTGCTTGCTCTCTCAAAAATAAATAAATAAACAGTCAAAAAAAAAAAAACAAGAAAAAATTCTATTACTAGTCTCAAGAAATTAGAGCAATAAATAATATGTAATTTACCGGCTATGTTCAAATTTCTCTCATGATGTTCCAAAAACAGATGCTCTGAATGGAAAAAACAAATTCTGACCCCAGAATTATCAGGAATTTGTTTTGTGAGGGAGTCTCAGTTTCTCCATTATTTTATTATTTTCACTTTAAAGGAAAAATAAAATGCAGCTCATATCTCATTTTTCTGAATGGGCTCTTGTATAAAAAAGCTTCCTCTCTACTGTCTGGAACGCCTCCCAGTGTCCAGGCTCTTCACCTCCTAACTTACCCTCCCAATCATCAGCAGTTATTTTTCTAAAATCAAAATTTGAGGGGCACCTGGGCGGCTCCGTCGGTTAGGCGTCCGACTTTGGCTCAGGTCATGATCTCACGGTTCATGAGTTCGAGCCCCGCATCGGGCTCGGTGCTGACAGCTCAGAGCCTGGAGCCTGCTTCAGATTCTGTGTCTCCTTCTCTCTGCCCCTCTCCTGCCCATACTCTGTCTCTCTCTCTCTCTTTCAAAAAAAAAAATAAACATTAAAATTCAAATTTGATTTGGCACTCCCCTCACTAAAGACTCCCAGTCCCTAGAAGCAAGGCTTCCCTGCCCCCCACTATCCCATCTCTTTTCCATCTTAATCTCCAACAACATCTCCGCCATGTCTTTGCAGGAGCTGATCTGTCTTCCTGAACCAGCTCGCCCTGGTGAGCACCTGCATACCCCGCAAAACCCAGCTCAAGAGTCACCTTCTTTTCTGCTAATGCCCACAGGACAAAGTTAATCACACGTGTTGTGCTTTTGTTGAATATTAGATATATGTCTACACTTAGTACACGCTTCTACAATTATTTATCTCTATAAGTGTTGCTCCTACTCCACAGTGGCTCCCTTAAGGACATACTCAACTGTTAAGGAATCTTTGTTGCCCCCCGAGTCTAGCAGAGTTTTTGGCATCTAGTTGGTACTTACTAAGCACTTGCTACACAGACTCCTATTCGTACACAGCTTATTCACCAAATAAAGGAAGGCAGTGATTATTTGAATGGATTGATCATTCATAGCCCATGTGTGGCCACCAGTAGTCGCATGCTAAATTTCCCACCAGCCACTGATGCAGGGCCACCTCCTGGGTTCACCAAGGACAGGTGGGGGAGAATCAGTCGCAGAGAACTGTATTTCACATGATTATAAATGCTGAGGGCGGAAGGCAAGAGTGTAATGGAGTACCTGGTGAAGGCAAAGGGGAAGTGCTCTTGAATCCACCTGCTCAACTTCACCTCGGATAAGTGAGAACAGATACTGAAGAACTAGCTTCGGGGCTTCTGCTGGATCGTTAGCATTTACTTCTGCAGACTCATCGTCACTAACAGCATGCGTGGATGCACTCAGCACGTTTTCCTGCATTAAAGGTGTGGTGTCTCCTGAAGAAAGTCCTTTAAGAAGTAAATAAAATGCCTAGGTTAGGATAAATTTTCACCATGGTGAATATCTTAAAATAATTATGTCTGTTAACCATACAATTTTCAAATAAAACTAATTATATGAAAAAAAAAAAAGCCTAGAACCACAAGGTTTTGACTTCATGAAATTGTGCCATCCTCTGATTGCTTCTGTTAGCACACACATAAATCATTTTTTGTTTTGCAGAACTATAATTAAGAGTGTTAATAAAAAGAGCTCTAAAGGAAAGAATGTGGGTTAAAACCTGACCAAAAACTTGATTCTCCCAAAGGAAAAACGGATTAGCTGTAATTGGAAGTCTTGGCTCGCTCAAAAGAAAACAGAATTAAATAGGAAGGTAAATGTGCTTATCATATAAAATGGCTAAAGAAGTTAAGCCTTCCTCTTTAAACTCTGGTCTGATAACTTTACAACTACTTCTGGATCCCAGGAGAACAGCAGGAATTCAGATGCCAGATCTAATGACCATGGAAAATTCTTTCATAATAAAAACAAGTTAAGTAACATGAATTTCTTAAAAAAAAAAAAAAAAAAAAAGATCAATGAATACATGCTTGACCCCACAGTTCCTGAAACGATGTACCAAATTTCACAAATTTAATCATTACACATTATAACTTGACCGTTCACTGAAATCTCAGTCTCCGTTTTGATTTTCATATTCAAATTGAACAGACTGTTTGCATCTGTACATTCAGCTGATTGGCCTCTGAAAACGATCTTTCTCAGTAAGTCAGTGTGGGTACCACGTTTGAGGATGCCTCTGCAAGCTCTCCAGAGTGTGCCCAGAACCCAGTCTTCTGCTGCCTTCTGAATAAATCCACTGCTCAGGGCACCTGGGTGCTTAGTCAGTTAAGTGTCTGACTTTGGCTCAGGTCATGATCTTGTGGTTCGTGAGTTCGAGCCCCGCGATGGGCTCTGTGCTGACAGCTTAGAGCCTGAAGCCTGCTTTGGATTCTGTGTCTCCGTCTCCCTCTCTCAAAAATAAATAAACATTTAAAAAAATGTAAATAAACCCAATGCTCTAGCCAGGGGGGTCCATTCTTCATCTTCCTAGTAACATATTCTGCGCCATTCTGAGCAATTACAGATTCTAACACCTGGAATATTTTCCTCCCAACTATGCCTATTTGTGTTTTACCCTAACAAGATACATGTATTTCTCTATAGCAGCAGCCTAAGGTACATTTGCTTTCCTCTGAATCCTGTATGGAGCCATGTATTACACTGGACTGAGTAACAGTGAGTGGTGGAAGGTCTCATCTTCATTAGATCGTAACTCCTGCACTACAGGGATTATTTTATGGGCCATGGTCGTTAGATCATCAGCAGATCTTCAGCACGAAAATTTCAAGTGCTGTGATTTCTAAAATTAGTCACCTAGAATGATTCCTTATACTTTAGAAATTCTATGAAGTTTATATCATTTGGAATCTGGAAATACAAGGCTTAGTGATGGCTTGCCATTGTGCAGGGACAGTATTTGTGAAAACATGGGTGATCCTTCTGCTTTCTAATTTTCTAATGGAATGACAGTAGTGATGAGGTGGGAGGAGAAGCGTTCCACAGAGAACGACTATTTCTTTCCCTTGTCCCTCCCCGCCAACACACATTTAATCTGATACAGACTTGTGATAAAGCCAGCCTCCCAAGTTCTATACTTCTCTTGATTGAATTCTTCCCACATAGTTATCAAACATTACTCTGTGCTTCCTCCTTGAAAAAATGCTGGAATTAGATCATGGTCATTTTCAGTAAAGGGGAGTTAAGTAAAACCCTTGAAGAGTATTACCAGAGAAGGACAAGATTCTCAAACGTAAAGAAAAAGGACAGATTTTAGGACTCTCTTATCTAAAGGTGGTCAAAACAGGGTCCCAGATAATGGAAGTAGAAACATGCATTATGATCACCTCAATTAGTTAGACAGTGTGGATTCATAATGGTCATGGTTCCCGCTAGATTCGTTTTCTAAGTTATGGATACGCTGTGGATACATATTATTTGTCAGCATGCAATAGTTTGGTAAATAAAATTATGTAGCCACCAAAAGAAATTACAACAGAAAGAAGAGTATTCGTCATAAAACAAAACCAACAAAAGTTCCAAAAGCATATATATAAGTCTAAAGATTCCAAGAGTAACGGAAGGCTAATGTCAACAATTAGAATATAGTATGTTAATCACCAAGTATAGGGAGGGAGTGGAAAATAAGAACTGGGCTCATATGGATTAAGATGTCAGGGAAACTTGAAAGGCTCATACCACAAAAGGATTATCTACCAAGGGTGAAGATCATGAGTTTTAGAGAGGACTTAATTACAAAACTTACCTCTTAAGATAACATTCCTTGCTGGGACAGGGTAGTATAAATCAAAGAGCACTGGAATAGGAGCAAGAGATATCAGTTCTGTCATTATTTTCCTAAGTGACCTTGGATTAGACATTTTATTTTCTATATTGTGGTTTCCTCATCTTTAACATGAAGGGACTGGCCAGATGAGACTTCAGATTCCTCCTAAATCTGACCATCTCAAACATTCAAAGTCTCCATAGTGATTCTGTCGTTTAAGAAATGTAGCCAGGCTGGCCACCATGACCACAGACTCTGGGCCAGCTCCCATGGACCCAGGTTCCAGTTCACCCTAGGTCCAAGCAACCCCTCACTGACCCGGCTTCAGGCTGAGTCCCATGGACACAGGCTCCCAGTCAGCACCAGAGTCAGGCTGGCTCTTGCAGACGGGGTTGTCAGGCCCACCCCCCATGGTCCCTGGTACCTCACCTACCTCCATGGACCCAGGATCCAAGGCCCACCCACATGGACTCGAGCACCAGGCCTATCCCAGTGGACCCAGGCAGCAGGCCTGTCTACCTGCTGACCCAGGCATCAGATTTGCACACCTGAGGACTCCAACACCAAGCCTGCCCATGGACATCACCATATGGCCCACCCAGAGTCTCTGGAAAGTCTGACTAGTGGAGGGTTTCCCTGCTGAAGCCATTCTGTAAAGATGTGCAGACACCAACACAAGTCCACAAGGATCACAAATAATCAAGGAAACATGACATCACTAGAGGAAACTAATAGATTCAATAAAAGGCCCTTAAAAATGGAGATCTATGAACTGCTTGACAAAGAATTCAGAATAATCCTCTTAGAGAAATTAAGTGAACTATAAGAAAACACAGACAAGCAAAATTAGGAAAATAATGTATGAACAAAATGAGAAGTTTAACACAAAGAAATAGAAACCATGATAAAAATCAAACAGAAATCCTAGAGTTGAATGCACTGAATTTCAATAGGGAACTCCAACAGTGGATTCAACCATGCAGAAGAAGGAATCCGTGAACTTACTTAAAGATATGCCATTTGAAATTACCTGGTCAGAAGGGCGAAAAGAAAAAAGAAGGAAGAAACCTTATGTGAACTGTGGGAAACAAGAGAAACAATCCACGCATTACTGGAGTCCCAGAAAGAGAAGAGAGGGAAAAGGGGGCAGAAAGCTAACTTAAAGACATAGTGACTAAGAACTCTGCAAATATAAAGAAAGATTTGGACATCCAAGTTTACGAAGCTTATAGGTTCCCCAAAAGGATTAACCTAAAAAGATCTTCCCTAAGACATATTATAATAAAACGGTCTACTGTCAGAATGGCTAACATTAACAACTCAGGGAACAGCAGATGTTGGTGAGGATGCGGAGACAGAGGATCTCTTTTGAATTGTTGGTGGGAATGCAAGCTGGTGCAGCCACTCTGGAGAACAGTATGGCGGTTCCTCAAAAAATTAAAAATAGAACTATCCTACCACCCAGCAATTGCACTGCTAGGTATTTATCCAAGGGATACAGGTATGCTGTTTCGAAGGGACACATGCACCCCTATGTTTATAGCAGCACTATCAACAATAGCCAAAGTATGGAAAGAGCCCAAATGTCCATCGATGGATGAATGGAGAAAGAAAATATGGTGTATATATACAATGGAGTATTACTCAGCAATCAAAATGGATGAAATCTTGCCATTTGCAACTATGTAGATGGAACTGGAGGGTATTATGCTAAGTGAAATTAGTCAGAGAAAGACAAAAATCATACGACTTCACTCATATGAGGACTTTAAGAGACAAAACAGGTGAACATAAGGGAAGGGAAACAAAAATAATATAAAAATAGGGAGGGGGACAAAACAT
Source organism: Felis catus (assembly GCF_018350175.1). NCBI lineage: Eukaryota > Metazoa > Chordata > Mammalia > Carnivora > Felidae > Felis > Felis catus. Next base: position 3,527,793 of record NC_058384.1, read on the forward strand.
AAGAGACTCTTAAATATGGAGAACAAACTGAGGGCTGCTGGAGGGTGTGTGTGTGGGGGGGGTGGGTGGACCAAGCAGGTATGAGGCACTAAGGAATCTACTCCTGAAATCACTGTTGTACTATATGCTAACTAACCTGGATGTAAATTAAAAAATAAATAAAATAATAATAATAATAATAATAATAATAATAATAATAAAAACCATCTAACATCAAAGAAATAAGAGTATTTGGAAAACAAGCAAGTATGGAGCCTGCTTGGGATTCTCTCTCTGTCTCCCTGTCCCTCTCCTGCTCACATTCTCTCAAAATAAATAAATAAACATTAAAAAAAAAAAAAAAAAAACAGTAAGAGAGGGGCACCTGGCTGGCTCAGTCAGTAGAGCATGCAACTCTTGATTTCGGATTGTGAGTTTGAGCCTCACACTGGTTGTAGAGATAACTTTAAAAAAAAAAAAAAAAAAAAAAAAAACAACCCTCAGGGTAGGTTTCCAGCTCCCAAAGCTCCTGTAATAACATTGGTAAACTAGGTAGAAAATACAAAATAGTAATAATCCAAAAAAAAAAAAAAAAAAAAAAAAAAGCAAGAGAAAAACAAATTCCCTCACACACCAGGGATTCACGGATTTCAGGACAGATACACTGCAGGCCTGGAGACAATGGGACAATGTCCGACATGCTGGATTTCAAAATAATTTTGATGTCATTACTTGTGATGTCACATGAGGCTTACACAAGTTTTCTTAAAAATAATTAAGTGTAATAATATATCGCATTTAGTACAAAAATTCCTTCTGATACATAGCAGTTTTCTGGTAAGGATGTTTGTAGTTAAGAAGCAAAACCAAACAAAAACATATACTGTGCAACATGTAATTTCATCTTTGCTACAAAGTATATGTAGATGGTTCCATTTAAATAAAACTTTGTTTTGCCAGATATGGATCTATACATCTAGACAGGAACATAAAATTCTATTTAACTTTCATCTATGAAAGTCAAATGAGTTACAGTTAAAACTCCGCATTAAGCAATTTGATGATACTATTTATAAGTAGATGCAGATGGTGACAAACTCATAGGCCCTAACTTGATACCTGTCAATTTCAACAAGCTCCAAAATCAACACCAGAGTTTATATGCACCTACTGAGGGTTTTTAAAGAAAATTATTTGAACTACCTTGGGCCAGAAATTAAAAGAATTATCTTGATTGAGAGGTTTTATTCAATTTATCATACCACCTGAATTCCATTTTGACACATAATTATTTAATTCCGTTATAGTTAAGATATTAGTTTCAGGTGTACAATATAGTGATTCGACAGTTCCATACATTACTCTGTGCTCATCATGATAAGTGTACTCTTAATCTCCATTATCTATTTTGTCCATCCCCCCACCTACCTCCCCGTTGGTAACGGGCAATTTGTTCTCTATAGTTAAGTGTTTCTTGGGGGCACCTGGGTGGCTCAGTCAGTTGGGTGTCTGACTTCAGCTCAGGTCATGATCTCGTGGTTCGTAAGTTTGAGCCCCGCGTCAGGCTCTGTGCTGACAGCTCGGAGCCTGGAGCCTGCTTCAGATTCTGTGTCTCCCTCTCTCTGCCCCTCCCCTGCTTTGTCTCTCTTTCTCAATAATAAATGTTAAAAAAATTAAAAAAAAAAAAAGTGTTTTTTGGTTTGCCATTTTTTCCTTTGTTCGTTTTGTTTCTAAAATTCCACATATGAGTGGGGTGCCTGGGTGGCTCAGTAGGTTAAGCGGCCAACAGGTAATGATCTCATGGTTTGTGAGTTCGACCCCTACATCGGGCTCGATGCTGTTAGCACAGGGCCTGCTTCATATTCTCTGTCTCCCTCTCTCTGCCCCTCCCCTGCTTGCACTCTCTATCAAAAAATATACATTAGAAAGTATATTTGAAGGGGCACCTGGGTGGCTCAGTCAAACATCTGACTTCAGCTCGGATCTTGCAGTTTGTGGGTTCAAGCCCCACGTCAGGCTCTGTGTCGACAGCTTAGAACCTGGAGCCTGCTTTGGATCTGTGTCTCCCTCTCTCTCTCTGCTCCTCCCCTGCTTGCACTCTGTCTCTCAAAAATAAACATTAAAAAAAAAAGTATATTTGAAAAAATAATAGCTGAAAATGTCCCAAATTTGAAGAAAAACATGAACCTACACATCCAAGAAGTTCAACAAACTCCAAGCACAATAAATACAAGGAGAGCCACATTAATTTATTTTTTTTAATGTTTATGTATTTATTATTTTTTAAATATGAAATTTATTGTCAAATTGGTGTTCATACAACACCCAGTGCTCATCCCAACAGGTGCCCTCCTCAATACCCATCACCCACCCTCCCCTCTCTCCCACCCCCCATCAACCCTCAGTTTGTTCTCAGTTTTTAAGAGTCTCTTAGGCTTTGGCTCTCTCCCACTCTAACCTCTTTTTTTTTTTTCCTTCCCCTCCCCCATGGGTTTCTGTTAAGTTTCTCAGGATCCACATAAGAGTGAAACCATATGGTATCTGTCTTTCTCTGTATGGCTTATTTCACTTAGCATCACACTCTCCAGTTCCCTCCACGTTGCTACAAAGGGCCATATTTCGTTCTTTCTCATTGCCATGTAGTACTCCATTGTGTATATAAACCACAATTTCTTTATCCATTCATCAGTTGATGGACATTCAGGCTCTTTCCATAATTTGGCTATTGTTGAGAGTGCTGCTATAAACATTGGGGTACAAGTGCCCCTATGCATCAGTACTCCTGTATCCCTTGGGTAAATTCCTAGCAGTGCTATTGCTGGGTCATGGGGTAGATCTATTTTTAATTTTTTGAGGAACCTCCACACTATTTTCCAGAGTGGCCGCACAAGTTTGCATTCCCACCAACAGTGCAAGAGGGTTCCCATTTCTCCACATCCTCTCCAGCATCTATAGTCAAGGAGAGCCACATTTAGACACATTATAGGTAAATGATCAAAACTCAGACACCAAAAAAAAAAATTTAGGTACACTTGACAATTATTTTCAGGTGCACAACTTACTGATTCAACAACTCTACGATATGCTACATTCAGTACAAGTGTAGCTACTATCTGCCCCATTACATCGCTCTTACAGTATCCTGACTGTATTCCCCATGCTGTGTCTTTTATTCCCCTGACTTATTCACTCTGTAACTGGAAGCCTGGATCTCCCTCCTCCTTTCACCCACTTGCCTCTTCTCTCACTCCCCATCCCCTCTGGCAACCATCAGTTTGTTCTTTATGTTTATAGGTCTGATTCTGCTTTTTGTTTATTCATTTGCTTTGTTTGTTTTAGGTTCCACTTATGACTAGAATCATATGGTATTTGCTTTCCTCAGTCTGACTTTTTTCACTTAGCACAATGCCCTCTAGGCCCTTCCATGCTGTCTCAAATGGCATGATCTCATCCTTTTTTATGGCTGTGTAATATTCCACTGTATGTATACATGTATGTATACGTGTGTGTGTGTGTGTGTGTGTGTGTGTGTGTGTGTGTGTGTGTGTTGTGTACACACACCCCATTTTCCATATCTTGGCTACTGTAAATAATGCTGCAATAAACAAGGGGGTGCACATGTCTTTTTAAATTAGTGTTTTTGTTTTCTTTGGGTAAGTACAGAAAAGTAGAATTATTAGATCATATGGTATTTCTATTTTCAATTTTTCTGAGGTACTTCCATACTGTTTTCCACAGTGGCTGTACCAATTTCCACTCCCATCAGCAGTGCATGAAGGTTCTTTTTTCTCCACATCCTCTCCAACCCTTGTTATTTCTTGTCTTTTTGATTACAGTCATTCTGATAGGTATGAGGTGATATCTCATTGTGGTTTTTTCATTTTCCTGACGATGAGTGAGGTTGAGCATCTTTGCATCTGTCTGTTGGCCATCTGGACGTCTTTTTTTGAAAAATGTCTATTCAGGTCATCTGTCCATTAAAAAAAATTTTTTTTTAATGTTTATTTATTTTTGAGAGAGACAGAAACAGAATGCAAGTGGGTTAGGGGCAGAGAGAGAGGGAGGCACAGCATCGGAAGCAGGCTCCAGGCTCTGAGCTGTCAGCACAGAGCCCAACATGGGGCTCGAACCCATGAGCTGTGAGATCATGACCTGAGCTGAAGTCAGACACTCAACCTACTGAGCCACCCAGATACCCCTTCTCTGCCCATTTTTAATTGGATTGTTACTCATGTATATATTTTCTGGTGTTCAGTTTATATATTTTGGATACGAACCCTTTATCAGATATATTATTTGCAAATATCTTCTCCCATTCAACAAGCTGCCTTTTTGTTTTGTTAACAGTTTCATTTACTGCAAAAACGGCTTTTTATTTTGGTGTAGTCCCCATAGTTTATTTTTGCTTTTGTTTCCTTGCCTGAGGAGACAGATCTAGAAAAATGTTGCTAAGGCCAATGTCAAAGAGATTACTCCGTATGTAAAACTTTAGGTCTCACAATTAAGTATTTAATCCATTTTGAGCTTATTTTTGTGTGTGGTAAAAGAAAGTGTCCAGTTTCATTCTGTTACAGTTAGCTGTCTAGTTTTCCCAGCACCGTTTATTAAAAACGCTGCCTATCCTCATTGTATATTCTTGCTTCCTTTGTCATAGATTAACTGACCGTATAATTGTGGGTTTATTTCTGGGCTCTATGTTCTGTTCCATTGATGTACCTATTTTTCTGCCAGTACAATACTATTTTGAGTACTACAGATTTATAGTCTATCTTGAAATCTGGTATTATGATGCCTCCACCTTTGTTCTTTCCCAAGATTACTTTGACCTTTGGGGTCTTTTGTGGTTCCAAACACATTTTAGTATTATTTGTTCTAGTTTTATGAAAAATGCAATGGGTATTTTGACAGGGATTGAACTGAATATCTTTCCATTTGTATCATCTTCAATTTATTATTTTTTAATGTTTATCTGTTTTTGAGAGACAGAGAGAGAGTGGGTGCAAGCACGGGAGGGACAAAGAGAGGGGGAGAGAAAATCCCAAGCAGGCCCCACACTGTTAGTGGGAAGCCTGACGTGGGGCTCTATCCCATGAACCATGAGATCATGACCTGAGCCAAAGTCGGAAGCTTAACTGACTGAGCCCTCCAGGAGCCCTTTCGGGGGAGTGTTTAGGATATTCTGTGTATAATATGTCATCTGCAAATAGAGTAAAAAAAAAAAAAAATTCTGAAAGAAGAGAGAGAAGACTCATAAACAAGGGAATCTTCAATAAGAATCACAGCTAATTTCTCTTCCCAAACCATGGACGTCAGAAGACAACGAGAAGACATATTCTTTGGGTTTTTTTTTTTTTTTTTTTGAGAGAGATGATATATTCAAAGTACTGAAAGAAAAGGATAGTCAACCAAAAATTCTATAAGAGAACTATCCCTCAAAAATGAAAGCGAAATTAAGACACTCTCAGACTTGGGGCGCCTGGGTGGCGCAGTCGGTTAAGCGTCCGACTTCAGCCAGGTCACGATCTCGCGGTCCGTGAGTTCGAGCCCCACGTCAGGCTCTGGGCTGATGGCTCGGAGCCTGAAGCCTGTTTCCGATTCTGTGTCTCCCTCTCTCTCTGCCCCTCCCCCGTTCATGCTCTGTCTCTCTCTGTCCCAAAAATAAATAAACGTTGAAAAAAAAAAAAAAGACACTCTCAGACAAACAAATGCTAAGAGGGGATGGGACTTGAAGAGCTATACGACAATGAAAGCTAAAGGGAGTCCTTTGGGCGGAAACGAAAGAACACTAGATGGTGACTCAAATCTACACGAAGAAATAAAAAACACTGGTTACAATAACAACACAGGCAAAAATAAAAGTCAGCATAACTGTACTTTTGGTTTGTGACTCCTTTTTCCATATGATTTAGAAGGCAAATGAATTAAAAAATAATTGTAACTATGTTAATTGGCAAACAATATATGAAAGGTGTAATCTCCAACAACAATAATAAAAAGGAGGAGACCGATATACACGGGCAGAGTATTGGTATCAAACTAGGCTGTTATAAGCTTAATGTGTTAATTGCAATCCCCAAGGAAACAACTACACAAACAGCTAAAAATATTCAGAAAAGAACGGAATCAAAATGGGACACTATAAAAAATTTCTTAATAAGGGAAAGAAGGCAGTAATTGAGGAACTGAGGAGTAAAAAACACGCAAGACAGAAAACAAATAGCTCAATGCCAGGGGCACCCGGGTGGCTCAGTCAGTTGACTTTCAGACTCTTGGTTTTGGCTCAGGTCATGATCTCACGGTTCATGAGTTCAAGCCCCACATCAGGCTCCATGCTGACAGTATGGAACCTGCTTGGGATTTTCTCTCTCCCCTTCTCTCTGCCCCTCTCGTGGGCAGTGTATAAATAAACTTTAAAAAAAAAAAACAAAACAAAACAAAACCTCAATGCTGGAAGTAACTCCTTACCTTATTGGCAATTACTTTAAATGTAAATAGTTTAAACTCTCCAATTAAAAGGCAGATGTTAGCAGAATGGATGGCTTCACTGATGAATTCAACCAAACATTTAAAGAAAAATTAACATGAATTATTTTTACACTCTTTCCAAAAACTGAAGAGGAAGAAATACTTTCTAAATCATTCTATGAGGCCAGCATTTCCTTGATCCCAAAGCCAGACAAAGACATCACAAAAAAAGAAAATATAGACCAATATCCCTTATGAATATAGATGAAAAAATGTTGAACAAAATATTAGGAAACTAAATTCAGCAGCATATTAAAATGATTGTACACTGTGATCAAGTTGGTTTTATCCTAAGAATTCAAGGGTGGTTCGACATAAAAGCAATCAATGTAATATACTATGTTAATAGAATGAAAAAAAAAAATACCGCATGATTGTCTCAAATAATACATAAAAAACATTTCACAAAATCTAACACTGTTTTCTGATAACTACTCTCAATAAATCAGGAGAAGTGGACTTCCTCAATATAATAAAGGCCACTTATGAAAAACCCACAGCAAACACTGTACTCAGGTGAAGACTGGGAGCTTTCCCCCTAAAGTCAGAAATAGGACAAAGATGACCACTTTGCCACTTCTATTCAACATAATGTTGGAAGTTTTAGCCAGAGTAATTAAGGAACAAAACGAAATAAAAGGCATCCTAATTGGAAAGGAATAAGTAAAACTATCTCTATTTGCAAATGACCTGATCTGATATCTAGAGAACCCTAAGGAGTCCACACATAAATAATTATTAGAATGGGGTGCCTGGGTGGCTCAGTTGGTTAAGTGTCCGACTTCTGCTCAGGTCATGATCTGGCAGTTTGTGGGTTCAAACCCTGTGTTGGGCTCTGTGCTGACAGCTCGGAGCCTGGAGCCTGCTTTGGATATTGTGTCTCCCTCTCTCTGCCCCTTCCCCGCTCGCACTCTGTCTCTGTCTCCCTCAAAAATAAGTGAACACTAAAAATAAACATAAAAAAAGAATTATTAGACCTAGAAAATCAATTCAACAAAGCTGCAGCATAAAATATCAGTATGTAAAAAATCTGTTGTATTTCTCTTGAAGTTATTTATTTACTTATTTTTGAGAGAGAGACAGAGACAGAGACAGAGTGTGAGTGGGGGAGGGTCAGAGAGAGACGGAGACACAGAATCTAAAGCAGGCTCCAGGTTCTGAGCCGTCAGCACAGAGCCCAACGTGGGGCTTGAACTTGCAGACCACAAGATCATGACCTGAGCCGAAGTTGGATGCCCAACCAACTGATCCACCCAGGCACCTCCCAGTTTTATTTCTATACACTATTCACTAGCAGTGAACAACTGGAAAAGGAAATTATGAAAACAATTCCATATTTACAATAGCATCAAAAAGAACAAGATACTTAGGAATAAATTTAATGTGCGGAAACAAGACTTGTACACTGAGAGCTACGAAACAATATTGAAAGGAACTGGAAGATACAAATAATGGAGAGACCTCTCCTGCTTGTGGACTGGAAGACTTAAAGTCGTGAAGATGAGAATTCCACCCAAATAATCTACAGATTCGGCGCAATCCCAAACAAAATCCCAATAGTGTTTTCTGCCGAAACAAGAACCCATCCTGAAATATGTATGAAATATCAAGGGACCCAGAATAGCCAAAACTGTCTTGAAAAAGAACAAAATTAGAGGACTTACAGTTCCAGATTTCAAAGCTTTCTATAAAGTTACAGGAAAAACACACTGTGGTACTGGCATAAGGATAGACCTATTGCATTTGACCAACGGTACAGAATTGAGAACCCCAAAATAAACTCTCATATCCGTAGTTAATTCACTTTTGACAAAGAAGGGTCCAAGGCCATTGAACGTGAAAAAGACAGTGTTTTCAACAAACGGTGCTGGGGAAACTGGGCATCTTCATGTAAAAGAACCAGGTCAGTGGTGCCTGGGTGGCTCAGTCATTAAGCGTCTGAGTTAGGCTCAGGTTATGATCTCATAGTTCATGAGTTCCAGTCCCACAATGGGTGAGGTCTAGCCCTGCTTTGGGTGAACACGAGCCTTGTTTTGGGTAAAACGTGAGCCCTGTTTTGGGTAAAACATGAGCCCTGGGTGAGTCCTGCTTTTCTTTCTCTTCTCTTTCTCTGTTCTTTTTTTTCTTTTTTCTTTTCTTTCTTTCTTTCTTTCTTTCTTTCTTTCTTTCTTTCTTTCTTTCTTTCTTTCTTTCTTTCCTTTTTCTCTCTCTCTCTCTCTCTCTCTCTCTCTCTCTCTCTCTCTCCTCTCTCCTCTCTCCTCTCTTTCTCTCCCCTGCCCTCCCTCCCGCTCTCTTTTTGCCCCTCATGGGATTCTCTCTCTCTGCCCCTCACTCACTTGCACCCTCTCTCTCTCCACTTCCCCCCAAAAAAGAATGAAGTTGGACCATTACCTAATACCATATACAAAATGAACTCAAAATGGATCAAACACCTAAATGTAAGAGCTTAAACTACAAAGCTCTTAGAAGAAAACATGGGGGGAGAATCTTCTTCACATTGGATTTGCCAATAATTTCTTGGGTATGGCATCAAAAGCACAGCAAATACAAGAAAAAAATTAGATACATTGGACTTTATCTAAATTAAAAGCATTCTGCAGCCCAGAACACTATAATGTGAGTGAAAAGACAATCCACAGAATGGAAGAAAATATTTTCAAATCATAAATCTGATAAGGGATTGACATCTAGAATACATAAAGAACTCCTACACCTGAAACAAACAACCTAATTCAAGATGAGGAAAGGACCTGAACAGACATATCACTAAAGAAGATATACAAATGGCGAATACGCACACAAAAAGATGCTGAACATCACCAGTCATTAGGGAAATGCAAATCAAATCTACAATGAGATACCAGTTTATACCTACTATTATGGCTGTAGCATAAGCCTGACAATTCATTTTTTGACCATAATGTAAGCTGCAGACATTAAGCTTCTCATTGCCAAGGCATCCGGTTCAAAGACAATGGTCTGGAATGAACATGCTGTCAGCTACACAACTAGACGAAGAGCCAGGCCACCCACCCATGTGGTTCCCCTTTTCAGAAAGCCCTGGTTGACCTAGATAACTGACCATTTGAACCGATCCCTCCTCCCTTTCTGTGCTTTATTTCCTGCTCTTATGTTTTAAATCCACCCATGTAGTCCTAGGTGCTCCACGCATGACCCCGATAAAGGCAGAACCCTAATCTGCTCCCTCTCTCTCTCTCTACAGATGGCCCTGGGCATGCAATGTACCCTCTAGAACTTGTAAATGATAAACTGTGTTTTTTCAAAGTTCACAAACGGTCGCTGCTGGGGTGTGTCTGGGGATCGTCATAATAAGAACCACGAGGGCCTGTCTGGCCACAACACGGGCTCTGGTCAGGGAAAGACCTGTGGGGGCTGCCTCCAGTAGCACAACACTTTCTAGCCCACGGCATCGCTATCAACAGGCCGAGACGGACGCAAAACGATTATCAGAAAAACGGAAGTGAGGATATGGAGAAAGTAGAACCCCCGTGCGCCACTGTCAGGAACGTGCAGGTGCAGCTGCTGTGGGAGACGGCACAGCAAGTCCTCAAGGTCACACTCCGCATCACCGTATGACCCAGCAATCCCATTTCCAGGTGTCCACACAGAACAGGCACATTTCCAGGTGTACAGGCACCCAAACAGACGTACGCGTGCCAGCGTTCACTGCAGCGGCACTCACGTTAGCCAAAAGTTGAAAGAATATTCCTTAGCAGGCGGATGGACATACAAACTGTGCTGAACACATGCTGCGTCGTGGGTGAGGCCGGACACGTGCACGGCAAAGAAGCCAGCGACAATGATCCAAGTATCACACGGCTGCACTTAGCTGAAATACCTACAGTGGAAAAACTCATGCAGACAGCAGAACAGAGGTGACCGGGCAGGGGAGGAAGGACGCAGACCCACTGCTTAACACTTAGAGTCTCTGCCTGGGGGGTACAGGTGTGGGAAACAGCGCTGATGGTTACACAACATTGCAAGTGTAATTAATCGCCCTGAATTGTACACTTAAGATAGCAAATTGAGGGGCACCTGGGAGGCTCAGTCATTTGAACGTCTGACTTCAGCTCAGGTCATGATCTCACGGTTTGGGAGTTTGAGCCCTGCATCGGGCTTGCTGCTGTCGGCACAGAGCCCGCTTCAGATCGTCTGTCCCCATCTCTCTCTCTGCCCCCTTCCCTGCTCAAGCACACTCGCTGTCTCTCACAATAAACATTAAAAAAATAGCAACTTTATATTATATAATATTTTATTGCAATATTAAAATCATAAAAGAAAAAATGCCTTCGTTTCTGGGCTTTTCTGTTGTGATTCTTGGAGCCATTACATCACAAACTGCCTTACTCATTCATGCGGATGCACACCTTGGCTGTAACTGTGGAAGATGGGTCAGTAATAATTTTTAATCATGGCTTATGTAGCTCCTATGGCAGACTCTGTGCTTGGCTCCTGGTTTTCCTCCCACATTTCCTCTCTCCAAGATTCTCCAAGAAAATGGAGAGGACACAGGTGCCTGGGTGGCTCAGCGTCCGACTTCCACTCAGGTCATGATCTCACAGTCTGTGAGTTCAAGCCCCGAGTGCGCCTCTGTGTTGACAGCTCGGAGCCTGGAGCCCGCTTCGGATTCTGTGTGTGTCTCTCTCTCTCTGCCCCTCCCCTGCTCATGCTCTGTCTCTGTCTCTCTCCTTGAAAAATAAATAAACATTTAAAAAATTAAAAAAAAAGAAGATGGAGAGGAGCGTGCTCATACTTCAGTATCTTTGATCATCGGCTAAGCACAATAAAGTGGTAAAAAGGAAAATTCCTTCCTTTTCCTCCACACTAGTTATCATGGGTGAGACAAATCTGGAAATGAGCCAACTTCCTTCTGCTGTGACCTGGGGTCAAAGGGACACCTTATGTAATCAGGGCACAATTAGCATCCGCTCCGCGTGGCACTCTTGTCCTGTGCCCTCAGGCGGCAGCCTCTGCTGCCCACGGCTGGGGTTAGGCTCCTGGGCTGCAGTCCAACTGCCCTGTGACCTGAAGTAAGTGGCCCAGCTCCTCCAGCCCGCTGCTTGCAAACGAATGACTGGGGACACAAAGCATCACACAGCGCACACCCAGTGCTTTGCAAGCAAAGTGGTCGTGCCGGTCTCTCCACTGGGTGTCGAGCAGGGGAATCAATGTCAGATGGGACCACATGAAAACAGCCACCCGACTTTATTCTAGGCACCTTCTTGACAACTGCCGAATGCTTCCGGACTGAACTCAAACAAGGCTGAAAGACTGCCCCTTTTGCTAGCTGTCACCTGTGTTTTAGGTGCTGTAAGTGGCAATGTTCCATCATAGACTCTGAAGGACAGTGCCATACAAACCTTCAAAAGATATTCTTTTTTATTTTTTTAGGTTTATTTACTTAATTAGAGAGAGTGTGTGTGAGCGAGCAGGGGAGGGACAGAGAAAGAGGGAGGGAGAGAATCCCAAGCGGGCTCTGTGCTGTCAGTGCAGAGCCCGACCCGCGGCTCGATCCCATCAAGTGTGAGATCATGACCTGAGCCGAACCAAGAGTCGGCAGCTCACTCCACTGAGCCCCCCAGGTGCCCCAAAAGAATATTCTTATTTTCCTCTCAGGTAGATGCCACGAAGGATACCTTTCTTAAGAGGAAGGAGCAGGCCTTTTCACAGCTCATTTGCTTTGCTGAGCTCTTGAAAAGCAGAGCTCTGACCACTCATCTGAAATCGTAGTGAGCCACACCGAACCACTGTCTAGATCTATAAGCCGACCTCAGTATTTACACGCTGTTGCCTCCAGCCAGAGAGGCTTGAGCTCAAACACCATTATTTATTTTCTCCTTTAATATAAAAGGCTCACCTACTTAGGATACAAACTGTGTGAATATCCGAATTCAATATTTAGATTTTTACAGACACACAGTGGCTATGAAATGAACTTCATTGGGGCACCCGGGTGGCTCAGTCGGTTGAGCGTCTGACTTTGGCTCAGGTCATGATCTCATGGTTCCCACTTGGGGCTCTCTGCTGTCAGCACAGAGCCTGCTTTGGATCCTCTGTTCCCCTCTCTCTCTGCCTCTCCCCTGCTTGCACTGTCTCGTTCTCAATAAATTAAAATAAAAAATAAATTCAAAACTTAAAAATAGTGCCTATTTGTGGAGGAAGAGGGAGAACCTAAATATCCAAAGGAAACCAACCCTCCCCCCCCCCCAATATTCTAGAATTCTCTAAAGCTACTGATAGCAGACTGTCTTTCCATTAGGAGAATTTACGAGAAAGAAAAATGTAGAAAACCAGGAATTAACTCTGAACTTCCTGTAAGTCAAAAGAAAAACACCAGAGAAACAGGCTAAAAGAGCACTTCACCGCACGTTACAAAAAAATGTTAGGTCGAATCCCATTACGTCGGTAATCTTCACATTTTGCAGGGACAAAGCACCATGGCGCTAGTGTTTCTTCCCATCGCCAAACCAACTACCACTCCAAACTGCTTTTTTCAAAACCGTGTTATTGAGACTCTAATTCACATAAAATAGTATTCACCCATCTCAAGTGTCCATACTGTTCAACCTCTTAGTTTATTCAGTGCTATGCAACCATCACCACAACCAATGTTACGAAGCTTTCATCGCTCAAAAAAGAAACCCTGTACTGCTCAGCGTCCCATCTCTGCGTTTCCCCCAATGTCCCCAGCCGTTGGCGGCCACTAACCTGCCTTCTGTTTCCATGCAATTGCCTATTCTGGCCATTTCATAAAATGGAATCATATTACATATAGTCTTTTGTGACTGGTTTCTTTCACTCAGCATAAGGTTTTCATTTGTAGTATTATTAACACTTTTTTCATTTTTATTGCCAAATGATATTCTGTCGTATGGCTGTACTCTCTCTACCTGCTTTTGATCCTGTGGCTACAATTTTTCAAATGCTTACCTGCGTGCTTTTTTCAAAATTAGAGAGCCAGATGGATGGAATAACTTTGTTAAAAACACAATAAAACAATAAGAAAATTAAAAAAGCCCTTTTTTTTTTTAACGTTTATTTATTTTTGAGACAGAGAGAGGCAGAGCATGAACGGGGAAGGGTCAGAGAGAGGGAGACGCAGAATCTGAAACAGGCTCCAGGCTCTGAGCTGTCAGCACAGAGCCCGACGCGGGGCTCGAACTCACGGACCGCGAGATCATGACCTGAGCCGAAGTCGGCTGCTTAACCGACTGAGCCACCAGGCGCCCCTAAAAAAGCCCTTTTAGTTAATTATAGTTTTGACTCTGTGAATGATACTTAGAAACAATTATTTTAAATAAATAAAGGTAAAAAGACATCCACTCTCTGTAGGGATTACAAACAAACAAAAGTTGGAGTTAAAAACAAAACAAAAGGAGACTACACAGAAAACTGTTTAACATTGGGAAGTTTGACTTTAACAGTAGAAAGTTGGGAAGCGAAGTCCCTAAATATCCTCCCTGAATTTATGCTCCATTAAGTTGAGTTCTGTGAAATCAGTAACAACATATTCTTAGGAAAATAAAGATAAAAGTCTTCATTTGCACCTGTGTTAATATATATGTGTAACTGCATAGAAATGCTCACAGAAATTTTGGGGGGTGCAAATTTCTCAAATTTTCTTTATATAAAATATCACATTACAGAGACTTGATGGAGAAGGCTGGCTTCCGGACAAAATGTTAAAGGCCAGATTGATAGTAATTCTCTTCTTTTTCACCTTCTTTCTATATGGCTACCATACACTCTTTTTAGTTTTTTAAAGTTTGTTTGTTTGTTTATTTATTTATTTAAGTACTCTGTCCACCCAATCTGGGGCTTGAGGTTTTCAGACTATGCCAGCCAGGAGCCCCTACACAGCTATCACATTTTAAGAGTACAACTGAAATCATGAAACAATAGACAAGAAGTAGAAAGTTGTCGGACTGGCCTGTCTGTACCACCAGGTATCCTGGGTCCCACAAGCAATCTCTGAGAAAGGCACTCAGAGAAAAAAAGAATGTGGGTCTATCTACCGTTACCTGCTCTCAGGCCCCTTGCCACACTCTGAGACCCTGCCCTTCCCTGGCAGACTGTGGGAGGCAACCTGTTAGATGGCCCCCAGTGACTTGCCTCTTAGTATCCGTGCCCTTGGATAATCCCCTTCCCGTGTGGGCTGGACCTAATAACGTGCATCGAACAAACAGAATATGGCAGAAGTGACAGAATATCACCTTCAAAATTACATTATGGGGAATCTGGGTGGTTCAGTCGGTTAAGTGTCTAACTCTTGATTTTGGCTCAGGCCATGATCTCACGGTTCGTGGCATCCAGTCCCACATCGGGTTCTGTGCTGACAGCACGAAGCCTACTTGGGAGTCTTTCTCTCTCTCTCTTGCCCCTCCCTCTCAAATAGTCTCAAATAGGGAGTCTTGCCCCTCCCTCTCAAAATAAATAAGTAAATAAATAAGTAAACATTAAAAAAAATAAAATTACATTGTAGAAAAAGTGTGGCTTCTGGGGCACCCGGGTGGCTCAGTTGGTTAAGCATCCAACTCTGTTTTGGCTCTGGTCAGGATCTCACAGGTTCCTGAGATCAAGCCCTGCTTCCGGCTCTGTGCTGACAATGTGGAGCCTACTTGGGATTCTCTCTCTCCACCCCCCCTACGGCCACCCCCCACGTTCTTTCTCTCTGTCTCTCTTGAAATAAAATTTAAAAACCTTAAAAAAAAGTCAAAAAGGGAAGCAAAAATAAATAAAAACAAGAAGAGGGATGAAACATAAGAGACTCTTAAATACAGAGAACAAACTGAGGGTTGCTGGAGGGGCTGTGGGTGGGGGGATGGGCTAAATGGGCAAGGGGCATTAGGGAGGGCACTTGTTGGGATGAGCACTGGGTGTTATACATAGGGGATGAATCACTGAAATCTACTCCTGAGATCATTATAGCACTATAAGGTAACTAACTTGGATGTAAATTTAACAACAAATTAAAAAAAAAAAAAAAAGGAAATCATGACCTGAGCCGAAAGCAAGAGGCAGATGTTTGACTGACTGAGCCACCCAGACGCCCCACCATCGTTATCACTATTAATCCTATGGAGACAACCTCACTGTGTAGTAGGACAAGTAAAACTCTGCTGCACAGAAAACACATCGGCTCTTTAGATGCCCTGGGTTCACACCCTAATTCTTCCCCCGTCTCCTGCAAAACAAAGGTACTGTGTAGATCAAACCTGAACTTCATTTATAAAAATTAAGGGGTCAAAAAAATATATTAAGGGATCAGCTTCTGGGCTGGTGAATACATGGAGACGTGGGGCGGTGTGCCGGAGAGGGCACAGAAGCTCCCGTACTTTCCCCGTTTCTTGCCTTGTGCATCCCTGAGTTAGATCCTTTTACAATAAACTGGCAATCTGGTAAGTGAAAATCAATGAAAAAAATTAAAAATTTTAAAAGCTAAAAATTAAGGGGTGTGGGTAGGCCATTTTCAAGATCCTTTCTATTTCCAAAAGCTACATCTTTAGCCAAGATCACAGTCCCGAGACCTACACCACCTGCCTGTTCAACATGGTCACTTAGGTGTCTAAGGGACTCCAGACACCTGGCCCCAGATCGCCACAATGCCTTCTGCCCTTTTCTCCCCACACTTGCTCCTTGTCTCTCTACATTCACACCCACCTTAAGCGGCATCATCGCGCATCTGGTGCCTAAACCGCACAACTGGGGATAATCCTGGACTTTCTCACACCTACTCTATGACCTAGTTCAGTCAATTCCACCCCCTTAATAACTCCCAGTCCTCTTACTTCTTTCCAGCCCCAAGGCCACCCCGTCAGGAGGACCAGCATCCCCTGCACAGATTACCGCAGAAGCCCCTCCCAGCTACACTGCCTCTTATCTGGCCCTATCCTAACCCACTCTCCACACTGCAGAGGGAGCCGCCTTTCTAAAACCGTGCAGCTCAAATCACATCACTCTTGTTCAAACCTGCTGGCAAAGCCCAAAGTGGTCACCACGAAACAACAATCCTTCATAACCTGGACCTTGCTGATCTTTCGAGCTTCAATCTCTCTACTGTTCCGTTCTCCACTATTTGCCCTAGATTCATTCTCCCCTTTTATTCTGCTCCAGACAAACTGAATATTGGCAGTTTCTGAAACGTGGCTTTAGTCTGTGTTGTGCCTGTCACCTTTTACGTCCTTCCTGTCCCCTTATCCCCATCTCCTTTACTTGGCTAGTGCTTATTTGTCCCTCTCTCAGCTTGGACATCCAAGCTTCCTCCTGGAAGCCTCCCATAGCCGTTCTAGGCCAGCATTTCTACAGCCTTGTGCTTGCTAAGTACCAGTCCTGACTCCCACCTTGCTAGACAGAACCTGTTATTTACTAGGCTCTCATACTCAAAACATACAAAACTCAAAGGCAGGTTTGCCAACAGTGCCTGGCATACATACAGTGCTCAATAAATATCTATTAACTAAGTAACCCTGTATGGTATACAAAATAATATAAAACATTTAAAAAAAGATTTTTTTAACGTTTATTTATTTTTGAGACAGAGAGAGACAGAGCACGAATGGGGGAGGGTCAGAGAGAGAGGGAGACACAGAATCGGAAACAGGCTCCAGGCTCTGAGCGGTCAGCCCAGAGCCCGACGCGGGGCTTGAACTCACGGACCGCGAGATCATGACCTGAGCCGAAGTCGGATGCTTAACCGACTGAGCCACCCAGGCGCCCCTATAAAACATTTTTTATAAAGGGAAGAATTCTGCTATATAAAGTCATCATCTAGTCAATCTTAAAGTATTTTCGTGGACAGAATAATGGCCCCCAAAGACATCCATGTCCCAATCCCCATAAATATGTCACATTAAGTCACAAAAGGGAATTAGGAAGCAGATGGGATTAAGGTCGTTAGTCGTTTGGCCTTAGAAAAAGGCAGATTATGCTACACTATCTGGGTGGGCCCAATGTAATCACAATGGTCCTTACATATGGAGGGGCTCGGTATGCCATTGTTGCCTTTGAAAACGTAGGAAGGGCAGCTAAGTGCTGAGAAATGCAGGCCTTTACATTTTTTAATTGGAACACATTTAGCTAGGTCTGCACAGTCCTGTCCATCAAAGTTCTCATCAATCCCAGTATCCCAATCCTGGCCAAAACCACAGTATAGAACTTACTTGGCTGACTCCATTAGGCATTCAAGTTTAGAACTAAAAAGGTTCTACTCTGGTTGAAGGCAGATATGTAAAATGCAAACTGGGCACCTGCATCATCAGTTTTTACTTTAGAGATCAGTTAACCTGCCAGCAGGCACATTATACCAGACGTTAAACCAGGGTGGCACTGGGCATGCGTTTTTAGGAATATACCTTAGGGGAGCAAGGGGGACAGGTGAATCTGAAAAGAGAGCATTAGAAAGATGTTAGGAGATAAGGCGATACTGACAAAAGAGGGAAGATGGAATTAAAGTCAAATTAAACCAACGGCTTACTTTTACTGAATGCTGCCCCTGATCATGCCCCTCAAAATCATCCTGCTACATACATAAAGACTACAAGTACCATTTGGAAGCACCTATCTTAGGCTGAGTATTTGATAAAGAGCTTAACTACAGGATCACTCATTCTAAGGACCATCTTTCAGGAATGGTAGGATTAGCCCTCTTAACAGAGAAGGAAATGAGTTACTTTCCTAAGATCACTTAGGTAGGAACAGGCAGGGCCAAAGTCTTTGTTGTTTTCACTCTGCAAGCCTGACTCCAGCCACAGATGCATTTCCCAGATTTGTTTTTTTTCTAGCTTTCAAGCCCTCCTGGTCACCTCCCAGCTGGAGGCCCCCAGCTGAACAAGTCAGGGCACTGAACAGCCAGTGGCAAGTCAATCTGGAAGTTCTTCCTTTCCCAATTTCCATCTGCTGCCTATCTCTGGCTTCCTGCCATTTGCTGAACTGTTTTTGTTAAATGCTTAAATACTAGGGTGACTGAGTAAATAAAGTATGTTCTATGGCAACCACCAAACACTTAATAATCGGAACTTGTCTTTTACAACTACACAAAATGTATGTGTCTAATGCTTGCCAGGGGCTAGGCTGGAGGGAAAGAGAAATGGAGAGTAACTGCTAATGGGTAAAGGATTTCTTTTAAGGGGGATAAAATGTTTGAGAATTAGATAGAATGATATAAGCAAGTGCAGCGTACAAAGAAGTATACTCTGAATACATTATTTCCATTCATTCAGGACAAATAAATTGGTTTCACTTTGAAGTGGAAGACTGTGAGTCACTCTTTCCTTAATACTTGCAACATCTTTATTTTTTGCTTTTCAGCAAAATATTATAGCAGCAAAATATATAGAATGGTATATTCTATGAGAATATATAAAACCAGGAGGTCGTACACTTTATGATGGTGAAGTTCATGGCATGTAAGTTATATCTCAAAAAAAAAAAAAAAAAAAGACTGTAGTTAAGATCAAAGGGGCAGAGGAGTGCCTGGGTGGCTCAGCTGGTTAAGCATCGGACTTCGGCTTGAGTTGTGATCCCACGGTTTGTGGGTTTGAGCCCCACATCAGGCTCTCTGTTGTCAGCGTGGAGATGGCTTCTGGTCCTCTGTCTCCCTCTCTCTCTGCCCCTCACCTGCTTGCACTCTCTCTCTCTCCCTCTCAAAAATAAACTTTCAAAGGAGCAGATATTACCAAGTGTTGGAGAAGATGTGGAAAAATTATAACCCTTATATGTTGCTGGTAGGAAATGTGAAATGGTGTAGCCACTTTGGACGACAGTTGAGCAGATCTTCAACAAGTTAAATGAAGTACTGATTTATAATGTGGCAATTCTACTCCTAGGCACACATAACCAAAAAAATGAAAACATATGTCCACATAAAAACTTGTACACTACCAGAAAAGACCCCACACAGCCAAAGTAATGTTGGAAAAGAAAACCAAAGCTGGAGGCATCACAATTCCGGACTTCAAGCTGTATTACAAAGCTGTAATCCACACGACACTATGGTACTGGCACAAAAACAGACACTCAAATCAATGGAACAGAACAGAGAACCCAGAAACGAACCCACAACTATACGGTCAACTAACCTTTGACAAAGCAGGAAAGAGTATTCAATGGAAAAAAGACAGTCTCTTTAGCAAGTAGTGCTGGGAAAACTGGACAGCAACATGCAGAAGAATGAAACTGGACCACTTTCTTACATCACATACAAAAATAAATTCACAATGGATGAAAGACCTAAATGTGAGACAGGAAACCATCAAAATCCTAGAGGAGAAAACAGGCAGCAACTTCTTCGATCTCAGCCGCACCCACTTCTTATTACACACCTCTCCGATGGCAAGGGAAATAAAAGCAAACATAAGCTATTGGGACCTCATCAAGATACAAAGTTTCTGAGGCACCTGGGTGGCTTAGTTGGTCAAGCGTCAGACAACTTTGGCTCAGGTCATGATCTCATGGTTCTTGAGTTCGGGTCCCACATCAGGTTCTGCGCTGACAGTATAGAGCCTGCTTCCGATCCTGTCTCCCTCCTTCTCCCTCTCTGCCCTTCCCCCACTTGTGCGCGTGTGTGCACACAAGCTCGCTCTTGCTCTCTCTCTCTCTCAAGGGAAAAAAAAGATACAAAGCTTCTGCACAGCAAAGGAAACAATCAACAAAACTAAACAGCAACCAAGGGAATGGGAGAAGACATTTGCAAAAGACATATCAGATAAAGGGTTAATATCCTAAATCTATAAAGAACATATTGGGGTGCCTGGGTGGCTTAGTTGGTTAAGCGTCTGACTTCGGCTCAGGTCATGATCTCGTGGTTCGTGGGTTCAAGCCCTGCAGTGGGCCCTAAGCTGACAGCTCGGAGACTGGAGCCTGCTTCGGATTCTGTGTGTGTCTCTCTCCTCTTCTGCTTGTTCTTTCTCTCTCTCTCTCTCTCTCTCTCTCTCTCTCTCTCTCTCAAAAATAAAATAAAAACATTAAAAAAAAAAAAGGAATTTATCAAACTCAACACCCAAAAAATAATCCATTAAAGAAACAGGCAAGGGGCGCCTGGGTGGCGCAGTCGGTTAAGCGTCCGA
The DNA here is from genome assembly GCF_018350175.1 of Felis catus. NCBI lineage: Eukaryota > Metazoa > Chordata > Mammalia > Carnivora > Felidae > Felis > Felis catus. The sequence goes on from NC_058384.1 coordinate 3,548,381, forward strand.
CTTCAGCCAGGTCACGATCTCGTGGTCCGTGAGTTTGAGCCCCGCGTCGGGCTCTGGGCTGATGGCTCAGAGCCTGGAGCCTGTTTCCGATTCTGTGTCTCCCTCTCTCTCTGCCCCTCCCCCGTTCATGCTCTGTCTCTCTCTGTCCCAAAAATAAATGTTGAAAAAAAAAAATTAAAAACAGGCAAAAGACAGGAATAGACACTTTTCCAAAGAAGACATCCAGATGGCTAACAGACACAAGAAAAGATGCTCAACATCACTCATCATCAGGGAAATACAAAGCAAAACCAGAGTGAGATACCACCTCATACCTGTCAGAATGGCTAAAATTAACAACTCAGGCAACAACAGGTGTTGGCGAGGATGCAGACTAAGAGGGACCCTCTTCACTGCTAATGGGAATGCAAACTGGTGCAGCCACTCTGGAAAACAGGGCACATGCACCACCCCAATGTTTATAGCAGTGCTACCGACAAGAGCCAAACTCTGGAAAGAGCCCAAATGTCCACCAACTGATGAATGGATAAAGACGATGCAGTAGTATGAATGTTCAATGGAATACTACTCGGTGACCAAAAAGAATGAAATATTGCCATTTGTAATGACATGGATGGAACTAGAGTGTATTATGCTAAGCAAAATAGGTCAGAGAAAGACAAATATCATATGATTTCATTCACATATGGAATTTGAGAAACACAACAGATGAACACGGGAAGGGAAGGAAAAATAAGATAGAGAGAGGGAGCAAACCGTAAGAGACTTTTTTTTTTTTTAATTTTTTTTTAACGTTTTATTTATTTTTGGGACAGAGAGAGACAGAGCATGAACGGGGGAGGGGCAGAGAGAGGGGGAGACACAGAATCAGAAACAGGCTCCAGGCTCCGAGCCATCAGCTCAGAGCCTGACGCGGGGCTCGAACTCACGGACCACGAGATCGTGACCTGGCTGAAGTCGGACGCTTAACCGACTGCGCCACCCAGGCGCCCCAAGAGACTTTTAAACACAGAACAAACTGGGGGTTGATAGAGAGGAGGCGGGTGAGGTAATGGGCTAAATGGGTGATGGGCATTAAGGAGGGCACTTTTGGGGATGAGCAGTGGCTGCTGTGCGTAAGGGATGAATCACTGGGTTCTACTCCTGAAACCAGCACTACACTGTATGTTAGCTAACTTGAATTTAAATAAATAAAAAAAAACGTACTCTAAAAAAAACAAAAACAAAAAAACCCAAAACCCCTTAAAAACTGTAATGTTCATAGGAGCATTATTCAATATAGCCCCAGAGTAGAAACAGTCCCAACGTCCATGAGCTGACAAATAGATAGGTGAAATATGATATATCCTTTGCAGTGGAATATTAATCGACAATAAAAAGAAACAAAGTACTGATACATGGGGGCACAACT